>NW_022995752.1:1908683-2383425 GCF_900245975.1 Drosophila guanche | reverse complement strand
CGCGCTTGAGGTTTGTGTTGCCAGATGCCAACTGGATGAGCTTTCCCACCTCCGTGGAGCCAGTGAAGGCCAGCTTATCCACATCTGCGTGATTGGCCAGGATGGCGCCGGCTTCACCGAAGCCAGGCACCACATTAACCACACCCTCCGGGAAGCCAGCCTCCTTCACCAGCTGCGCAATGTATAGGGCCGTCAGACTGGTCTGCTCTGCAGGCTTCAGCACGATGGTGTTGCCGGTTGCCAGCGCGGGTCCCAGTTTCCAGGCCATCATCAGAATGGGGAAGTTCCAAGGAATAACCTGACCGCACACGCCCACAGGCTCGTGACGGGTGTACGCGAAGAAGTCACCGTCCATGGGGATGGTCTTGCCATGGTTCTTATCAGCCCAGCCGGCAAAGTAGCGCAGATTCTTGATGGCCGTGGGTAGATCCACATTGTAGGACATGCTGTAGGGTTTGCCGTTGTCCAAAGTCTCCAAGCTCTGCCAAGGGATAGAGTTGATTACTGCCATTGAACTGGGATTTTTTTTAATCTAAAAACTTACAGACAAGTAGACCTGATCACGCTCCATAAGATCCGCCAAGCGGTAGATTAGACGCCCGCGCTCCGAAGCATCCATACGGCGCCAGGGGGAACCCAGTCTACAGGACACCAAAACCAATCATTAACCATTATCTATTCATTCGAAATCTCACACTAAGACTCACTGGAAAGCTGAGCGGGCAGCCTTTACGGCAATATCGATATCCTCCTTATCGCTTTCCTGAATTTCAGCGATACACTCCTCTGTGGTTGGATTGATGGTAGCAAATGTTTTGCCCGATTTGCTCTTGTGCCACTCATTGTTGATGAACAGCTATAAAGAGGTTAGAGAGTAAATGAATAGCCCAAAAACTGAGAGAGAGCGACAAGCAGAGCGACAGCAGTTGCAGTCAAGGTCAAGTCAAAAACATGCTGGCACACTATCTGCAGTCTTTATCGCGCCTTATTCGCGATAAGCCCGTTTTCACTTTTTCGTATTAATATTCATTTGTGCACTTACTCCGGTGTAGAGCACCTCCGGGGTGGTCTGGGGCTTAGGTAGATCAGAGTAGTGGGCCACAGCTGCGGCAAAGTTCTTGTTTTGCGAACGCAACAGGGCGCCGCCGGTCTTCAAAGCTCGCAGCATTGTTGTATTTATTTCTTTGCACGGAAAATGAGGATAGAAACTAGAATTGGGCCGCCTCTCGCGAAACCTACGTAGAAATAATTTAAGTGTCTCCGTAGAGACACGAAAGTCACGAAAATTAATAAATTTTTGTTTTTAAAGCCGGTTATCCAGCACTGCGGAAAATAAATCTGTAAATATCTGTTTAACTTCATATACAAAAATAACTACAGCTACTTTTCGTTTACTTTTTCATTTGTCGATTGTATATATCTGCGAGCATGCGACCTATGGGTGAAGAAAATGTATGCAAAAAGAGTTTGGAGTATGTAGAGAAATTCCTTAAAATTTTTATATTTCAAAAGAGTTTTGTAAATGCTAACCCATATACATATGCATAGGCAAGATTTTTATACCCGGTACTCGAAGAGTAAATAGGGTATATTTTATTTGTGCACAAAGTATGTAACACACATAAGGAAACGTTTCCGACCCCATAAAGTTTATATATTCTTGATCAGCATCAATAGCCGAGTCGATTGTGCCATGTCTGTCTGTCCGTCCGTCTGTCCGTCTGTACGTCTGTCCGTCCGTCTTGTTGAGCGCCTGGATCTCAGAGACCATAAAAGCTAGAGCCACCAAAGTTTGCATCCAGACTTCTGTAGGCTTGCCTCTGCAGCGAGTCTGCAGTGTGTGGGTCTAGGGAAGGGCGGCGACCCAAAAGAGCGTGTTGGTGAGGGAAGTGTTGTAGATGTAGATGACAGATGAAGAAATAATGTTAAATGTTGACAAAACACCGCTAAGGTGCAGATGTAGTACTGAGTGCCGGGTATAAAAGTTGTGACGCGTAAGAAGCGTCTCACACGTCCCTTCTCGTTTTTTTTTCTACCCGGTACTCGAAGAGTAAATAAGGTATATTGTATGTAACGCACAGAAGGAAGCGTTTCCGACCAAATAAAGTATATATATTCTTGATCAGCATCAATAGCCGAGTCGATAGAGCCATGTCTGTCTGTCCGTCTGTCCGTCTTGTTTGCCGGCTCGTTCTCAGAGACTATAAGAGCTAGAGCCACCAAATGTTGGCTCCAGACTGCTGTATACTAACACTGAAACCAGTGTGTTTTTTAAAAATTAGCCCCGCTCCCGCGAATTGTCGCAAACCTCCCAAATCTACAAGATAAAATGAATCTAAAAACGTCATTCTGTAGGGAATGACCATATCTATCAGATCACGAAATTGGGATCCCATTGGATCATTATTAGATCCAAAATGAAATCCAGAAGTCCAGCTGCTTTTGTTGTTTTTTCACATTCTCTCATTCACACTCTGCTTCTGCAGTTTCCGCTGGGCGCTGCCTCTGCCGCGGCTCTGCCTCTGACGTGGATCTGAAGTGTGCAGCTCTAGGGGAGGGGGCGAGTGAAAATAGCCGCGTTAGATGCATCTCACACGTCCCTTCTCGTTTTTTTTCAGAACATTGATTTTCACTTTCTAATTGGGTTTGGCTGTAATTGTAATACTTGTTTATTCCCCTCCCTTCCCGAGCGGGGTTTTATATATTCGCTCAAGCAACGCTTTGGCGCTGTTCTAGGTGGCCGCCGTCTGCCGGGGTTGCTTGCTTGGCTCAGCGACGGTAAAAGCTCCGGCGAAATGCTCAGTCGCTCCAGCTGATAAAATAAAAGTGCCGAGCCTTCCCTGTGGCTAACTTTCTGTCGCCCCAGCTGGAAACTTTAATCTGGCGAGCCTCCTCTAACGCTTATCTAATCGCTGCCTTGCGGCTCTCGCAGGCTAGTTGATATTGCAGATATTGCAGTTTTCCCTATCACTGCACTTAGACACTTAAAAAAAACTGTCTTGGCCTCTGTTTCTTTGCATTAGTTCTAGCGATCCAGATCGAAAATGTCTAATGGCGTCCTGCCAACCTCTATTTAAAGCCTATCTCTATTTGAAATTTGCCGTCGAACTCGCTCTCCTTTTAATTGACTTGTCTCTGCTTTCTCTGCTCTCCATATATTTTCCAATTTGTTTCCTCCGCTAATTTATAAAGAGAACTATGTCCGTATTTGTACGCCTGGCAGTGGCTATTTTTCGGCGGATCCCAAAAAACGCCTCACCGTACAGTTTTAATACACTTAAAGAGAATTTAACTGAATGGAAAAAAAAACAAAGACTGACTGGATGTATCGTTTTTAGCAACATCGTTTGTCTAATTTAGATATGTAGATCGCGTGTAAATGTGAGCTTAAGGCTAAACGGAATGAACCCCTGGTCCAGGGACAGCCTCACTTTTTAGGAGTTCTTCTGTGCCACCTTGACAATGACGCTCTTGACCTCCGTGTAGTTAGAGAGCGCATACTCGCCGTTTTCACGGCCATGGCCGGACATTTTGTATCCTCCAAATGGTGCCTGAGCGGGCAGGACATTGTAGGTGTTCACCCAGACAGTGCCGGCACGCAGACCTCCGACAATATAGTTGGCCTTGTCCAGATCTTTGGTAAAGACAGCGGCCGCCAGGCCGTAATCCGAGTTGTTGGCACGCTCAATGACCTCATCGAGCTTCTTGAAGCGAATCAACTGCTGTACGGGGCCGAAGATCTCTTCGCGGGCAATGGTCATGTCGTCCTTTACATCGGCAAACACCGTGGGCTGCACGAAGTAGCCGGGAAGGTCTTCGGGACGGCTTCCGCCGGCCACCAATTTGGCACCCTGCTTCTCTCCCTGCTTGATCATGCAGAGAATCTTCTCCATCTGCTCCTGGTTTACCTGGGGACCCTGCTCGGTTTTCAGATCAAAGGGATTGCCCAAGGTCCTCTTCTTGGCGCGCTCCGCACTGCGCTCTACGAACTCATCGTAAATCTTGTCCTCCACAAAGGTGCGAGAGCCGGCACAGCAGCACTGGCCCATGTTGAAGAACAGACCAAAGTGGGCCGTCTCCACGGCGTAGTCTAGGTCCGTGTCGGAGAGAATAATGTTCGGGGACTTGCCGCCCAACTCCAGAGTCACGCGCTTGAGGTTTGTGTTGCCAGATGCCAACTGGATGAGCTTTCCCACCTCCGTGGAGCCAGTGAAGGCCAGCTTATCCACATCTGCGTGATTGGCCAGGATGGCGCCGGCTTCACCGAAGCCAGGCACCACATTAACCACACCCTCCGGGAAGCCAGCCTCCTTCACCAGCTGCGCAATGTATAGGGCCGTCAGACTGGTCTGCTCTGCAGGCTTCAGCACGATGGTGTTGCCGGTTGCCAGCGCGGGTCCCAGTTTCCAGGCCATCATCAGAATGGGGAAGTTCCAAGGAATAACCTGACCGCACACGCCCACAGGCTCGTGACGGGTGTACGCGAAGAAGTCACCGTCCATGGGGATGGTCTTGCCATGGTTCTTATCAGCCCAGCCGGCAAAGTAGCGCAGATTCTTGATGGACAAGGGTAGATCCACATTGTAGGACATGTTGTAGGGTTTGCCATTATCCAAAGTCTCCAAGCTCTGCCAAGGNCAATGGTCATGTCGTCCTTTACATCGGCAAACACCGTGGGCTGCACGAAGTAGCCGGGAAGGTCTTCGGGACGGCTTCCGCCGGCCACCAATTTGGCACCCTGCTTCTCTCCCTGCTTGATCATGCAGAGAATCTTCTCCATCTGCTCCTGGTTTACCTGGGGACCCTGCTCGGTTTTCAGATCAAAGGGATTGCCCAAGGTCCTCTTCTTGGCGCGCTCCGCACTGCGCTCTACGAACTCATCGTAAATCTTGTCCTCCACAAAGGTGCGAGAGCCGGCACAGCAGCACTGGCCCATGTTGAAGAACAGACCAAAGTGGGCCGTCTCCACGGCGTAGTCTAGGTCCGTGTCGGAGAGAATAATGTTCGGGGACTTGCCGCCCAACTCCAGAGTCACGCGCTTGAGGTTTGTGTTGCCAGATGCCAACTGGATGAGCTTTCCCACCTCCGTGGAGCCAGTGAAGGCCAGCTTATCCACATCTGCGTGATTGGCCAGGATGGCGCCGGCTTCACCGAAGCCAGGCACCACATTAACCACACCCTCCGGGAAGCCAGCCTCCTTCACCAGCTGCGCAATGTATAGGGCCGTCAGACTGGTCTGCTCTGCAGGCTTCAGCACGATGGTGTTGCCGGTTGCCAGCGCGGGTCCCAGTTTCCAGGCCATCATCAGAATGGGGAAGTTCCAAGGAATAACCTGACCGCACACGCCCACAGGCTCGTGACGGGTGTACGCGAAGAAGTCACCGTCCATGGGGATGGTCTTGCCATGGTTCTTATCAGCCCAGCCGGCAAAGTAGCGCAGATTCTTGATGGACAAGGGTAGATCCACATTGTAGGACATGTTGTAGGGTTTGCCATTATCCAAAGTCTCCAAGCTCTGCCAAGGGATAGAGTTTATTACTGCCATTGAAATGGGATTTTTTTAAATCTAAAAACTTACAGACAAGTAGACCTGATCACGCTCCATAAGATCCGCCAAGCGGTAGATTAGACGCCCGCGCTCCGAAGCATCCATACGGCGCCAGGGGGAACCCAGTCTACAGGACACCAAAACCAATCATTAACCATTATCTATTCATTCGAAATCTCACACTAAGACTCACTGGAAAGCTGAGCGGGCAGCCTTTACGGCAATATCGATATCCTCCTTATCGCTTTCCTGAATTTCAGCGATGCACTCCTCTGTGGTTGGATTGATGGTAGCAAATGTTTTGCCCGATTTGCTCTTGTGCCACTCATTGTTGATGAACAGCTATAAAGAGGTTAGAGAGTAAATGAATAGCCCAAAAACTGAGAGAGAGCGACAAGCAGAGCGACTGCAGTTGCAGTCGGCTCTGGGCCAAGGTCAAGTCAAAAACATGCTGGCACACTATCTGCAGTCTTTATCGCGCCTTATTCGCGATAAGCCCGTTTTCACTTTTTCGTATTATTATTCATTTGTGCACTTACTCCGGTGTAGAGCACCTCCGGGGTGGTCTGGGGCTTAGGTAGATCAGAGTAGTGAGCCACAGCTGCGGCAAAGTTCTTGTTTTGCGAACGCAACAGGGCGCCGCCGGTCTTCAAAGCGCGCAGCATTGTTGTATTTCTTTCTTTGCACGGAAAATGAGGATCGAAACTAGAATTGAGCCGCCTCTCGCGAAACCTACGTAGAAATAATTTAAGTGTCTCCGTAGAGACACGAAAGTCACGAAAATAAATAAATTTTTGTTTTTAAAGCCGGTTATCCAGCACTGCGGAAAATAAATCTGTAAATATCTGTTTAACTTCATATACAAAAACTACTACAGCTACTTTTCGTTTACTTTTTCATTTGTCGATTGTATATATCTGCGAGCATGCGACCTATGGGTGAAAAAAATGTATGGAAAAAGGGTGTGGAGTATGTAGAGAAATGTAATATCTCAAGTGCTTTCAAGACTTTCCTTAAAATTTTTATATTTCAAAAGAGTTTTTATACACTTAAAGAGAATTTAACCGAATGGAAAATAAACACAGAGACTGACTGGCCAAAGCTTATGGATGAATGCATCCGTTTTTAGCAACATATCGTATGTCTAATATAGAAATGTAGATCGCGCGTAAATGTGAGCTTAAGGCTAACCAAGAGAGGTTGAAATCGGCATTTAGAGCACCTCAACGGGATGAACCCCTGGTCCAAGAACAGCCTCACTTTTTAGGAGTTCTTCTGTGGCACCTTCACAATGACGCTCTTGACCTCCGTGTAGTTAGAGAGCGCATACTCGCCGTTTTCACGGCCATGGCCGGACATTTTGTATCCTCCAAATGGTGCCTGAGCGGCCAGGGCATTGTAGGTGTTCACCCAGACAGTGCCGGCACGCAGACCTCCGACAATATAGTTGGCCTTGTCCAGATCCTTGGTAAAGACAGCAGCGGCCAGGCCGTACTCCGAGTTGTTGGCACGCTCAATGACCTCATCGAGCTTCTTGAAGCGAATCAACTGCTGTACGGGGCCGAAGATCTCTTCGCGGGCAATGGTCATGTCGTCCTTTACATCGGCAAACACCGTGGGCTGCACGAAATAGCCGGGAAGGCCTTCGGGACGGCTTCCGCCGGCTACCAATTTGGCGCCCTGCTTCTCTCCCTGCTTGATCATGCAGAGAATCTTCTCCATCTGCTCCTGGTTAACCTGGGGACCCTGCTCGGTGTTCAGATCAAAGGGATTGCCCACGGTCCTCTTCTTGGCGCGCTCCGCACTGCGCTCTACGAACTCATCGTAAATCTTGTCCTCCACAAAGGTGCGAGAGCCGGCACAGCAGCACTGGCCCATGTTGAAGAACAGACCAAAGTGGGCCGTCTCCACGGCGTAGTCCAGGTCCGTGTCGGAGAGAATAATGTTCGGGGACTTGCCGCCCAACTCCAGAGTTACGCGCTTGAGGTTTGTGTTGCCAGATGCCAACTGGATGAGCTTTCCCACATCCGTGGAGCCAGTGAAGGCCAGCTTATCCACATCTGCGTGATTGGCCAGTGCGGCGCCGGCTCCACCGAAGCCAGGCACCACATTAACCACACCCTCCGGGAAGCCAGCCTCCTTCACCAGCTGCGCAATGTATAGGGCCGTCAGACTGGTCTGCTCTGCAGGCTTCAGCACGATGGTGTTGCCGGTTGCCAGCGCGGGTCCCAGTTTCCAGGCCATCATCAGAATGGGGAAGTTCCAAGGAATAACCTGACCGCACACGCCCACAGGCTCGTGACGGGTGTACGCGAAGAAGTCACCGTCCATGGGGATGGTCTTGCCATGGTTCTTATCAGCCCAGCCGGCAAAGTAGCGCAGATTCTTGATGGCCGTGGGTAGATCCACATTGTAGGACATGCTGTAGGGTTTGCCGTTGTCCAAAGTCTCCAAGCTCTGCCAAGGGATAGAGTTGATTACTG
This sequence comes from Drosophila guanche, assembly GCF_900245975.1. Lineage (NCBI taxonomy): Eukaryota > Metazoa > Arthropoda > Insecta > Diptera > Drosophilidae > Drosophila > Drosophila guanche. The sequence goes on along the minus strand of NW_022995752.1, from coordinate 2,375,394 downwards.
CCATTGAACTGGGATTTTTTTTAATCTAAAAACTTACAGACAAGTAGACCTGATCACGCTCCATAAGATCCGCCAAGCGGTAGATCAGACGCCCGCGCTCCGAAGCATCCATACGGCGCCAGGGGGAACCCAGTCTACAGGACACCAAAACCAATCATTAACCATTATCTATTCATTCGAAATCTCACACTAAGACTCACTGGAAAGCTGAGCGGGCAGCCTTTACGGCAATATCGATATCCTCCTTATCGCCAGCCTGAATTTCAGCGATGCTCTGCTCTGTGGTTGGGTTGATGGTCTCAAATGTTTTGCCCGATTTGCTCTTGTGCCACTCATTGTTGATGAACAGCTGTAAAGAGGTTAGATAAGGGTTAGAATACAGAACTCAGAGGTACACTTTATTTATTTATGGCCATATCATTTCCATAATCTGGCATATTGCATTTTTTTGTTCATATTACACATGGTTTCAATGAATGCCGCACCTCAATTTGATGCGCACTCAGACTGCTGTTTACCCCTATTGAATAATCATCTGATTATTCAGTTAGCATGTGGACTGGCTACCTACAGCGAATATGCCCCTCCTGCCCCCAATTTTTTTGTAATCAGAAACGTTTACCGGTTAACTGATTAGATTTGAAATGAACGCACGCCATCTCCCCAAGATGTTGTTACCTTTTATTATTATTCTCTATTTTTACAATCAAATCTATCTGTAGTCGCAGGCGTTCGACTATATAAAACTTTCCATCAGACCACAAAAGTTAAGAATGATTTGCAAAACATACACACACGTACATACACATACACAACAATGCCAGTGTCTGGGCTCGTCTAGACGATCGAACTGGTTTTGGGGGTATATGTACGCACATACTTACATAGTAGGTAGCTTTTTTTTCTATTAAACAAAATTTAAAATGTTATCTGCAAAGCATAGAGCCTTGGCACAGCCCGCTAGTCGCTAGTCGACTTTAGGGAGTTGTTATTCGTGATAAGGCATGGCATAAGCCCATAAAACAAGAGTGAATCAACCGATAAGAAAAGTATTAAGTGGGTTGAGACATCTGGTAGATTTTTGAAGCATACTGATTTTGAGGGGTTTGTTAGATGCTATGTAATGGGGAAACAGTATTCCTTACAAATCTTTAAATACATTGTGGAGATTTCCTGTCAATTAAAATAAAGTTCCTGTTTCTATAGCTCATCGGTTAATAATTATGCCAATAAAAATTGAATTAATAACAAATAGATAGCTGATCTCTCTCATTTTCTCTCTTTGAAATTAATATTCCTAGCATTAAAATCTGTTTAAAATGGTACGTAAATAATAATTTTCCAATCAATATTCAAACAAAGCCCCGTTCTTCCTCTACTTATGGCGCAATACGCCCATATGCTGCAGACAACAAATTCCCTGCCATATCTGAATGGGAATACTCTTTGGTTTCGATCAGAAACCACAAAATAAATACCACCCATCTCCTCTCTCACTGATTCCAATTAAATCTAACAAAACGCTGGGGCTCTAATTGTCGCGCGGGGCACAAAAAACACGAACAAACTTCTAAAATCGTACAATTTATGCAAATTTCCCTCGCGGCATGAGCATATAAACAACAAATGCGGAAAGAAACCACAAAACATGGAGCGCAACGAAGATCGAGGAGGAAGGGACCGATATTGAAAGAACAATTGGCAATTTAGCGACGCAGTGACATAACTAAGAAATGGAAAATAACAGAATAAAAAGCACACACATGGAGGGGAGAGAGAACGCCATAAGAGAAGCAGCGTGAATCGCAGATTTGATACCCTAGTAAATCAAACGCGGATGAGGTCAAGCGATTTAGTTTCAGATTTAGTATGACGAGGCTTTTGAGAATTCATAGAAAACTACAGGTAGTTCAGTTTCCATTAGTTTTTTTTTCTATGCGTTTCAAACATTTAAAAATGTATATACCCTAAGTACTCTTACAATTACAGAGAGCGCTGAGAGGGAGAGAGTACGTAGCAGCAGCTTTGCCAAAACAACGACAGCCGGCTGTTTTATGATTTTTCGTTCTCTTTTGTCTATTTTTGCCGGCCCTACGTTTCGCGTCGGCCACATGCTTGGAGTAATCCTCTACAGCTGAGACTTTCAAGCTGATTTTATCCCATTGATAAGCGTAATACAAGGTGTGTACGTGAGCTGAATGTTGTGTGAGTCGGAGCCCCTGTTTATTTGTTCTCTTTTTTTGTTGGCCACAAAAGGGTCCAAAAGCCCACACTTGAAAACTTAAAAACCTGATTTTCGTTTACAGGGCATTAGAAATGAGTAGCGCTGAGACTGAGAGAGAGAGCCACAAGCAGAGCAACAGCAGTTGCATGCGGCTCTGGCCCAAGGTCAAGTCAAAAACAAGCTGGCACACTCTTTGCAGTCTTTATCGCGCCTTATTCGCGATAAGCCCGTTTTCACTTTTTCGTATTATTATTCATTTGTGCACTTACTCCGGTGTAGAGCACCTCCGGGGTGGTCTGGGGCTTAGGTAGATCAGAGTAGTGGGCCACAGCTGCGGCAAAGTTCTTGTTTTGCGAACGCAACAGGGCGCCGCCGGTCTTCAAAGCGCGCAGCATTGTTGTGTTTCTTTCTTTGCTCGGAAATTGAGGAGCGAAACTAGAATTGTGGTTGTTGAAGGCACGGCCGTCCACGGGCAACTGTAAAGCAGCCTCAGCGCCGCCTCTCGCGAAACCTACGTAGAACAAATTAAAGTGTCTCCGTAGAGATGTGTTCTTTACACGGGCACGAAAGTCACGAAAATAAATCAATTTTTGTTTTTAAGGCCGGTTATCCAGCACTGCGGAAAATAAATCTGTAAATATCTGTTTAACATCATATACAAAATCTAAGTTGGTAAGTTTTCACGACTGTTTATAAAGTTTTTGTTTTGTGCCATCTCCAGACCCCACTGATAATGAGAGTGAGATAGCTACACATAGTAAGGTAGTTGGAAAGAAGAGAGCAGCGTCAGTATTTTTTGAGTGGAAGAGAATAAAAAAATTCTCAAGTGCAGACCCTAAAAGGGGAACACAAAACAAGGAAACAAACAATACCAACAACTATAAATAAAAGTATGAAAATGAAATACATTAAATTAATTTCATTACATTATATTCATTCATACAGGATACAGTGAAAGATCTCTCCGTGAAAATCAAAAGCAGAGCAAGTCGATGTTCACTCCAGAGAGTGGTTGCCTGCGCTGGCAAACGTAAAAGAATTTAATTAGGCTATTTATGTATGTGAAAAAAAATCTAGAAAATATTTCGAGATATTTCCATGATGATTTGCAAGTTTATAAAGATGAGAATGGAATTCTGAACAATTTCATAATATCATGAAATTAAATAAAAAACATGAGCAAATAAATTGTAGTATATAAAAGCTTATCAGCGTTTATTTGTGTCCATCAATCAATATTCTAGGCAAATATTAAAAATCTCTCATTGTTTATTTTTATTTCTCCCTAAATTTCCCACTCTTTATTTCGTTTGTTTCCACTCAAAATGTTAATTGCCAGTTGCCTACTTTGCGGCTGTCAGCGAAAATTCATAGAATAGAACCGTCGATATTGATGGCCCCCAAATAGATTTTGTGTGTCCATAATTCATGAAAAGAGATTTGGAACAATTTGTCAAATGGCTTGGTGGTGGTGGTGGGACTCGTACATACGTAAATATATTATTCCAATCGTAAATTGAAAGCTCAGCGCAGCTGTCAAGTGAATCACGCTTGCCAGCATCAAAATCAAAATCAGAGGCAGAACAAACCACAGAGAAAATCCAATCGGCTGACTGGAAAAACTAATTCGATGCACGAAAATGCTATGCAATTCAGAATCCGGAGTAGAGTAAACATTGCGTATGTACAAAAGGTCTGGCGTTCGAGTCGGAGCCAATTACCATCGTCAAACAGCCGAAATAAACTTTAATGGCTATTGTTATGCGTCGGTCCCTGTTATTGATGATTCTGCCTGTGGTTGAGGCTGGGGGAATGGATATGTGAGTGGCTGCTGCTGTTATCCTCGGAGGAATGAAATATTTAATAACCGACGAGAGAGAACAAACAGTTTGGCATAAAAATCACATTGCATATGGACAACTCAGCATCAGTAGAAGCCGGACTCTCTTTCCAGCTCTGGACTCTGCAGGACACGCACTTAAATGTCAGTGATTGCAGGATGCTTTCTGACCCCATCCCCTGGAATGTGTGGGTTATAAATGTCCAGAATGAAATTTCCAACAAATTGTTGGAAATGAGTTTCAATTGAATTTAATTACGCCTGGTGGGAGTCGTTGACGTTCTCGTTGTCCTTCCATCCACATGCGAGTGCGAGTACTCGTATAATTTTATGGATGATTACGTAAATTAAGTTTGGTTTTCATGCGGCTGGATGATGTGTGTGTTGTGTATGGCTATGTTTGTTGCAGGTGTGTAATCAAGGTGGGAATATGATTAACACCGATACTTCTTCCCATTCGCTGCTCGATGATGTTTCATTGATGCTCTCAAAGGGCAGCTGAGCGCCAGAAATAATTTGAACAATTTACAAATAATATTCTCATTGGAGTGAAATGGAATGCTGGCCTCAAAGGAATGTTAATGATGATGGAACTTTGCTGGAAAAATAACAAAGACTTCTTTGATTTATTCCTTGAAATTTTAATTGAAATATTTAACAAATATTTATTTGTTTTCCTGCCTTCACTTCAATTGCAATTCTGACTCATATTCTTGCCCTTTTAAAATGCCAGCCACATGTTCGTTCCCACATGGAATTATTACCATATTTCAGGCCATTAACAGGCACCACCATTAACCCCCTGACATGTCCTGCCTCGAGCAGAACTTTTAGATTGACTTTCGTTTGCTTAGGCGAAAGCTAAACAAATGCCCGAAAGGATAAATAGAAAATCCATCAATTTTGTGCGGTTATCATCTGCCTGTCAAAGGTCACATCAAACAAAAGAAACCCAAGCTCCACTTTTGGGATATTAAAAAAACAACCAGAGTACCGAACACCAACAAAAATGAAAGAAAAACCAGTGGAAATTTCAGGCAAAAAGAACCCAACCAAGGAGATGAAAAAAAAACTGAAGTGAAATGTATGCAAATGGCTTATGGCTCGAGGTGTTTGCTTACACTTGCTTGACCCTTTGCCTCCCACTCTCCCGCCCACGCCCTGTGTGTTTATGGCTCTCTTTTGGAGCCAGAGGCAAAAAGAATTGGGTTTCAGGAGGGTCACGAGTTATGGCTTAAGTAATTTGTTAAGTTATTAGGTGGCCGCACATGGCGAATGCGCATTGCGTATTAGTAATTCCCATGCAAATGCCTTACCATGCCGCATATAATTTATGTCTCTTTATTTTTGCTTTTGACATCCTTTTTGCAGATATGAAACCTACAAGGCAACTCTCAAGAAAATACCCGCAACTCGCCTCTCCCGACTGACCGAGGCGCTGGCCAACTACGATCCGGTACTCAATGAATACTTCTTCGATCGCCATCCCGGTGTGTTCACCCAAATCCTCAACTATTACAGGTGAGCAGAGAGGGGGAGAGCTCAAGAGGGGAGCAAACTAATTAAGTGGCTGACGGTGAAAGGTGCTTTAAACGTGCAAAGACTCTGCAATGGGTGGAAGAGCTCCGTCCTCTGCATGGTAATTACATCGTTTAAGCTGGCAGGATGTTTGGCATTTCAATTTCTGTTGCTGCCATGATTATCCAGCTGATTAATGGCAGTCAACAGATACAGCGTTTCCCAGATGAATAAACAAACTAATATTTAAATTGCTGCAAAAACGAAACCCTCCCTCTTCCATAGCAGAACTCAACATTAATCTCAACTTTTTGGTGCTGCAAAAGTTGATACAACATTTTTGCTCCTGGTTGGGTCATTAGCGGGCTCATTTATCTTCGTGGTCTGTGCTGCGTTTCGCTCCCGCGATGACTAAAGTTGTTTAAAATTAATGAAACTTTGTTTTCTGGCCATCTTCACCTGCTGGTTTTGGTGCAGCTGCAAATGAAGATCCAACGCTGTCAGCAGCATCCCCTGGCTATATCTTCATTGATTGGACAGCAGCACCAGTCCCCAGTTCCCCGCCACATCCTTTCCGTCCATAGCTCACGGGTATGTGGCCAAACAGTTTTCCAACTCAATTAACCAGGCACCCCTCTACAAAGCCCCACAAAGTCCCGCATGCCCCACGAAAATGGTGTCAAACGAGGTAAAGCTGGAGAAAGAAAACAAAAAACGGTGCAACATCCAGGGTTGATTGGATATGAAACTGAGTCCTTCAGGGGGGGCAAGAGGGCCCCTGCGTATCTCCATTATCCCTGGGGGGCTAGGGGTTGTATAATCAAATTATGCACGCACCAAAAGCTACAGACAATTTGTGTCTGTGTGTGTGCTAGAGGAGGATTTCACATTCATATTGATAAAAGCTGAGTGGAATTGACGATGCAGCACAAATTAGATGGGAGAAACGTGCGATAATATGCGTTTCTTTATCGATTACTTATCGATTGGATGACAATGATGCTGACGGTTACGAGAGAATTGAGAAAACTGAGAGAATTTAAAGTAAAGTAAAATGCAAACTCTGCCCAGAGTTCCGTTTTAAGTCCATTAAAAGTTGTTCCTTACTTTTGTCAGCCTAGTAATCCGCACATTTTACATTACAAATAATGATTTTTCACAGCTTGCAGCTGCAGCAAAGACTTCCTGCAGTTCCTCCTACAGCACAGAGCTCCTGCAGTTCCCAAGGAAGCCATTGTCCATTGCTTTTCAGTTTGCCTGCACACCATTAAAGCAAACTGCGCGTTGACATCCAATCGATGGGTCATTATTTATGCACATTTAAGCGCAGAGTCGCCTTATATACGGCTGATCAGCGGCTGTTGGTGCGGCAAGTGGGACATACGGGTCACTTGGAAGGTCAGCTATAAATATTGATTGTAGTGGTTGTATCGCTGGCAGTCGGCTGGTCCTGCGTATGCTTTACCTTTTGAATTGGACACTTGATGAAATGAAAGGATAAAAGCCAGCAGATAAAACCTGACCAAAATTTTAGTTTTTGGGCACAGGGAAAATGGGAAAATATTGTAATGGTGTGTGGAAGTGCTTTTTGGAACTGCGTCGTGAATTTTCGAGTGGTTTTTATGGTGGAAACCAATTACCGATCCATGGGAGACAGCGTGGAAAAGAATTATGGCGAAAATCCCTCGCTGAAAATGACTGCAGCGCACTTCGAGAGATTAAAAAGTACAGGATGAGAAGATAAAGGTATTTAAATGGTGCGACTAAGGGATACCCAGCATGGGTGATAGCTAGGTACATTTCGAGAGTTTTGGGGGGGGGATGATGAAGTGAAAAATTATTTTATTTTCACTTTAAACAAGCTCATTCCCAGGAGCAATTATTCCTTCCTCCTCCTCCAATCCCATTGCAGGGTATTTTGATCCAAAAAATATATAAATACATATGTACATATTCCTGCCATTGTCAAAATGTCAAAAAGTCAAAGTATGTATTTTTTGAGGCAGGATGGGCAGAACCTCGAAGAGGAGGATCAGGTTCGATTGCCCATCATGAAATCCGCAATTTGCAAGTCCGCAGGCAGTCACCACGCCACTGGACATGGAGGTGTGTCGTGGCGGTAGAGCAGATGGGGATGTAGTTTTCCTTCGTTGTCTTTTTTTTTAATAACATTTTTTCCAAAGAATTCCTTGTAGCGAAATGATTTTTAACAAGCGCACAAAAGCGCTGCCAACCAACACGAAAGCGAAAAAGTTGCGCACAAAAAAAGGGACATTCAGGATATGCACACATTGTGCATGGGAGGGACACACACATGGAGTAAAGATATCATCCAAAAATAAAACAAGGCAACAACTGGCACCGCCCATTCCCCCGTTGTCGCTCTCGTGGCTGTCCAGCAGCTGATATGGCATTACAAGTTGGCCAACAACTGCAGACAAGGACGAAGGTCCATCCGACCTCGCTTCCATCTCCATTTCCCTGCCTGCCCTTTTTGCGGAAAGTTGCCCTTGCAGCCATTTACTGCAATTTGCACACAGAAACCAGCAGAATGAAATAAAGGGTCACCGAAGCGGTAGATGTCCTTTGTTTTGCTGGCAGCAATGTGATGTAGTGGAAGGTATTGTACCGCTTTTGAAAGGGTACACAAATTGTTGCACATGCAGCAGGAGCAGGGGTAGCCGGAGACAAGAGTAGAGCTGTGCCACACGATGGTCACACACGAATGGAACAATGGCCAAGGCAGAATCAACAGCAGTCGCAGCAGGAACAGCATTATGAATATGCCACGGGGCTGCTGGGAACTGCAGCTGAATGTCGAGTATCCACACATTTACCTGCCATGCATATGCAATGGATACGAGTGCCCCTACACTTCTGCCAGTTGCCACATCTCCGCAATTTGTAGCCACAATGTCAGACGTGCCATTTTGGCCATAATAATAAGGAGACAGGACTAAGAGAAAATGTGGCTTAAACGGAATGTCGGGTAAAGTCCATGAATTTGTTTACAGACGAAACAAGAGAGACCCTGCAGGAGATGTATTAATTGCTTTGACCTAATGAGATACTCGTACAAACAGTAGACCCAATCTGCTGTACAGTGAGGCCAAGAAATTATAGAAGATTGCAACAGAATTTAAAACGAAAGTGGCAGACAAAATCTCTGGATAATTAAGGTTTAATTCTATCACAAAATTCCCTCTCTTCGGCAGAACTGGCAAACTGCACTATCCAACCGATGTGTGTGGCCCTTTATTCGAGGAGGAGCTGGAGTTTTGGGGCCTCGACTCGAATCAGGTAGAGCCCTGCTGTTGGTCAACCTACAGCATACATCGCGATACGCAGGTGAGTTGCAGATGGAGAACTTTTAAACTTTAAAGAATTAACCATATAAATGTTATGTCCTGCCATAGAACACCTTAGCCATATTAGATAAGCTAGATATTGAAAATGAGAAGCCCACGGAGGAGCAGATAGCCCGTTTATTTGGCTTTGAAGAGGCATTAAGCAACGGCGAGCTTAACTGCTGGCAACGGCTGAAACCCAAGATTTGGGCCATGTTCGATGAGCCCTCAAGTTCCACAGGGGCGAAGGTAAGTCCCTACAGCTAAACCTAAGGCAACAACTAATCCGTAGGCGTTCTCTTCTGTCCCTTTAGATCGTTGCTGGCATGTCGGTTTTCTTTATATTTGTTTCTGTGATATCATTCTGCCTGAAGACCCATCCCGGCTTCCGTGTGGATCTACCCGTCACCCACAATGGCGCACACAGTGGTTCCCATCCGCATGGTCATGATCCGCTCGGTGAACCACCGCCACAGACGACGCATCAGTATCATCAGCATAGCATTACGCCGCCCAGCGGCAGCATTGGGCCCACCTTTCGTGTCACGAACTACACGAGCTACAGCAGCGGCAATTTCACAGCTGGCCAGGCCACGCCCATAGCTACAATCAAGGGAAATCAGCGGCAGCGTCTGAAACGAGACCTTAATGCCAGTGTCATAAATGAGTTTATCGATGATCAGCTGCTGCGAAACAATGGACGCAGGCAGCATGGTTGGATCGAGACATACGGCCAGCCCCATGAGGCGTTCTTCTATGTGGAATTGGTGTGCAATGTGTGGTTCTTCATTGAGGTCATCATTCGATTGATTGTGAGTGCTGCCTGGCAAGAGAAGCTACACAGAATTTACACTGCATCTTTCCTAGGTCTCGCCCAATCTGTGGCAGTTCATTAAATCCCCCGTGAACATCATAGACTTTACGGCCACTTTGAGCTTCTACACCGATGTGATGCAGCGCATGGGCGAGTACACGGGCCTGCTGGAGGCCTTCTCCATCGTACGGATAATGCGATTGTTCAAACTGACGCGACATTCGCCGGGACTTCGCATTCTCATACACACATTCAAGGCCTCTGCCAAGGAGCTAACGCTGCTCGTTTTCTTCCTCGTGCTGGGCATTGTGTTCTTTGCGAGTCTCGCCTACTATGCGGAGAAGTTGCAGGTAAGTGGTTGGCAGGTGACAGGTTTCCTTTGAGAGTATTTGATGATGGCTTTTGACAGGACAACCCGGACAACCAGTTCAAGAGCATCCCATTGGGACTGTGGTGGGCGATTGTGACCATGACCACCGTCGGCTATGGCGATGTGGCGCCCAAAACCTATCCGGGCATGTTTGTGGGCGCTCTGTGCGCCCTCGCTGGTGTTCTGACCATCGCCCTACCCGTACCTGTTATCGTTAGCAACTTCTCCATGTTCTATTCACACACACAGGTGAGTGAGCAGGACAGAGGATGCCTACCTTTGAATTACTGTTTACTCTGCCCGTCTCCCCCCCTTCTCCCGTTTGTTTACAGGCCCGCTCCAAGCTGCCGAAGAAGCGGCGTCGTGTCCTGCCCGTGGAGCAGCCGCGTAGGAAGCGAGAACCCACGGCTCCACATCGCGGGCGGACGAACGCCATTAAGCAAACGCCGCCCACTGTGCCAGGAATGGTGGGTGGCGCTGGTGGTGGTCCGACTGGCGGCGGGGAAGTATGCGGTGGTGGTCATGCTGCGGGCCATCCAGCGGCACCAGCGCCCATGTTCAAGGATGCATTCGGTGGTGCTAAAATTGGTGAGTACACAAGGAATGATACCCCTTGCTGGAGGGAAATATAAAGATAATATTTCATAAGTCTGTCTGGTAGTAACTTGTATGATACCATCTTAAAAATGTTGTGGCATCAACAATGCTGGAAAAAAAATGCTGTTGTTTGGTACAGTCATGTATCTGGGTATTATCTACCTAAATTTCAAGTCACATAAGAATTAGCTTACATTGAATACTAAAATTACTTATTGATACTCGGACAAGTTATGGGTACCACATGGTCGGCAGGCACGACTATTTATTTTGCATATTCCACTATCTGCCTCTCCCTCTATCATTTTGGTAGTTTTATAATATGTTTTTCTTTCTTTCCTTTTGCTTTTTTGGCCTGCAGATGTTTAGAGCAGACACGAACACACACACACACACACACACACAGACAGACGCTCACTACAACAGCTCCGCTGTACTGCAGCTCCCCTCCATACACCACACACTGCTCTCTGTTGATACTGGGGGCCAAACTAATTTCATTAAATTTCTTGTTTAATTATTTTATTATTTATGCATACTTCAGTGGGTGAGCAGTCAGCTGTTATTTAGCATTTACTACCGCCACCTGGCCTCTGCCCTCCTGCCCCCTCTGGAGAGTCCTGTTACTGACGCCCCTGGGGGCCTTCCATGTGGTAAATTTCCATTTTACTGATTATTCAAAAGCATTCCGGACAGGGGGAGTTAGAGGGCCAGATTCAGGGGACAAGGACAGAGACAGGCAGTCAGGCACACATGTGATGTGGTGGCGCCTCCGGGCAGCAGTACTTTAGTTGATATATCATGCGCTCATCTAAGAAACAGGATGCATCGTCCTGCACTGCAGTCGCCTGCATCGTCCTGCACTGCAATTGTGCAGTGGAAATTCTCGTTCTCAAGAAATTGCTAAATTTACTGAAAGGTTATAAATCTGTTGTCCTGCTAGGATTTATAATCTCTCTTTGGGTTTGTTTAATGCTCTCTCGTGTCGGCGAGACGACTGAGCAAGATGCTGAGTCCATTAATGATTGGATTTTGTGGCAGAAGATCTAGTGTCGGTTATTTATGGTGTTTGTTCAACATAGGAAATATATTGTTATGTTTGCAAAGAAAAGTTTGTGATTTAATGAAAGAGTAGTGTGCTGGATGGAGGGGTTTAAGGATTTTACAATTTGAGAAGAGTGAAAATGGAATGGGAAAGCGTAAAGCCCTAAGGGAAGATTTTAAATGAGAAATTGTATCAGAATTGATTAGTTTTAGATGAGCATAAAGCGTATATCAAAGAATTAGCCAGCAAAGTAACTCAAAAGGGGCTACAAATACAGAACTAGGTTTTGTGTAAATTCTTATTAAATGTTAAGTATAATCCATCCTTAAGCCTTTCTTTGTGTTCTTTTGAGTCGTTTTTGTGTTCTAATATTGCAAATTGAAAATTCAACCCCTGTTCTACTCAATTTTCCCTTCCAATCAACTTTGATGTGGCTGCTTTTTCGCTGTTTTAAGTACTTCATTTGTTCTTTGATGTTGGATTATGATTATTATTCGTGTAAAATCGTATATTATATATATTAAAAACATATATATTTAATTGTGTGTGCGTCCTACATGTTGTATGTACTCGTATATATGTATGTATTTCTATGTCTATGTATTATGTATATCTATGTCCTTTGTGCGTGCTGACCCACCCCCCACCAACACCACCATAACCACCTGGCAGGCACTGTGAATGTGAATGGCGTCAATGTCATTGGCCTGAACCATCCGCATACGCATCCGCATTCGCATCCACATCCGCATAGGCAACTGCCACCGCCGCAGCCAGCGACAACGACGACACCGACAACCGCACCAACGACAGCTACAGCGATGACAACGACCTATCAAGTGCCTACCCACAACACCCACAGCCATGCCCATGCTCATGCCCATGGCCATGGCCATGCCCATGCTCCTGGCTATGCAGCGACGCTGACGTCACCTACCGGCGCCTCGGCAGCAGCTGTGGCCACAGTTGCCGCTGCCGCCGCTGCTGCTGCAGCCTCTGCTGGTCCCTCGTTCATCAGTTGTAAGTGTAGTCCTGTCTCTCTCTCTCTTGCTCTACCCATCTGCCCCTACCCCTCTCTTTGTCACACTTTTTCTCTGTATCTGTAACTGTCTTGCTCTCGCTCTCCCCTTGTTTGTTTCTCTCTCTCTCTGTCTCTCTCTCTCTGTTGCATGCCGCACGTGTAGAATCGTAGGCGAAAAATAAGAAAATATCCTTTTAATGTCTGCATAAGAACTTTTTATGTGCTTGCTACAATTAGTCGGGTGGGGCATGCCCCCCCTTTTTGCCTTGTTAAAATTTATCGCATGCTATAAACTCTACTCGAGTGCCATAACTTTGTCACTCTGACTGTGACTTTCAGTCAATAAAAGAGAGGACGAACCTCCCAAACCTACCCGAAAAAAATGAGCGAAACTTTTTACGTTTATTTGCATATTAAAAGCTTTTCGTGGGGGGCTAAAATTCAACTCCTTTTTATTTTCAGGCATTTAACTTTAATTGCAATTTTATTATGCACTCCCGAAAATCCTTTTTATGTCATATTTCAAAATGGACACACAGTCACACCCTAAAAGTACTCACTCACTCATACATGGAAGTAAAGTTCCATTTATCGTCAAAACAAATTGAAAAAGTTTATCCATTTGCTGGACTCGTGCCTACCCGTCCACTGGAAAAGCACTGGAAAATCATCTAACACCCCATAGCGTTGCAGGCAAAAAACCTGTCGAAAAATACATACTACCTCCCCACTTAGTATATAATTTTGAAACCTGGCTGTGTGGAGATTTTTTGTGCAGCATAAAGTGCATTTTAATTAAAGCGCCACAAAGGCTCAAGGGTGCAAGTCCATGCCCGGGACTCATTTCTTTCAGGAAAAACTTCAGCAGGCTAGAAAAATGGGAGAAAAAGGCCAAGCGGAAGGCAGTTTTACGGCTCTGTAGGCGATTAATTTCTTGAGCCACTTGCAAGCTTATGAAGAGTGCAAGAAAAATACGGAACATGCCCGTCGAAAGTTGAAAGTTGCTAAGCTGAAAATTGTTTAAAAGTTTGACATGGCCAAGGGGCCATGTATTAATATGTAATGACGGACTACGTATACGTATAAATGTGAAGGAAATAATCGGTAAAGCAGTGGAGTCAAAGATATATTTAATCCAAAGATTGCACACACTAAGAGTGGCTCCTGTTTGCCAGCCTCTTTTATAATTAAACTTCCCAAACTGACTTTCGGTGCCGAAATTTGCATGGCACTTAGTTTTCTTTTGCTCTATTTTAGCACTAAGAAATCCTTGACTTGACAAATTCCTAACAAATTTCCCCAGAAAAATGTAATTATAAAGTGTTTTCTTTGTTCCGCTGCTGCGTGGAGAGGAAACTTTTATAAGCCGCTTAAAAGACACAACTTGCTCCCATTTCCGGTGTGCACTTTGGCACGTTTTGTGGCGCCACAATGGCGGTGGGAAGGTCGGGCGTGTGGCAAAATGACGTTTCGCTGTTAGCCGGAAGTGCAGGTGCCGCTGACATTTGGCAGGGGATGCGGTTCTCTCTTTCTCTCTCTCTCACTCTCTCCCCAGCTCTTCTTTTGAGTCACAGTCTGAGCTGCTTTGCATTATGTGGAGGTGTTCCGGCTGCAGGCTTTTGCCACTCTTGCATGCAAAAATAGCAACTAAATCATTAGCAGGCAGGCAGGAGGCATCCGACAGGCAGCCACTGCTTCTGCAGGGTTTCTTTCAGGGGCTTCTAGTGGTCATTAAGCACACACACACACAATCAGTAAGGAACAAGCCAAGAGGAGCCCAGAGGCGTGAACACAAATTTATGGCCACAGTGGGGCAAAAGTGAACACACCCGTGGCCCGGAGGCAGCAACAGTCAGGAATTTCAATTAAAACTGGCCCAGTGTGTGGGTAGATGGTGCAGAAAGCTGTTAAGAATCCGCAAGGCAAAACCAAAACCAAACCTACAAACCCAACTACAGACACATTCCTCCCCCTCATTCCTAGCCTGCTAGCTGTCCTTTTCCCCATTACTATTTACTTTTTGCTCGCACCCAAAGATATCATTTTACCGCTCTCTCGGTGGAATACTACTTCCCTGTTGAGTTCGCGCAAATTAATTTTAATATTTAAAATTGTTGCACTCGCTCAGAAATCTACTGCAAAAGTAAATCATTTCCCAGCGAAATCCTCAGAGTTGCTTGGCAGGGGCGAAAACCACTTCAAAGACTGACAAATGTCAGACACACTATAGCCAAAAGTGTACCCCTCTCCTCTCTGCAAAGATGATGGCATTTGCTGATGGATTACTGCTTGAGTTGAGGAATTGTAAATTTTGAAGAAAAGTTGTAGGAGTTTTGTAATATTTTATGGGATATAAAGTTGGCAAAGGTTTTTGTTTATATTGCGCAAATATAAGCTCTAAAATAAATTACATAATAAATTCTATAGCAGAGAACTCACAGAACTTTAAGACAGCTCTAAATTATTGATGCCTAAATTTTGGGGCAAATATTTTCAATGTAAATTGAGCCTTGTGGTTTTTTAAATAGTTTAAGTCTTGGTGTAAAATAAGAGGTTTGGTTTGAAGATTATTCCTTTATTATTTTAGGTTTCATGTCCATAAGTATAACCATGTCTATTACGACAATTTCTACTATAAAATGCTTTTTCTAAGCACGTTCTACAAGTTTAATACACTTTAATTCCTCCTTAAATGTCTGAAATTTAACTTAGATCTCGTTAAATTGTACTAAAATTCTTGTTAGTGCTCTTAAACCTTTACTTTTTTGTAGTTCCCTCTTAAATTATGCCTTGAAGTTTTTGGTAAATCGATTCTTGTGTCTGCCTCTTCCTTTCTCCTCCTCCAATTATCACAAGTTGAAACTTTTCTGTTGGACTTTTGATGCCAATGAAAAAATATATGTATATTTATTTATCCAAAAATATTAAAAATGATTTCGCAACTTTTCACTTTTGCACTCTTCGGTTCTTTTCTGTTTTTTTTTTTTTTTTGTGTCCTGTCAACAACTTTTTATCGAAATACTGTGTTAAAAAAAAGCTAAACCAAAGGAAGCAAAACAAAAATCTTAGCTGCGTGCCTTTTTAAAGTTATTTAGACACCGCATTTCCCTCACTTGGGGTTTTCCTTCTTCCTCCGCCCTAATCCACTTGTTCTTTTTGTGTTCTTTTGGTGTCTTTTCTTTGGGAGGGAAAACTTTCGCCTTGACTTGGGCCGTGGCTACATTGTTTTCGCCGGCACTAACGCATTTCCTTGGTTGGACTTTTCCCATTCTTGCAGCGGACTATCTGAGCGTTCCGGCGGTGCAGAGCCTGCAGCCCAGGGCGGCGACGACTGGCCACGACTTTATGCTACCGCTCCAGCCGAAACTTCTGGGACCCCTCGGTGAGTTGATGATGATTCCCCACTCCAGTTTCCCTTCCCCTTTTCGGTTAAAAGTTTTGTGGACAGATAGCTCTTGTGGAGGGGCGACTACGACAAGTGGAAAGTGTAAAAGGTGAAGCTCACGCAGTTGAACCCATTTCGAAGCCGCACACATACATAGTTTGAGAGCCATTGTATAAAGAGGCGCTGGCACAATGGGAGGCCGAGTATGCTGTTGCAGATCGCTGGGAAAGTTTCTGTGATAAGAGAATGAACGAATCGGAAAAGGGAATACACAGACAATAGAGACCCTCATCCAGGGTATCCCTATAGGAACTCCGTTGCCCCTTGGGGCAGCAGAAGAATGTAAGTGCAGCGTCGTTGCAGCCACTTGAGGCCTTCACAGCTGCCTGCACATTGTGTGTGCGTGAGAGGAGGGGGCGCGATAAAGCAATCGCTGACATGTCCTCGAATGCACTTCCGTTTCCGTGTCCGCAGCCGCGTCGTTCCATGCATCCTCAGTACTTGAGACGCTCGTTACTGTAACCAACTGACACATAAATTCCTTTCCTCTCTCTCCGCAGAGCGTAAGGATCAGCATCCACTACAGCTGACTGCCCACAATCTGGTCTCGGACACCCACCAGCTGATGTACACCGGCCACGCCCATCAGCACGGTCAGAAGACGGGCACCACCGTGCTGAGTGTGCCACCCACACTTAGCATGACCCACAGCCAGATGCCACCCGGCATGGCCAGCATGGGTCAGCGCACACCGAATCTCAGCTACCGGGCCTCTCATGCGCCGCCAGGAGCTCCACAGTCGACGATGATTCAACAGCCGATTCCACAAGCCCACCAGCCGCTGCCAATGTCCGCCTGCCACGCCTCGACCAACTGCAACATCAAGATCTCAGTGGAACCCGGCGGAGGCTGTCTCGAGGAACTGCGAGCGCCCAAAGTCACGCTGCTGGACGATCTCAGTGACGACGTGAACTCCTCCACCGATGACTGCGGCGACTGTTGTCTGGTGGAAGACAGCGACACGTACGAGGCGGCGGCAGCCAACAATGGACTGTGCGGCAAGCGGAACAGCGATTCGGTGGGAATCATCGATGGGATGGAGGATGATGGAGAGGACAGCGGCGGCGTGGGTGGTGACAGCGGCGATAGCATGGGCGGGATCTACATGGGACCCACGCATTGATGGTCTGCGCTTAGATGGGATTTCCCACATTAAAACTATGCTCAAAGCTGCTCAAACTAAGCTCCAGGAGCTGCTGAAGAAAATTAAGTGAGTGCTGCTAAATATAAGAAAATAAGTTCGAGTGACAGTGTTGGTAAACGCGAGCCAGTAAAGTCTCAAAAATGGTCCGGAAACTGAAGGAGTAGTCTTGAGCTTCTGTTAAGCTGAATCTTTTGGATATTATTTGAAAAGTCTGGTTAGTGACTCACAAAATGTTTGCACAAAATGCTGCTCAAACTATAATTTTTATGTACAAGAACTGACCGCTATTCGCAGTGGCACAGTGCTGTAAAATGTTAACAAATGTTAGTTGATTGAGGGTACAACCGTACCAGAACAGCAGTTAGCGCTGTTAAATGTTCTTTAAGCTGAATAAGTACTTACATTTTAATTCCAAACAAACAAAAACACTGCCTCCCCTCCCCTCCCCCTAAATCCCTACATCTTTCATAACATTTAAAAATGTCATCTTAGGAGAGAACTGCTCTGTGTAGTTTTTGCATCAGTATTTGTAGTAAATCCTACATTTCCACCCGTCTCATTTATCAAGAATTTTAATCAATCTTTGCTCGCTCAACTCCAGGGATATCCCAGCTTTGGTCTTCGTCCAAGACAAACATCCGTTACATTTGTATCAGTGTCCTTATAACTGTCATGTTGACAACTGTCATTGACAGGGATATACATGCATGTTCTGTCCGACACAGAGATAGTTGTGTGTGAATGTGTGCGCTGTGCAGCACGTCCGAGCAGGGTCGTACGGGTCCGTGGTCCGGGTCCAGCCATTTAGTGATGCCAAGCCAAACAGACAAGTGAAGAGAGACTGCGATGGGCATCGTCATACCGCTTACAAAAGCAAACATATCGTCCATATATAAATGTGACCACTTGTGTGCAGCCAAGCAGGAATAGAGTGACCACCCCACACCCACTTCTGTAGCCACAAGAGCGAGGAGTGTTCCGCTTCTCTTTCCAGCTGTGGCTGACACATCAAGGTGTTTATTTGGTAAATCTTTTGGACGAAACTATAAATTTCCACACTTGACTCTTACGCTCCATTTATTGGATGCTCTCCTTTCACTATCACAGCGCACAGTGCTCAGCGGGTGGTGGGGTTGACAGAGCACAGAAAAGTGTCTCTGGGAATGTTTATCTGACACATTGACTGCAATCGTTTCAATGAACTTTCCCGCACCGCAGCGCACACACACAAAAGTTAAGTAAAAACTGTGTCGACAGGCGCACACAAAAGGCCACGACAGGCCAAAAACCAAAATGGCGACGACATGAATGTCCTTGCCACACCACAGCACACAAAACCCACAAACTTGGTGGATTGTGTGGTTGACCTTGTAAATAGTATTTTTGGGAGTCGCTGTTATCCAGCGCATAGTATGCTACGTTTTCCTTCTTCGACCCATAAATGTTAATTGATTTATTCATGGATGCTCCTCAAACAGAGATAGCAGACAGAACTGGGAGTACATCCCTACTGTAAATATTTGTCAGCTATGGACTAACGAGATGGATAAGCGCCAGTAGAACGACAGGATGTAGAACACATATTTGACTTTAAATAAGGTTCAATGGTAATTTTTGGTCCAATATTTATAGTTTTTTCATGTGCTTCTAGAACGAAAAACAAAACCAAACGAACTTTGATCCGATTTCTGATGTAAATGAAAGTAGAATAAGTTGGCAGAAAATACGTGAATGAAAAACAAACTATATTGAATATAAGTGAATGTGAAATTAAACCAACTAAGAATTTAGTCTAAAGATAGATATTGTAATCTAAAAAAGAAGATGCTATAGAAAGAGTTTCCATTGTGTTCACGTCCATGTCCGTTTCAAAAATACCAACTGTTTATGATCTTTGGTACGTTTTTATTAGTCAAAAGAATGCTTATAATTTGGCTTTTTCCATAGTTACATCTAAATATCAGTCCAGACTATTCCCCCTCAGTTCACGTCTGAATTTCGATTCTAAAATGTTGGTTAAATTGGATTTAGGTATTCAAAAAGGTTTTATCGTTCATGTTTAAGAGAATCTTTAATGATTTCCTAAAAGAATAAAAACAAAAATTAGCAAATGTCGAAAAAAAAACATAAACAAATTCTAGTTAAAGAAGAAATTTAAATCTAAAAAAAGTATTTAAGAGAAATTCGAATGAAAACGGATATGAGAAACTGCAGCAAAAGGAAACTGCTGAAAAAGCTCATAAAATCAATATTGTTTCAATAGAATTAATGTAGTTTAAACAACACCAGTGTGACACTAAACTTATTATATTAAAATTTAATTTGCTTAGCAAATAACTAAATTTAGTTCTGAAAAGATCCATCAAACACAGAAACCGAAAACCAAAAAAAAAAAAAAACAAAAAACTTTTGAGAGAAATCACCCACCACAGGCAGGCAGCAGAAACCCCCCAAAAATAAAAACAAATAGTGTGTACATACAAGGAAAAAAATTGAATTAAACTGAAACACAATCTAATTAACGAAATGTTGTGTGCAGGACAACACGGAACATTTGTATAAGTAATCTGTGTGGAAAACGAGAGGAAAACAAAAATTGTTTACAAACCAAGCGAATTTTTAAATGTTGTTTAAAATACGATATTACGAAAAATGAAATCCAAAGTAAATTGAGATTCCAAAAACAAGTAAAAACAAAAACTAATAAATAATGTGGTGAGTGAAAAAATTTCCAATTTTAACGAAAATAAAAATATGAATTCTTTGAAAAAGCACTCAATGCGCCCTCGAGATTATTAACGGGAGGCCACGACTCATCATCATCATAATCACCTGCATACAAAAATACTCTTATATTTTCATCTCATCTGAGAGAATTTCCATTCAAACCACGACACGTACCACATTTTATGCTAATCAAGTCGGAAAAAGAAGGAAATTCAATTTCAGGCCCACACTCAGACACGCCACACACTTTCCGGAAACCATGGACAGGATTTTAATTTTGAAGGCAAACACAAGCCACGCCCACTTACCACTTCCCGCACAAACCCACTTTTACATACATACATACATATGTATACGCACATTTCATTTGGCCAGGCCATAAACAGAGGATCATCTCGAAGGCCGCCGCCGCCGCTGCTGCCAGCGCCCTCATAAGGCCATTTAGAGGAAAATTTATGGTCGCCACCTTTACAGGAAAATGTGCTAAAAAAATGGGAAACTGCAGGTGATGGCTTCTAATATAGACACTTAACCACTTACAACCAGGCCAAAGCCCGCCCATATAGCCGTACCCGTGGCCGAATGGAGATGTGCTACCATTGGGATTGCGATACACGTATTCACAGTTGGCACATCAAAGCGCAAATCCATTAGGCATTAAGAGTCAGGGGAGTCAGGTGCGGGAACTACTATGCGACCAACGGAACGCTCTTTGTGCTTCGGCGACAAGTGAGGATACCCTTCATCAATAGATAGGAGAGGGGACTATCTGGATATTCACTATTGAGATATTATATGCTTTCTTGTTTATTTATTCCAATATGTAATCAGAGAATATTTGTACTTATTCGTTTAAAGGTTTGCAGAGTTTATTTGAATTTTTATTGGGGATTTTTTCTGAGCTTTCTGAGGTAAGAACATTTAGATTTGTTCAGACTCTTGAAATGAGCTCTGAAAACACTTCTATGAAAGCATTTTTTTACATATTTATGTCAACTGAATACACATTGTCGCAATATTCCGCATATTCAGGTGCCTTTTCTTAAGCAGATGTTATTACCTAGCCTAATATTAAGCCAGAAAAGGTGAGGTACTTTTAGAAAGCAACCTCGCATTGATGGCCCCAACCGCATGTCAAAAAAAATCGCGAGGGCGGCCCCTACCTTATATAGACATTCCTTTCTATCTATCTGAGCCGCCACTCTCTGCTTTCTTGCTAAGTCAAAGCAAAGACTTGCAGTGAGAGCGAGACAATTGGGAGAAATCACGCCACCCACGCGTCATGCTAGGCAAAGAGAGCTCAAAAGCACCGTTTATTTAGTCTTTTCCTTCATGCTTTGCTTAATTCTTTTTATAGTTTTCGTGGTTTTTTTTCTTGCGTCGCGTTTTTGAAAAAGTGTGAAAATTAGTTTTCTGTCTTAACTATTATGCGAATTATGCCATCAAACTAGTACAGATGTTAGTGCAACCCTTTTAGTGTGAGAGTATCGTGTAAAAGCCATCGTACGGGGCATTGAAACCGAAAAGCAAATCCGAAAACGCGCTGCTACGTGAGGCTGCGGAAAAAGCTTATATCTACAGTGCACAAACCCCATGGGGGTGCTAAAGGGAAACCCAAAGAAGCAGCGATAGAACGAAAGCAACGCTCATAAGCGGGCGAAAGATTAATGAGGCACACCTGCCTCTCCAGACAAATTAGATGGCATAATTCAGTGTGACCCGCACAACCGCCCCACGACACACATACGCGAAACATATTTCTTCCAGGGGATTGTGTTAGATTGTGTGGCAGGTAAGCTCGACTTTCCTCATAGGATGCTGCTATATCATAGATCTTACATGTTAAGTGCTGGCAAATTTATGCAAAATAAATTATTGCAAATTTCAAAGCATGGAGAAACATATCCAAGCAATATGGAGAGCTGCCAACTCGAGTTAAAGTAAGAAAGTGAGAAAGACAGGGAGACACTCACTTTCTCACTGTCTTCTCGTACTTTTCTCCCACTCTCCCTTAGCATTCCGTATAAGCTGCTGATTTATGCCCGACTTGATAAAATGTCGCATATCCGGCTTCGTCTTTCTTTATTCTCTCACATCCCCCAAAAAAAATACAGGCCCAGGCAAATAAAATAATTTTTTGTTGTGCTCCTTTTCCATGCCCTTTCAGTGGGGTATATTAGTTTCGGGTAAATGTTTGCCAAGTAAGGAAAAGCAAACCAATATTCCCCTATATTCTCTTTTAAAATTTCATACAAAAACAACTATTTATTATTATTTAAACTTTTATTTATTTAAAGCCATCTTTAAGGGCATACACATTCTCAATCTTAGCTTTCCTCATGATTTTTTCTGCCTTTTTCTGTTACCGCCTCCCGCCCCCACTGACAACAGAGGCTGGTGGAGAAGGAAATATGTTGAATGGGAGGATATATGGCATGTGGGGATGGATGAAGAGCGGCGATAAAAGCCAGAAGAAGTAATCAAAGTTGGCATATGGCGACGATTGCTGCTCCCTAGAAATGCATGGCAATCTCCGAATGTGTTCGCTGATTGTCTGCAACTCGTCTGACACGCCCATTTTTATTCATTTCCAAAGTTTTTCATCTGTGTTAAAGTGTTTGTGTATGCCATGACAGACAGGCATTGAAAGAGAGGGTGTGACTGAAGTTTGGGGAAAAATAAGTGGAGTGAAGTATAAGAACTGATTATTTTGATGAGTAATAGGGATATACGTTTCAGTGTTCTTTTGTGGGGTATTACATTGGGGTATTACATTAATGGAAGTACCTCTATACATATACATTTAAGGGTTTCTTTAACTTTTAACATACTTTAATATGACTTAACAAATTTTTTTTTGTGAAAAATCCCGGCAATATTCTGCCTCTACGAATAAGTCCTTCCCTCAACTGCCTTGAGAGTATCTCCAGCATAGAGCCATTGGCTAATCCCTTCCATGCCACTGCCAATCTCTGCTCGAATATCGACCCACTTGCGACCAACTTTTGGCAACAAAAAAAGAAAGAGGAAATGCATCTTCTCAGACCAAAATTTATTGTTAGTCGGGTAAAAGGAATGGCGAAAAAAGAAGTAGCAGAATTTCCAATGCAAGTCCATAAAGAAAACACCAGTCACGGACTGGCAAAAACGGGAACGTAAATTCTGCAAAACTTAACTCAGTTTATTCATCGTCCTCGTAGCAATCGTTGTCGTTTTCTTCCTCTGTCGCTGGACAGCGGGACTGTCGTGAAGAACGATTCCGAGTGGCCAATTGACAGACTTTGAGGGCCCGACACCGGGCCGACTTGCTCATGCGAAGGTAGCAGCTCATCATTAACCAGCCCTGCCGCACGTTTCGCCTGAAACGACGGGTGAACCGCTCCAGGTAGTACATGCTGTCGGTGGCCGTGAGAATGAACCAGAGTAGAGCTCCACTCACCGCCGTGGAGATGAGACCCAGCAGCCAGTACTGCAGTCGCGAATGTTCACATCCATCGATCCCCACCATGTTGAGCAACGCTTCGGTGAAACCATAGAGCACGCGTTCCACAGGACACCAAATAATGATGGAGCCCAATTCGGCTAAAAAAATCGCCATCACTGTCTCGATAGGCAGCTGCCAGTAGCCGTGCATGTGCATGTAGCGAATCGGAAAGATGCAAGTGTCCCAAAGAAAGCAAAGAATGGCCAACAGAAACATTAAGCTGGCAAGAGTAGGCGCCGGCGAGCAATGATCCTTTGGTGGGCTGAAGAAAAAGCAAACTCCTAACAGCTGAAGAAGCCCGGCAATGACGACCGCTTTTGGTTCCATTGAAATTTTTTTGTAATTTTTTTTGACGTTTGGGAAAAAGTTGACAAGATATGAAAATATAACTAGGCCATATACTAGGAATATTCAACTTAAACCTCGGACTGAATGCACCGAAAAACCCATCGAAATACCCTCCGAAAATGTAGTGCAATTTCCAATAAACTTTGAAGTGTTAGTTGGACGCTTGAACATGATTGACAGACCGCGAAGTAATTAGCCAGCCTCAATCAACCGCCATAGAAGCAGCAACGGCAACAGAGAGCTTCCAGAGAGCTGTGCTCTGCTCTTCATTATGCATAGATTGCAATTAATTAGTGTTTGTCAACCCATGCAGACGCACACTCGAACACATTGTGTGACGTGTGACGGGGGCGGTGCGCTCTGGAGGAAAATTAGTTTACCGAACCGCCCACTAATAGTCTCACATTATGGGGAGCTTATCTAAAATCACTAAAGAGACAGGCAGGCAGACAGGCAGACAGGAAGGAGGGGAGACCAGTGGCAGTCAGAGGCAGTCATCCAAAAAAGTGCCAACAAATTAGCATAACATTTGCCGCAATTAATCAAAATTAAATCTGCTACACACTAACCTTCGTGCAGTCGTTATCCTTGTCCAAATATCCCATCTCATGGCCATGTCAATGAACCGCATGAACAGGACCAACAGGCAACCTATTCCTTCCCTCCAAAGAGATGATAACAAGCTCAGAACGAGGCCCAGGTCGTGGCAGGGGGGCTGGCTGCCAGACGAATGGTTTACCTGACGTCCGACTGTGAACTTGAATCTATCAAAGCCATTGGCAGTGGAAGTGGCAGCAGCTAAGTGAAAATGCCTGCCACTACCACTGACAGAGACAAAGACCCTTTTTGTGCCGAAGAGGTCCACAGTGGGCACAGTGATTGGAAGGCAAAAGAAAATGAATGGACCAAGGAAAGGAGTCAATAAATAAATGAGACTGAGCCTTGCCCTATTTTTGAAGAGTGGGAAAATAAATATAATTAATTGCAATATAAATTGCAATATAAACTCCATGAATATTTTCACTTATTTTTCGACGTTCCACTGTACATACAGAAAACATTCTCATCCCTCACGTTCAGTTCCCATGAAGAGGATTCATTGTTGTCAGGCAGAACCTGGATCCTGCCTGCCTTGGGTACGTTCGGGTTCATTTTGTCTATTTAAAAATTTATTTGTTGTTATTTACATGCGACATTATTTATTTTATCTGCGGGGGTATCATTCGTCTAAGCGATTTTTTAAACCATCCACCGATAATTGGGTGTCCTTCCGTTCCTGTCGCACAAAATCCAATTTGTAAGTGTCACCGACAGTTTTTTTCACTGACAGAGAGCAGAGAGGCCAAAAGCGAGAGAGATCTTCTTTGCCATTCTCCAGTGAAGCGGGCCGGGGAATCAAAGTTGATTTTTCGGGCCAGCGCAGAATGCAACAAGTTGATGAGGGTAACGAATGGGAGGGAATGAGAGGTGTCACAGCATGACTTTTGTTATTGTAAAAGTCCTGGGCATAGAACGTGTTCATTTGGAGGGGTTCAAGGTAGCAATAGCGATAGAGATAGCAGTCCTGTAATTGAAACCATTCGTCTAGAAAAATCAATCAAAATTTTGCGATTGACATTTGAATGGGTTGCCGGGGACCGTGAGGACCCTGCCCGAATGAGGTGTGAAATTCTTTTGCTTTGGATTCGCAAAAAAAACATTGAAATTCATTCAGCTAGAAAACCATTTGAATAAATATTTATGTGACACTTGCGGGGCTCCCAATGGGGGCTAATCCCTAACCCAACTGAAAAAGTAGACCCACGACAGGAAGCATTTATTTTTCAATTAAATAATAAATCATTAGGGAGAGGAAAAATAATGATTGCAACGGTGACTGCAATGAAGGGTAAAAAAGTGCTCAAGAGTCTGTCTAGGGAAAATAATTTTCACTTCCGTAGCCTGTCGCTCGCTGCAGTAGCAGGAAGCTGGCTATGCTCCTGCGCCTGCTCTCTGACACACGGCGGCCAACAGTCAAGCACTTAAAATTTCATATAATTTTGCACGTGCAACTTTAATGAACTTTTCACACTCATTACACACACACAACCTCGCATCAAGAGGGGCACATAGGAGCTGCGGTGGAGTGTGCCACATACTCGTGGAGGCTGCAATAGGACACAAGTAGAGGAACGGAGATCCAAACATGAGCTAAAAGGGGTTGCCAAAACAGGAAAAAACTTAAAAAAATAACTTTGTACTAACTAACTTTCTCCTAACTAAATCTGAACCTTCGAATTTGTATATATGAATTACAAGCCTGAGTTATATCTCAGCATCATCCTCGATTTACTGTTATATTCTCTGACAAGTCCTATTTCTTCGCCTCTTCTTTTGATACACCCTTTAGTAATTCTTGGTTTCTCCCAATAGAATCATCAGCTAATAGTGTTAGCTTGCATTTCATCTTCTGCATCCAACTTTCTCCCAACTTTTCATCTGCATTGCAGCCCCATCTACACCTAATCTACGCCCCTGTCCCTGCACTGGGAAACTGCACTAGAGAGCGAGAGAAAAAGAAACTTGAAATGGGTTTCTCCATCTGCCATTTTGAAGGGCCTTTTGGGGTGTCCCTCTGTAACCACATGTAATGTGCGGCACGAGGAAACTGGAGAGTGGGTGCCGTAATAAGGGGCATACAGCAGGAACAACCCAAGTTTGGCAACAGAGCAGTAGGTACAAGAATCTTGACTTGTCAAATCGGGCGCATAAAAGTTGTAGCCATGAAAAGTTTTGCTTCTACTGCCAACTGAAAAGAGGAGGAGTTTTCTCCTATTTTTTATCAGTTTATATTCCGTTCGCCGCGCTGTAAGCGACACTGACATCTGCGGCAAAGGTGTTGCATGAAAGGTTAGACTTACAGGATACCCTTTTAAAGTCTGCGACTTTTACTTTATTTGCTTTACTGCTGCTGCCCTACATGCCCGCTCTTTCTACCCTGCTCTGCACTGTTGGGGCAGCAACAAAAGTAACTCTTCCCCCGTCCCATGCTGCATGTTGCACACGTGTCAGGCCAAGACAATGGAATCGCGTACGGGGTACTTTTTACGTGCCACAGCGCCAGCGACTCGTCAAAGGCAGTTGCCCCATTTACCCCTTCCATCAGTTTCCGTTTCCGTCTGTCCCAAAACTGATCTCTGGCCATGCCCCTGCTGCTGCGTCTTCCTGATTCCTGCTGGAGACAAATTGAATTCGAAGGAATTGTTGCTGTTGCTGTTTCTGCCACTACATCTCGCTCTTGTTGCAACTGGAATACAAAATGCGAAAGGGCAGGCGGCGGTGATGGCTAGGCGACGGCAGTTGGCGAATTGTTTTTGTGTCGTTTGCTGTGCGGCATTTCTGCTTGATTTGCATTTCCCTGCAGCACGATTTTCGTTCACCATCTACCCCTCATTCTCCTCCGACTTGTGCCTCATTCTCCGCTCCCTGCAGCACGCCTTGTTCCTCATTCTCCTCTGCCTGCAGTCCGACATGCTCCCCATTTTCCCCTCTGTCTGCAGTACGATCCCTGGACCCATTTGCTTGCTACCCAGAGTTCTATCAAGCGTTGAAAATCACGCTAATTGTCGCAGTCATTGCATACATTTAGGCGCAATGCAGCTGCTGTATGAGGGTGGAGGATGCCTTTGGACATTAGCATTAATTGAAATGCAGAAAGTCAATGGGGCAGAGTTGGGGCTGCTGCAGGGAGCCATTGCATATGAAATGAGACTGAAGGATAAATTATATATTTAAAGCTGCAATAAATAGCATGCCGAAACCTGCCACAGAAGTTGAATAAATCCTTTTTATGTTTTTCTAGCTTGAAGAAAAT
Organism: Drosophila guanche; assembly: GCF_900245975.1. Lineage (NCBI taxonomy): Eukaryota > Metazoa > Arthropoda > Insecta > Diptera > Drosophilidae > Drosophila > Drosophila guanche. The sequence goes on along the minus strand of NW_022995752.1, from coordinate 2,347,617 downwards.
CCACTAAATATCAGGCAAGATTGGCTGCTTTGTCATGCAAATCTCTGGACAAGTCTTCTTCTGCCTGGAGCTGTATTTTGGGTGTGACAAGCCACAAACACAAACACAAACAAGAGTCAATGCTGGGAGCTATTAAGGAGAACAACAGCAGCTCAACAGCAGCTCAACAGTAACGAGTAGTTTTGTAGAATCAACAGAGGGGAACGCTGACACTTGCTGCCACGCCCACTGAAATGCGGGAAAGGCTGCCCCCCAAATGAAGGATGAGCGAGCGCTGACAGTGGCCGCAGTCCGCCTGCCACACAAAGAGAAAAGAACACCTTGCATAATTTATAAGCATTTCCATTTGCAGCCAGGCTAAAAGGAGTAGTCGTGGAGTTGGTTAAGGATACGACCGTGGGTAGATCACAGGGGGTAGAGGGCTTGTGTTGCCTCTTGTCACGAGGCTTTGGTCATGGGTCCGCGACATTTGCATTTGAACGCAATTTCAACACGCTCATGAGAGCAAATGACTAGGCAGCGTGGGAGAGAAGGGAAAGGTACAGTGAATGCACGCAAGAGTCGACTTTTGAGGGTGCTAAAATGTGCGAAATATTCAAAGTATTTTGTGTAAGAATTTGCCAAGAATCGAGCTGGAAATTATTCTAAAATTAAATTAATATCAATTTTGTCTTTTCAGACAATTTTAGATATTTATAAATGTGCTTTAGTTGGTAGCCTTTATCGAGCATTCACTGTGGTGGCCAAAGAACAAGCGGAAATGGCTGCCATCTGGCATGCGGTCGTGCGTCTCCTAATGAGTGCAACGAAAGAGCAGCGTTGGGGCTTGCTCTTGGGGTCTTGCCGCTGGTTAATCTAGCTGAAAAGTGGTGAAAATTAATTTAAAGCAAATGGGAGGAAAAACAGAGGCAAACACCCTCAAAAATTGGAGAAAAGTTGAAGCACGTTTAACCTTTTTCGTATTTGTATTTGTCCAACTGTTAAGGACACACTCGACAGGACATACTCGCATGTTTATATGTTTGACCTGGCCAAACATTTCAGTTAGTTTCAGGGCAATTGACAAAACAATTTTAAATTGTTTTGTCAGCCTTCTCTCGCTGCTGTCGCTTGGTAAATGCCAAAGTGTCGAAAAGTGTTTTCCACCAGAGAAAAGCCAAAGCTATAGAGAAACAGACAAGAACAGGGAGTGAAAGAGAGATGGAGGGAGAGCGGTAGAGAGAGAGAGACAGTAGAGACACTGCGAGAGCCAGTTTGACGTTGAAGGCATTTAAAACACGATTTTCACATTTACTTTTCAATTTTGCATTGTTAACGTTTTTATACCCCCCTGCTGGGGGTCCTGAAGTTGAAGGGTATATAAAGCATTTTATAAGCTAAAGAATAAATAAATGTTAGATTTGTTAGTTAGATTTTGTCCAGCCTTTATTCATGCAGTAATTATTATTTAAGAATTAAAAATAATAAATTCCAAAAGAAACTCTATTTCTCATTCTAGAGGTATCCTTAAGTCGTAATAAACTATTCCACTCAACCCAACATTCTCTGTCTGCCCAACAATTGCCCTTTCGTGCTCCTATTCTCTTTAACTCTGCCTCTGACTCTTCCTCTCGACCTACTTGCTTGTCTGGGTCTACAATGGCGACATATTGGGTAAAAGTGTGTCTACCCAGGGCTCTAGAAATTGAATCACACTCTGTGGGGCCTCAGATTCGATTAAGTTAAATCGAATTTTTTGGTTTTGGTTTTGGTTTTCTGCCGATAAAAATATCAGACAGTCAGCAGAGAGAGTTGCATCCTTGCTCCTTCGTTTTGTTTAGCTGGGTTTTTCTTCCTTTTGCTCAAACATAAACAAGATTTATATCGGCAATAAAATATTTTACGCTCCACTGGAACTCAACTAAAAGCAAAGCGAAGCGAAGCACATCTTCCTTTATGCCACCTGAGTGCCAGAATGCTGCGAGAATGGATTGAATGGAGAAGGATGAGGCTAGGAAGATGACGAGCAAGAGGCAGTGAAAGTGCTGGCTCTTATGGAATGTTCTCTACTGCCAGCGAGATGATGTGGCTTCATCAAAAGGAGTGCTGATAATTTGTCATGCCAATAGCGATAGTCTCAAGTCAAGTCAAGTCAAGTCACTGTGCCAAGCCAAATTCCTTAGCTAATTGGCGGCTTTTGCGACAGGCACTGGCAAGTGGCATCGTGTCTAATTGAAAAAGTTTTTCGCTAGCAGAATTAATGTTTCAACTTGTGGCACAGCTATAAGTAATATGAAAATATATTTACTTTTTTAAGCAGCAGATAACTGCCTTTAGCCGCCATAAAAATCAGCTTTAAACTTGTGACATTCCTCCAGAGTGGAGTCCCTTTATCTACTAGACTTATGGGAAAGTCACCCATATCCAGCTTGATGTTTTGTAGAAGCTATTGTTATCCAGCAAATAGGCTGACTTACAGTGTCCTTCCTCCATTCCTGTGTTCCTCAGTGCTCCCTTATTCCCCTTTGCTCCCTTGTGCTCCCATGTACCCCTGTGCTCCCTTGCTCCCCTGTGCTCCCTGTGCTCCTTTGTTCCTGTTTGAGTCTGTTGTCTGTTGCATGTACAAACAATTTAATGCCCAGGATAACAAGAAGACACACGACACACAAAGGGGAGAGTGGAGTGGAGTGGAGGTACGCAGCCAGAGTCACATGCCTGAGAGCACCTTGAGGCTGCAGTAGAGCCAGGCAGCAGTAACAGGACACGACAGGACAGGACCGCGCAGGGGCCAATAGTAGGGGCATAACCTACACGTACACACTCTCTCACTCTCCCCATCTCTCCCTCTCTGTATGTTTAAAAACCTGCTGCTTTCCGTATCCGTAAAAACGCCATCACAAATGCAACTTCTGTCATTTTTAATGGTTTTATAAGTTGCAAACACACAAATCAAAGTCAGTTTTTATGCTATATAGAACATAGCGAGAGCTATAGATACCAGGCTAGTCTGTGTGTGGCATGGAACCCAATCCCACACTGCTTGCCACTTCATGTTATCATTATGGTTGACTATTTTCTCGAGTTTGCCACTGTTTTGCAGGTGATTCCTAGCTCTAGTCTCTGGCATTAGTCGGATATTAACTTTGTTTGCTCTTTTAATGACTGAGCTCTGGACAGAGAGAAACTACTCCATGGCTGCTGGTGCTGCTGCTGCTCCTGTTAGTCCTTTCTTCACTCCGGTGGCTGCCAGGTAATGGCAATTAGTGCATCATTTGTGCCCCACACACACAGGTAAATGTGTAGCCTGCCCCTGATTAGTCTCTGTTAATTGCTGACATCACAACGTGTCCACTCCATCCACTCGTAAGGGATGAAGCAAGTGCATCTGTGGATGATTCTGCCCCTTGGACAAGCATTTAATGTGCCGGAATTGCCATTGAATTGATTAATCCAGTCTTGTGGCGGCTTTTACCAGAAGATTTTACCCCCCGTTAAAGCTATTAACAGTAGCATAAATTTTGATGAGGGGGATGTTGTGCTATAATACATTTTAGGGCAGAACAATGGGAGGTTTAAAAGGGATTACAGATTTCATGCCTCATGGATTTTCATCAAGTTTCATTGTGGGGCATCTAATTTTGAGTTAAATCTTAGTGGGATTTTCATCTGCTGACTAGGAGAAAGTCTGAGGGATTTTATACAGCTGGAAAGTTAAGAAAATGCAAAGAAAAAAATGAGGTTTCAGATAAATTACACTTGTAATATCTAAAAATATAAATAAAAACCTCAAAATGCATTTTTTAAAGGCTCAAATACTTGTACTCTGTTTATTTTAAATCAAAACCCATTCCCATAACACAAAAAGATTACAAGGTCCATCAACCAGTTACTTAGACAACTTTTTGTCGAGTGTACTCCCAAAGAGGAAAACATTAAAATAGGAGTCTGTACATCTCCATTGAATGCTCTCAGCACTCTCTCTCCAGGACTTCCTTCCATCAAATCTACTTCTGCGCATGCTCACCATAGAGATTTCTCTTTGAATTTTCGTGATGCTGCATTAAGCCAAAAGCTTCCACACTGCTGTCAGACACAAAAGGACTGGGGCATGGCAAACAAGTGGATCAAAGAACATCCCCAAATGCAAACAAAGGATGGAAGGAACTACATCAACAGCAAAACGGTTGAAATGGAAAATGGAAATTACATTTCAGACGGCAGCATCGTCGTGAAGCTTTAAAACTATTTCTGGAGTTATTAAATGCAATGCGAAAAGTTTAATTGGAAAATGCTCGAGGGAAATGCGGCCATTTTTCGAGTGAAAATTGGTGGCTGTCCTATTAAATGGAAGGCAATTGAGCAGCGAACCGGGTCCATTCCGGGACTTATTTCGCTCTTAAGATTTGCATAAATGTATTTAATATTTAAATTAGTTCCACGGCCAGATAAAGCCACTCATGCATTTGGGTGTCGCGTCCATTTGGTGTTGGCTTTTATTCCTGATTTCTTTGGCTGTTTCTAGTCTAAAAGGAAGTGACTCCAACCATTGATAATTTCTCAAAATTGAATCGCTGTCCATTGCTTATGCACGCCTCTGAAGAACTCCGCTGGAAACTCCTCTGGATAACTCTTTCCATTTGTATGCAAATTGAGTGAATGTCAGTGTCCTGGTGTGCACTTTGGCACTCGTGTAATACTTATCAGAATGGGGGGAGGTATTAACAGCGACAGGCCGCAGATATTACGTATACGCACTAGCAGACAAGATGTTAATGCGGCAGACATACAGAGACAGAAGGACAGACAGTGGGAATCTATATGCACGTTTTACTTATACCTGTATCCATTCGATGCCCCATTCCGTGTCCCGTGTGCCCTGTCCATGTCCCAGTGGCTGTTCTCAATCCAATCTTCCTGCTGCTGCTGCTGTTGACAACTTCGGTGACAGTTTGCAAAGTCGTTTTGCCTTCGTTGGGTCCTTGTTCCTGTTTCTTATTCAGGTTTCTTTTCGCTATTTCTGCGACTTTTGCCGTGTATTATTCTTTCTTTTTCTGGCACTCGAATTCACCCGCGGCATTGCGCATATTTCCATCTTAAGTATTTTTATAGCTAATGGCCCTTTTAGCTTAATATCAACACACACAAGTGACGCCACCCTCGAGCATCTGCATATACAATACGAATACGATACAAAGCCTTGCCCCGAGAATTTTTGTTAAATTTTTATGTGTTTTCATAACGATTTTTATGCGCCACTCGAAAGGAAGGCAGGCCAGGCCGTTGACTCGCTCCAGGTGGAGACAGGGCAGGTCGTTTCCTGAGCCAACGCCACCTGTTATCAATTGATTTTTGTGTGTGCCTGCCAATTGCCAGGGATGCGTGTGTGACACGGCCAGCAAGAGCGAACGAAGAGCTTACAGGTACTCTTAGGCAGCGCAGGTGTTTGCCACCCATTGATCTACCCCTCCCGCCAAAGTAATCATGAATTGAACCACACTTTAAAGAAGGCACATGCAAAGAACTACGGCATGGGAGCTTATTCATGCCGTTTCCCTGGGCTACAAACACAATTTCCAGAAGTTCAGGTAGCCTGGTGGCACACAAGGAGAGCAACAGACTGCTGCCCTGGCCATTGGTTGTTGCACACACAGTTGCTGATTGACAAGTTGTGGATGGGGATGAATATGACGATGAATGCTGCTGTTGCTGTTATCCCGAAGCCCCTCTATACACCACTCTGTACCACGTTGCGTATACACTATCTATGCGTTGGCATGGAGCACAAGAGAGCGCTGCCTCCCTCTCTGATTTTACCTCTCTGTATCTCTGTGTGTGCCCCAAAATGGTTATTGTTATGTCGTGCAGCTGCCCCAGAGTCAGAGCCAGAGTCAGAACTCGAGCCAATTCCAGGGACCCTTTGACATTGGACAAAGAGAAGTGTGTCCCAGGCAGCTGATAATGCCTCTCGTTAGGGCTTCGATTTTCCCTTTTGCAGCTTGACCTTTTGAGCAGTCAAATTAGCTTGGAACGTTTTCCTCTCTGGACCAAAAGGATCAATTAAAGTAGAGTTCTAAGTATGAAAAATATTTGTACACACATTAACCCAACGAAAAGGGACTTGGACTTGTCAACAATTGCCGGGTACTTGGATATGTAATGCCAAACATATTGCCAGTAGAGTTTAAGCATTTTCTATCGTCCTAGTTTCTCCAGTGCTAGCTCTACCACTTCTCCCCTTTCAACACATTTTCTCGTAATTTTGTTGTCGATGCCCACGGTGCTTCGACTATTTTGCATATTTTTACAATTTTCACGCTACTATAAAAGTGCTGCGCTGGCTCTCTAGTTGTTTCCCCTCTTTTAACACACATTTTCCCTTTACTCCGCTTGAACTCTATGATTTAATGACTTAAACGCTTTTAGTTTCAATTATTTAATTGTTTAAATTTAGCTCTATTTCCGCTGCAGCACTGCACTGCGGTTAATTAATTTAAATTATTTAGCGGTTGCGGGTGGGTTTTTTCTTTTTTTAGCTAGTGGAAGTCATTACCATGTGGATTATTTGAAGAGGAAAACGCGGAAACTATGCACCATCTGATGTTGATATTTTGGTTGCCGAAAGGAAACAGAATTTTTGGTTTGAAAAAAGAAAAAGGTTTTGTGTTGCCTGCAAATTTCTGCGACATAAACTTAAATAAAATAATGCATTAAATATGATTATTTTCCGACAATAAGTTTTAATAAATCACATGCTTTTGATCATTCAATTAATCCACGCACTGACAGCGCAAAAAAAGGAAAACATAAACAAAAAATTTTTTATAAAAAATCTACAAACAATTAAGCATTTTTTCACAACAACTGTCAAAGTTCAAATGAGGCGTGTAAAGGCGTGTCAGCTGGTGTCTCACACACACTTACATATCATTATATATGGTCCATTATTCGACGAAGCGTAGAGGGGGGCGAGCAGCTGCATTAAAGCTGCTTAGCACGGGCCGTGACCATACATCCCCAAATACGCTTTAAATTTCAATTATATTATCATAAATGTTTTTACACTTACAGAGGGTGAACGACTTAGGTTTAAAGGTTTGGCAAATGCACAGAAAAGAGCAGGAAATTTTAGAATTTAAGCAAAAATACATATTTTATCTCTATATTTCTGTTGAAAGTTTTTTAGTCTTTTTTAGCCTTAACTTTGCACAGGTTGCATGGGAAAGCATGAATACAAGAACTCTCCAATGACATGTGTATCTTCTCATAACTACCATAGCTATAATCCCTTTCTATCATCAGCAGAGTATCTGAAATTTCGTCGAAAAAAATATTGTCTGCCTTTGGCATTCGTTTTTTTCTGTGGGTTTTGCGGAGTTTTGGTTGGGGGCTAAAGTTATCACAGATGCGCAGCCATTTGCTAAAAGCGACAAACTTTCACACAACATACACGCACACTCATAAAGTTATCACACACACACACAGAAACACACACAGAAACACACACAGAAACACACACACGTTCGAGTACAGTGGGGACTCCACTGAGTATGGGTTTTTGGGGTTTTTATGGCATTTTGCTGTTAGCGTTGGCATGTTACTGGTGCCTGCTGCCTGCTTGTCTGTTTGTTGTCTCTTGTTGGTTAATTTACATTTTCTTGGTAATTAAAATGTGTCTTTACAGCCACACCCCATCCCACACGCTCAACCTTAACCCCTTTCGAGCTGATGGGGAAACTCATTTACATAATTATGTGTGTGGCAATTTCGAAGATTTTTTCTGCCACAATTATGCGTCTGTATCTGTAACTGAAGTGTTTGTGGTATAAATAAATTTATTAGAATTGCTCTTTATTTCGCACATTGTAAATGGTTTTGTCGCTGTTTTTGACAGCAATAATTGTAAGGAAGCATCTGCATAATGCTTAAGGCATTTATTAATATTGTTTTGCTGGATATTCGAGAGTTTTGAAGTGGGGAAAGAATGGGAATTTGATTGAGCTATAAGTAGTATTAAATGTAGTTTTATTTTCTGCCAGTAAGAACTAGCAGCTTTTGGGAAATAGTTTTATATTTAAGGGAATATTTCTTGCCTATTCTTCCTTTTGCTGAACACATGAATGCCTTTGAATCTTGTCTCCATATAATTTCAATCGATGATAATGAGTAATTTCCCCCATCTACTGCATGGGGAAAAACGCTTTCGTTTCACAATTTCTCGTCGCTGTCAATTGTTTTGCTTTAATTTATGTCAGTCCAGAAGAAGTACATAGGAGTGGGAGGAGGGGCTTGTGAAGTATGAATTATAAATTATGGGAAATTAATATTTATTACTGATGAAAATGCAATTAATATGATAATAGATTGAGGGAACGAATGTAATTAAAATTAACATTCACTCTTCCGCATTAGTTGTGTCCAAAGAAATTTCAAATGGATTTTTGGGCCAACTTAATTGATGGTTAGGAAATTGTATGACAAAGACACGCAAAATATTAAGAAAAATTATTTAGAAAAAATTATAAAAACAAGCAGAAATCTCCATAGAATTCAGGGAACAAAACAAGAGAGGAAATCAAAGCTGAAGGAGGAACGAACGCGTGTACAAAGTCAATAAGCAGCAACATAAGTCAACGCTAATACCAACAAAATAATGACAAGAAATGGTCAGTGGCAATTGCTAACGAGTCCTGGCTGTGCTTCGGCCTAGACAAAGGACCAGCCAGTCGGAAGTGAGCAACCTACTGTGTGCCTGTCCGCTGCCCCCTGCCTATCCGCGTCCTCCCGCCCGCCTGCCTCTGCTACACTCTGGAGTGGCATTAGAGGCGCTTAGCAGCCACGTTCCCCAAGTAATCCGCGTGCCGCCTTCCTCGCTACTATTTGGGTAGGGCGGCCCTGGGAAACGCCGGAAATTCCCAGCTCTAATTATTGACAGCAACAGGAGGCGCCACTTCAGAGATGGTAGAACGGAGAGAGAGATGGCATGGCGGGAGCGCTGAGGAACAATTAAGGAAAGTCCTAGGCTGTTCCTTCCTAGGGGGCAAAGAGTGTAAAGTTTACACGCATACAGTGGCAAAAACTTGAAGTGGATCCGAAAGTGTGCTTCCGCCCTGTTCCTGGGCATTGAAAAATGTTCCTAATTATACGTTACGAGATTTTCCTACTGGTTTTTTCGACTGCTTCCAATAGAATCGCCGACCCACCGACTTGAGCAATTTTTAATTTGTTGCAAATCATTTTTTATGTGGATACTCAGATCCTTTTGGGAAAAGAACACTGGAACGTTCGGACACTGGACTCCTTGGAGGGCAATTAGAAAATGTTTGGCGGTCTTTTCTCGTTCGCTGTGAAAAGTTTTTTGGGGGCAACAGGCAGCGGTCCCTAGAATAAAATTAATCTTGAGCATTAATCTAAAAGTTGAGTCCGTCTCATGAATTTCATTCGCTTTTAATGATCGCATTTAATGCTGGGGATTTACCAATGAGAATAGAACTAGCAGACAAGAATTTATCCCTTTAAGATCTATAGTGGAAAGAGGGCTAGGGAGAGTCAGACTTTTCCTAACCGGAAAAGCCAAAAGTCTTCTTTATTGTTATGTGCCCTGCGGCCGCATTTAAATTTGAAATAAATTATTACTAAAAATTCCATGCGGGAGGAGCAAAAAACTTTTGTGCGCCAAAAAATTAGACAGCCAATTAAATGGGAAATGCCGCAAGGCACTGAAGGAAAATAGCTTAGAGAGTGGGAAAACGGCAATCTAATTATGAACAAAAGAGCATCAAATGGAAAGCCAATCTATGTATATTGGCTGCCAACCTGAAAAGCGCCTCAAGTCCGGCTTCTGTTTCGATTTTGCTTCTGCCTTTGCTTCCTATTTTATGTTGCCCTTCCATAAAAAGTTGACGCAAAATAAAATGTTTTTTTTATTCGTACATCAAAAGCAGAGAGAAGCGGAGAGAAAGAAAAAATGAAATACGTTTTTCCGATAAGATTGGGAAACTAATTTCAAATTCAGCACACAGGCCGAGGGAAACAGTCCTTTCGCTGTTGCTCTCAGCTTGTTGCGCTCTTGGCCAAGAAGTGCGTGTCCTTAAAGCTCCCTACGATCCCTATACCTTTGGCATGGATTCTGGCAAACCATTGAGCTATGAAATATGCACAGACCAACACGAGTGCAACTTTGGCCAAGAGCAAGTTTATTGGACAAGTTTCGGGCCCAGCAGCAGGACTATGACTAGCACTTGGCTGCTTATTAAATGTCCCACGTGGGCTGGGGTCACAGGTAAAACCACGCCCCGTTTTACTACCTGTACGTACACCGGGATGCCTTGAGGAGGTGCCTATCAACCCAAAGCCTTTGAGGTAGATAGACAGAGAGGACGAGAGAGTGAGTGGCACACAAAAAAGGATTCATTCAAAAGAAAATTTATAAGAAGGTGATTTTGTCTGCTGGAATTTATATTTGTTTCATAGCCCCAAATTGAAAAGGAGGGAGAAACGTTCAATAAGAGCAACAGAGAATAGAAATGAGAATGTGTGTGCTTCAGAGAGAGAAAGGGGCAGAAAGAGAGTTAGGGATAGGGCAAACAGCAAAAAGGAAATAAAACCAATTGAAAAATTTATTTGCTTTCTTAAATGAAATTGAAAATGATTTTTTTTTGTTGATCCGAGTGTGTGGTCTGGCTTTCATTTGCCATTTTTACTTACGCTCCAGTTGCCCCAATCTAATTGGTGGCAACAGCAACGGCAGGAGCAACATCGATATGTGAAATATTTATGGTGCTCTCTTCCGTTGGGAAATACATATTCGAGCAGAGCTAATGGACAGCACAGCGGTGTTTTAGGTGTGTTTTGTGGGAATGATGGCGAATGAAATGATGATGCGAAAGCTCTTAGTTCTGTGGGTAATATAATACTCTTCAGCTCTTACTTATAAAAGCTAGACAAGTTAACGCCCAAATAACCCAAGAACATTTTTTTTAAATATTTAAAACATATTTAATTAACGAAGAACGGATTAAATGAAAAGAACCGGCTTATAAAATTTATAAATAATAATGGCATAATGGCATTCCAAAGCCTTAATAATACTTGGAAATTATTAAAAAAAAGTTTAGAAAACATTTTAAATCTAAAAAAATAAATAAGTTCACAGAAACGTGCTTAAAAAATGTATAGATCATGTCTGATGCTACGTAATCTCTCTTAATAAACCCTGTGCTTATTTTCTGTAGCTAGAAATAAACGCAACAATTTCCAAGTGAGTTTATTTTAAGCCCCCCAAAGGATCTGAAAAATTGATTATTTCATTCGTTTTCCATTTTCTTTGCGCTATAGAAAGTTTAGAGTGAGAGCTTTTCCTTTCCTTTGCAATATTTTCGCGGAGACGATAATGATATTATATCACAATGCGAAACACACACCTGCGAAACGCACTTACCCAGCTGCCTTCCCACTTTTCCTTATCCCATTGCCATTGTGACAACTTGAAGGCGAATTTTCTCTTTGGCTGAGTTTTGACTTTAAAAACCGCAGACACTGAGAGGCACTGGGGAGAGTCACTGGAAGTTGGGTACAGAAGTGTCTCGACTTCGACATCAATTCTCCAAACGAAACATAAAACTTTTTCGCTATGAATAAGAGCAGTTGATGATGGTAAAGGGGGCAGGGGGAAGGTCGAGAACAGGAGCCTCTTAACCGACAACCGATATCAGCATAATATAACAACATAACTTTCTCAACTTTATGAGCAGAGCGCCGATTGCTGTTGTCATTTCACTTGGCTTCCGTCGTTAATGTGGCTGCTGCTTCTGTTTTCCCTGCTGCCTCTGTGGCTGGAAAAGTTAAACAAGTTTTGGTGAGCGGTTTTTCGAAAAATAAACGCAAAAAAACGAAAAGGGCCGTGTGAGACGCATCTTACGCGTCACAACTTTTATACTCGGTACTCAGTGGTTATTACATTTTACATTTTTTGTACACCTGTCATCTACATCTACAAAACTTCTCACGCCAACAAGCTCTTTTAGCTCGCCCCCTCCCCTTGAGACGCACACCTTACTATTCTGTCTTTAATAATATTCCCATCTAATCACAGTTCGAAGAACTGATGTATATGTTCATTCCTACGTAATGGCGTTTTTAGATTTATCTTATCTTCAAAATTGTGGATACAGCAGATTTTCACCTTTTGCGGGGGCGGAATGGGGCGGGTCTAATTTTTTAAATACACTGGTGTCAGTGTGAGCATACATCAGTCTGGAAGCAAAATTTGCCGGCTCTAACTTTTATAGTCCCTGAGAAAAAGGCGCTCAACAGACGGACAGACAGACATGGCTAAATCGACTCGGCTATTGATGCTGATCAAGCTGATCTGCAATTTTCAACTTATTCCTGACCGCCTTAGGGCTGTTTTCGGTCTCCCTAACTGGTGCATTTAATATATCGTATCATGTTGCTGATGGTAAGAATAAACTTGTCCATGAATTCAATGGGAAGTAAATAAAATTATGATATTTCCGTTTGGCAGGCACTCCTGCTCACCTCAACATAACTATTGCCCCATTCGTGCAGATAGGCTATAGATACTACCTTATTGAGCAGAATGTGTTGAAGAATTGGTTTCAGGCGCATTTGGAATGTCGAAAACTGGGTGCCGATCTAGTCAGTTTCGAGACCCGTAAAGAAATGGAAGCATATTTTCGCCCTTTTGCGGTGGCGGAAGGGGGCGTAGCTAATTTTTTAAATTCTCTTGTAAGAGTGTTTGCATACAGAAGTCTGGATGCAAAATATGGTGGCTCTAGCTTTTATGTTCTCTGAGTACTAGGCGCTCATAAGGACGGACAGACGGACCGACAGACAGACATGCTTGATCAAGAATGTATATACTTGATGGGGTCGGAAACGTTTCCTTCTGTCCGTTATTCGTGCAAATACAATATACCCTATTTACTCTTCGAGTACCGGGTATGAAAACACACACAGAACTTTTGTCTTTTTGATTTCGAAAACGAAATGTACCAAAAACTTGAAGTTGAGTTTTTCTTTTGACTGAAAAGTTGCTGTCGATTTGTTGTGGTTTTTCTCCCTCTGTTGTTGATGTTGTGGCTGGTCCGGGTTTGGTTTTCAAAACTAAATGAAAGCCCCAGCTAAAGCATCGATTTACAATCCTCAATAGAAGTCCGAGTCATCCCTCTAGGTTCATCATAAGCTGCTGCACTTTCAAGGCTTATAATTAATTATATTTGCATTCTCATTAGCCACCAATATTTTGTGGGGGTTCTGGCGACTGAAATAATAAACAATGATTTTTCATGTGCTGACAGTTTTGCTGAAATCCAATACACAGATGAGGCTCCAGCATGTGCGCTGTGTGCTCCATATGGCTCATTGCCTGATTTGATTGATCCAACTGGTGACACCTCTCCTGGGGCGTGCGTAATCGAGGTCGAGAGAGAGTCGGAGGCGACGCTGACTCCATGGGGTTTTTGCGCCCAGCTGTGTGTCGCGGCATTTGTCTAAAATGTCAAATATAAATATTTGCTTGATGCTTGTTTGAATTTGGTTTTGGGGTTTGCCAATAAACAGAGCGAGGGAGGAGCATTGCCAAGAGAAACGAGAAGAGTGTAGAAGCGAAGAGCAGTGTGCAGCGGATGTGGGTGTGTCACGTTTGCTTATTTGCATAGACAACAGAGCCTGACAATTGTCAGGCACTGTGTTTGCACTTTTGGCCTGCCTGAAAACGTTTGGGGGTTTCCATTAATTACATTGTCAATAGATGGGCATGGGGCAAAACCCTGTTTGTGCGCCTAATGAAGTGCAGACGGAGGCCTATGAGTCGGTGTGTGTGGGATTTCCTGATATTGATAGGGGTCTTAAAATTGTACTCAAGCAAACAATAACTTCTAATCAGGGTCAGGGATCCAGAGAGAGAGCTGTAGATTAAGTGTTATGTGTACTCCAAGCCCCGAAAGGGCTGCGTTACGTTTACCCTTCGGTTAATTGGTAAAACATTGATTTACCCATACAACGATAATGAATAAATAATAATACTTTTTGACAGCAAAGCCACAGCGCCAGAGAGTCACTTGTGCGTATACGTAATGCTGTCATAAATTCAATCCCCAGGAAACGGCATCGTTCCAACCGTTACAAATCCTGCCAAAAGCCACACAAACAATACAAAATACGAGTGCTATAAATAGAGAGAGAGAGAGGTATTGTGCAGCGTGGTGCACGGGGAGGGACATACATTAACGTATCAATGGCTTAGGGAAAAGTACAGTCGCACTCGTATAAATAACTCTCAGCTCTCCCTCTTTCTGTTTCTCTTCTCTATCTCTCTTTTTCTATGTCTTTTTGGGCTCGTGTCCATTGGCCGGAGCTCAAAGTATTTCTGCTGTGCCAGTTGCAGTGTATGTCAAACAGTATTTAATGAAAAATATGTTTTGATTACATAACCTGGAACCAGCGCAGGCTTTTTACTGGTAAAATGTACCGAAAATTAGATAAATATTAAAAAAATAAATAAATATTGTAAGTAAAATATAAACTGACGATTTACCATGACCTAATCCTCTTTTTTCCACCACTTTCCACGCAGTCAAAGCTTTTTCAAACTGCTTTCAATCGCCAGAGCTGCCCCTCAGCTTAATGTACCTACAAATTGAGTTCAAATTTTAGCGTTAAACTATTAAGCTCAGCTAAAGGGCACTGGAGAATCTGTTTAAACTGTGTTGCAATTGGCAAAAACATATTTATGCAGCGGCAGCCACAGCCACTCGTGCAGTGAAGTAAAGCCACAGCGTGACCAAAATGTTGCGCTCAGCTCATGAGCCCTGAAAGGCATCGCAGCTCCGCTCCGATCAACCCAGAGCCTTATCTAGTACCACGAACCTGACCCCAGAACGGGGTTCGAACTGAACATAACAACGCAACGCAGTGTAAATGTCGTCCAACGGCGAAAAGGACAAACAAATTGCGTATACGCAACGCTGACTGGGACTGACTGAGTCAGGGGCACCCAAACTGAATTTCCAAGGGGCATTAAAAATCTGTTTCGGGTGCCAAAATGTGGAAAACATAATGGCGAATCAATATAGCGCCAGTGCGAGAGTGGGTGGGCATGGGCTACAGTAGGGGGGTGGCAGGGATGCTGTGTGGCATGCCCAGACCAACACAGACGCGCTCCCACACTCGTCTGTGTGTATGCATGTATGGGGTCTTGTGCCGAGTGTTTGTGGTTAAATGCCTGTGGATACGCCGCTGTCGCCATGACCAATCCACTCTCGGTCTCTCTCTCTCTCTTGCTCTCTCCCCCACCACACACCTCAACAAATTGATGGCCTTTTGAATGGCATTTCAAGTGCAGAAAATAGTGCAAAGATTAAATCCCCTCATAAAAAGCACACCACAAAATCACAGAATAAACTATTGATGCTGCCCTCAGCGTGGATATGGATGTGTTATTTTAGCTCTCGTTGATTGTAGGGAAAGTGTATTAGAGGTGTCATTGTGCAGGAAGCAACCCTCCGTGTCCTGCACAGGTAAGCAGTGGTCCCTGCTGCCTGTAGCTGAGCTACGGTTTTAATTGGTTTAATTAGCCAGTCCCCCGCAGCTGTGGCAGCTCCCTCAGCTCTATGTATGCATGTGCCACGGCACAGTCTTATCGTCGGACCGTCATGGTCTTGGGGAACTTTGGCTTACAGCTCTGGAGAGATTTCTGCTCGCTGATTAGCCGTTAAATTGGACATTACTGAAATTTCGCTATGATCTGCAGTTGCTGTTAAAAACTCACGACATGCAGGTCGCACTTGTTGTGACTTTTTTGGCCTTGGCATCCATTGTGAGCAGCAGAATGATGCAGAATGATTCAGCCAAGTGCCAGAGTGATCCAACGTTGACGGGAACGTGTACAAACTATACCAAAAAGTGGTTCTACTCCCGCAGCTACAGGGAGTGCATCATGTTCCATTACGGAGGCTGTGGTCAAACGAAGAATTTATTCGACTCTGAAGAGCACTGCGAATCCTTATGCCTGGGCTTGGGTGACTACAAAGTGTGACAAATGGCAGTAGACTGAGAGTATTACTTATCAAAAATAACAGAAACAACAAAAATGAAATCATTTTCCTGGCATTCACTTTTGCTGGTGCTCCTCCTCTTCTTTCTATTTGCGACTGCCTGGGCCTACAATGCAAGTAAGTCGGCCAAGCAAGGTTCCGATTGGAATGAGCTACTGAAGCTACTGTCATATGATACCATCGTGTTGCTCCCTTAGAGAAGTGCGATGATGTGCCGACAGAGACGGGGCCCTGCCAGGGGGAATTCGAGATGTGGCGCTTTGACAATGTTAATCGGCAGTGCGAGTCCTTCATCTATGGAGGCTGCCAGGCCACAAATAACTTTTTTGAGACTGGCATGCACTGCGTGCTGAACTGCCTCAAACATCACGAGTTTTAGAATTTAAATATAATTATTTATTGGACCAGATGATGGTTGAAAGTTTCCTTCTGCGATTTGCAATTTAACAACAAAGTTGTGAGGGGAAAGAGATGGGCTGGTAGGGAAAACTTTGACCGTGGAAACTATGATTTGTCTGCAAAGTTTAAATAGATTTTGCTGCACTCTATTTCTGTGGGCTCTCGATTTATGTTGCTGAAAATGGAGTTGTTATATATCGAGCAAAATGCTACCCGAATGTGTTATTCATGCGTGAGGTGTGATTATTATTGATTGGGAAATTTTTGTGTCCACTCCTGGCACTAATTTCCATTTTATGCAGTTTATGCAGCGAGGCAGTAGCGCACTCACACACACGGCGTAATTTTAATCAGTGACAGACCAGCTCGTACGGGTGTCCAGCTCATGTGTGACCATATCGATGCGGATCGAATGACATTGCACACGCCTCTCCTCCCAATTCAATCAGCCAAAAAGTGGGTAGCGGAAATAGCAACAGTAGCGTTAGCAATACCTCCTCTGGCTGGCTGGCTGATTACTTAATATGCAGGTCCAAACACAATTTAAACCTCTGCAAAACGCACACAACACTAGCAGCAGTGAAATCAACAAGATAACCCTACAAAAAAGCAGAAGAGCGGTTGATTCTTCTGCACCTACACCCTTTATTTGTAGGACAGCAGCTGAGGGTGCAACTGTCTCTACCACTGTCTGGTGTTACACACCTCCCAGCTGAATCGTTATACCCCTCTGCGTGATTGTCTGCGAATAACAAGGTGTTATTGTATGCTGCTTCTGTTCTGTGTGTTCGTTGTCCGTTATTAGATTTCTCGACAAGAGACAAAGTTCACTTGTCGGCTACATCAGATGTGTTGGCAGGCCTGTCTGTCGCCGTTGCAGCCACAGTTTTTCCCTCGTCTCTCTGTGTGCGTGTGACGCGTGTAACGTGGGGGGGGGGGGGGGGGGGTATTAAATTAATTAGCAATTTGCACGACGGCAAAGCCGGTAAAAAGTGAAAACAGCAACAATTGACTGGCGTGTGGGGCAAATCACGAGAGAAACAGCCACAGAGGCAGAAACAGGAGAAAGACCGATTTTTAGATGCAAATCTGCTGCTAAACAGGTGACTGGATAAAGGATACTTAGAAGAGTAAGCGCAGAATGCAGCGGAGGAATGTAAGTTATTATGAAAAAGTTAGCTCTTTGTTTGCATAAATGATTTCTTTAGCAAAACCCCTAAGACTTATCCTCCTTTTAGGCACAATCAAACACTTTCGACTTAGACTAGAATTATTTAATTCTCCCGCCTAAAATGTTTATCAATTCCATTGTCTAATATCATCAGGGTAATCCAAGAGTCCCAGATTATTTCCTCCGTGCATCACTAGCGCTTAAAAGCCGTGTGTGTGCTGCCACTGTGTGTGTCCTTCAACAGTGTCCTGTAGTGTTTGTCCATATCCATTTGGATGCCATACGGTACCGGATACATGATGGGTTTGCGCTCCTCACGCCACTGGGGTGGCAACATCAAAGGTCCAAAGGATTTATCCAACTTGATGCCGCACCTGCCCTGATACTGACGGAAGCGTTCCGGTTTGGGCATTTTGCCATGCGGATCACGATAGTAGTCGCGATATCTCTGGCAATCCAAATAGTATTGATCGATGCGAGCGATATCCCCATAGTCCACCATATTGAGTCCTGGCAGCACATAGCCCACAATGGCTCCACGCTGCACGCGACTGTTCTTCGACACAGCCAACATGTCCACCTCAGGGATAATCATTTTGTTTGTTTGTGTTTATTAATTGGAACAAAAATTATATGTTTTTGTTTTTGTTTTTGTTTTTTATTTCTTATGCGTATCGAAATTTTTGACTGTGTGCCCTACGAGTTTGGGAAGTAGAATGAGATTTAAGAAAGGAATTTCAATGATGGCTATCAAGAACCTTTAATTCAAGACCTACTTTGGCTCTGAGGCTGAATAATCTAAACATAAAATAACTTCAAAAAATAAAGGCTTTCATAATTATTATTAATAATTTTTGGTTTTTTTTCTATGGCAGAACTTTTTTTAAAGAAATTTTAAAGTCTGGTATTTTTTTGTTGCGGTTTTTTTTAGAGGTGCGCCTCTTTTAATTTTACATAACTTAATTATCTTACATCTGGTTGAAATAAACCTAAACTATAAAGCTGCTGAATGCATCTATAAAGTGTACCCAAGCAAGCACTTTGTGGTTTTAGCTTACCGTTTGAAAAATATTAAACGTTGAAATGCAAATGCTGGATCACTGTTAGCTTTATTTTTGAGCAAACAAAAAAATCATCAAGTAATCATTTTTATTTTCTTTTGCTCAAAAATAATCATTAAGAATAATTGTTATTGCCGATAATTATCCGAAAACCTTCAAATTTAATTATCAAATAATTAAGTAAACAGTAAATGGATTTGGAAATATATTAATATACTAGAATTCTTTTTATATTGCTTTCAAAATTTTTTTTGTATAATCAATTCAATGTTCAACAAGTGTAACCATTAATCGTAATAATAATTAGCTAGTTCCAGTGGTCTATCGTTTAAATCCCGTATGGCTGATAGGATTATAGGTGCCCATCAACAAGGTTCTATAGCTCTTCCTCGAGTCCATGGGGTGACCGTATTCAGCCGGATAAACAACGGGCCTACGCTCGACTTGCCAGCTGGGTGGCAGCAACAGATCCCCAAAGGATTTATCCACCTTGACACCGCACTTGCCCTGATACTGACGGAATCGCTCCGGCTTGGGTATCTTGCCATACGGATCGCGATAGTAGTCACGATGCTTTTGGCAATCTAAATAGTACTGATCAATGCGATTAACATCGCCATAGTCCACAATCTTTAGACCAGGAATCACATAGCCAAGGATCAAATTACGCTGCACGCGACTGTTTTTGGACACAGCCAACATGTCCACTTGGGGAATATCCATGTTGAAAGTAAATAAATTATAGGTTGAGAGAATAAATATGGGTTTTAGAGTTTTTTGTGGATCAATGTTAGCTCTACGAGTTTGAGAGTTCGAATGAAAATTGAAGGATTAGTCAGTCAGTCTATGACTTGTATGAGAAATCAAGGCCTTCTATGGCTCAGCCATAAGTTAAACATATTTAAAGCTTATTTCGAATAATTTTATTGAATTTTCCACTCCGTTAAGTGCCATTCTCTAATTAAAAGACAAGAATTTGCTTACTGGCAGGCGGCTGGAGTACACAAAGTGCACACGAGCATGTCCTTGGCAGAAACTAAACAAAAAAAGCCATTGATCCATTAAGTGGAACCAAATGCCTGCACGCAATCAATCAGAGTCTTGTGTTGGCTTTTGTTTGCTTTCGCAGAGGCAGAAAGTCAAGGAAAAATCCTTGGCAGCAGAGGGGTTCACAAAGGGTCAAAGAAATGTGTGTCGCCTGGCTTCAATTAGCTTTTGGCTTTTGTTTCTCTCGATTGTCTGCCATAAATTGCAGTGACCAAGAGGAACTCCTTAGAAGCAATTAACATTACGTAAGCAACACAGAGTGGAACGTGGGGCGAGGCGGGAGGAGAAAATTATGCCCAGCAATCAATTGCAAAAGTCCTTACACACTTCGGGGGGAAATCCGATTCGATTGACAGAGTCAAGTGCTACGACTAGCAATCGTTCAACTGTTAATAATCAAATATCTACTACGATGTTGCTTCGTGGCCGTGGCCGTGCCAGATCTTCCCCAAGGGGACTTGGGACTCGGACTCGCTGACTCTCTTGACTGTCGCTTAATCAGCTGTCAATTTGCTTTATTGACGTCGTTGGTATTCGCGCGGAAAGCACAACACCAACAGCGAGATAGAGAGAAGCCCCTATTCACAGTTTCGCGCTTTCGTTTCCCTGCTGTTTCTGCTGCAATCTGGCAAATAGAAAATGGCAAACATTTAATTCTCTGGCAAATTCTGGCCAATTAGCCGGTTCAAAAGCGGATGGCGAGGGATAAAACTTGAAATGAGCAAAGAAAAAAAGCCAGCGAAAAGCAGGGATAATGGCTGTCATCAGCAGCTCTGGTGATTATGATGAACTTTAAGCATAAGAATGCCAACATATTTATCTTTGTTTCACCTCTCTTTAAGTTACCAAATTAGTACGAAGTCGGTTATCCAACTATTGGCTGGGTTTGTGCTCAAAATATTAATCTAATTATCGCACAGACTTGACAGTTGATTGATGGGCCCAGGCCACAAGACAAGTTCAAAGGCAAATGTGGGAATTTATGCGCAATAAGCCATTAAGTCGAGGTGATTGATTCCCACTGGCCACTGTGGCGTCCCTTAAGTTCAATCAAAACTGTTAGTGGCAGGCGCATCTTTATGATATGTTCAAACATAAATCATGCATGAATGTGTGGCAGCAGCAAAACGAGGCACAGATTCTAGCGCAACTCCTTGAAGAGCGAGCCACTAAGAGACGCCAGAAAATTGCTCAACAAATCAATCAAAAATACAACTGACAGCAACCGTGAAGCGAAAGTTTTGTAGCCACACAGGACAAAGCACACAGTACATGCAAATGAAATAGGAAACTAAGGTAAAGCTCTCTGACTGCTGAGCCTTGAACCTGTTGAAATACCCAAGACAATGATGGGCGCCCATCATGGGTTCGTCTCTATTATTTAGGCTCAAGTGCCCGTCGAGTCACTTCATCAAATTTTAAAGAAAAAGCAAACCCAGTAGGAGACCCCAAAATGAAATATTCATGGGGTAACCTTTGCTTTCTGTGAGTGTTTCTTAACCCCAAAATGTGAATAAGCAACAATTTGAATAGTTGAATAATTAACCAAGTAGTTACCAGGGGAAAGCCACTCCACTCCATTGCCTTCCATTATTGTTTTTACCTGCAATAATAATAAAATATCAAGCATACGCCATGCCATGCCACGTGTGTGTGCCCCATCATTTGAATTGTAATTGAATTTTATATTCACATTTGTTAATTTCCTAGAAGCAACTACATCTCGCCTCCGCCTTGGCAACTCAAACATAAACTCAAATTATTTCAACTTCCCATCGACTTCATTATGGGCACCTGCACACACACAGCATGGCTGGGTGTAGTCTGCAGTCTGTAGTATGCCTGCCACATGCCACATGCCTCATCTTCTACTGGTTCTGTGAATTTTCACTTTAATTGCCAGAGCTGCTCATCTGTTTACTTTTAGCTGGTGTGGCACGAACCTACTCAAGACTCAAGTGAAGGTAAGGTAAAACTCTCAACTGAAGGTAGGGAAAACTCTCAATGGTGTATTGCCCCTCCTTGCACCTTTTTCTGCCTCTCTTCGTGCCTCTCCCACTCTGCCGTTTATTTGCTCTGGGAGAACGACTGCGCATATTTTTGCCTGCAAATTAATTGGTGACATTTACAGCAACAAAAACGAAGAAAAAAAGTAAAGAAAAGAAAAGCAAAAGCAGAAGCGTATTAAACAAATAAGAAAAGAAAAACATTTGTTGAGTAGACGGGTTGAAACGTCCGCCCTGCCCCCTGAACGGCTCTGCCTTTCGGATCGCTTTTCTTTTTCTTATTAATTAGGAAAACTCTGTGTGAAATGTTATTTGTTTTGTTTGAGTTCAAGTTTGGTTAAGTGAGCATTTGTTCAACTGTATCGGTGGGTGGGAAAGAGGCAAAGTAGAAGCATTAATTGTAAGCAGATTGAGCAAGTAATTTCCCTCACTTGATGATTGGACTTTTGGGGGCCAACTTTTCTGTTGATTAAATGCTGTTTGTGCTTTGGGATTATGAAACTGCCAAAGTTACCCAAAAATGGCAGGAATTTCCTTGCTTAAGGCCGCCACAAAATTATGCCTAATACATTAAAAATATTAAAATTGAATAACCATCACGTCAGACCACATTCGTCGAGAGCTCCATTTTGCTCTGCCACGAATCCTATATTTGTATTTATTCACATGAGAATACATGAATCCCTGTAATGATATTTCTTGCATTTCTTGTAAAAAGCAATTTCAAACTGGCAAAAACTGAAATCAAAGCCACCAAAAAAATTGTGTATGGTTAGCGCTAGGGCTAGATAAATGCACAAAGTACAGTGCGATTTATAAATATATACCAGGAATACATTTCTAGAAATTTTCGAATAATTATTGTATACATTTTTCTGTCTGATAAATACAATAATTCAGTATAAAAAGACATTAATCGTTTACAAATCGATTAAAAATCATTATAACAATAATTTCTGCAGCTTTCTTTCAACATGCTTCTACTACACATTAAAATCTCAGCATTGCTTGCTATTGCTCCCGTAATAAAATCCATAAACAAACCTGACCTGTATGAAACGCACTGTACCGTAAATGCTATCCATACTGTAAAAGGCAAATGTCGATTTGTAAACATTTTATGAGCAAACTTTTCACATATCCCATTCCTAATAAAATACAAAAAAACGTTGAGCATAAAAAAATGGCAACTGCATAGCTGGAACGACTTCCTTCCCGGACATGCAGCCATAACGCTGTCGCCTGCTGGTTGCACAGTTCTCTGGAGTCTGGACACCCCCCTTCAGCCACGATGCTGCTGTCAAAATGCATTACACAAATTTTCCGTTTATGGCGGAGTGCAAAAGGTAAAAATTCAAGCGAAAACCGCACATAAAAACTATAATGGCGCTCGGTTAAGGCAAACTGTTTGTCCTACCTTCATCACATGGACACTCCTTGACGATTCTCGATTGTCCTGGTGGAATTTGGAAGGTAGAAGAAACATCTGTCAGCGGCATTCAGTCGTCAGCTCAGACATGCGGGCGACACTCGTGCCACATTTTGGCTACATTCTGTGTCACACACATGCCCGCATCGCATGCAGCTGCAAGAGTTGAGGGTTTAGACTTGAAGTTACCTAATTTTTAGGTGGTAAATAATTAAATATATATTTATGAAACTACAAAAAACTGAAAGGGCACTTTCAGAATTGTCTTCGTGGGCTCTCTACACTTTCTGCTGCCTGTTACATGCAGCTTTATGAACACAAACTACCTCTGAGATGCACAAGCAACGGGCAAAAATCGTATCGAGAACTAGCTGACAAACATGTTCCACTGATGCACATGGACAGGGAGCAGAGACAGGAAACAGAGACAGGGAGTAGCGAGCAGGGAGCACAGGGAACAGAGAGCACAGATGCTAGGAACAGAGAGCACAGAGACAGAGAGCAAGGAACAGCCATGGAACATGGACATGGACACGACTTCAGTTTGGTTACCCCTGCGCTCGTAGCTCGTAAATGGGTTGACATTTCAATCTCTGTCTGAATGTCTGGGCCACTGGCGCTGAGGTGCGATGAGTACAGTGGAGTGCAGTGGATTACAGTGGGGCACAGTGGAGTCCTCTGGAGTACAGTGAAATTGGGATGCCTTGGCTGCTGATGTAATGACTATACGGCAGTTGTGGGTGTGACTCTTGAATTTCCCTATCCCACTCCTCGTAAACGTATTTCGTGCATATTTCACAAAGTTCCTTCCGTTTGTAGCATTTTTGGCAGCCGTATTCTAAAGATAGAGAGCTCTAAACAACTTCCGCACGACTGAATGTGAGTCAATTACAAAATTGCATTTTCCCCCATAACGCCACAGGCAAGGCCAAGGGGTTAAGTCAACTGTCTCCCTCGCTCGTTGTCTGCCAACTCTTTTGTTGGTTTTTTTGTTTCTTTGTTAGTATTTTGTGTAGTTTTTTGGAGCTGCCTTCATTAGGCTAAATATGTGGTGCAGCTTTTACTTTGGGCTAAATTGCCCTCAAACTACTCACACAAAAATTGTTTTCGGGAGAAAATAGGAAACAGCTTGTTTCGTTTGAGAGTTGAGGGAAAAGTTTGTTGTGGAAAAGTGCATGTCGTGCCACTAAAAAGCTTAAAAATATACGAGAAAGGCTATGGGGTTAGGCTTTGAAGGAACATGTTGACTTAAGTGGAAGATTTGGAAACGAAAAGTGCCACAAGTTTAGCTTAGAAATATAAGAAAATGTGTATTAAGGCATAATTCAGTCATTACTGGTTCATAAACTCTTTTAAAATGTACCTTAAATTCCTTCAAAGTATTATAAACTATTCCATAGACTATATACTCTTGAGAAACCCTTCGCCAATCATTATCCATTAACCCAAAAATCTCCACTCAGGATATACATATATCGAACTTTGGGAGTGTTTTCCCCCACGTAAAACCCTGCCCAACGAACCATGTTGGCCCTCAGTTTCTTCTGCAAAAAACCATTAGCAGCGTCAGCATGAGGAGGAGGAGGAGGTCCCTAACTAAGAACAGATCTAACCTGCCGAGGAGAGGCTGTGGAGCAGTGGGAACAGGAAACAGAACTTTTTGAACCTCCTGGACTAAGCGAAGATTTGCGGCTAAGTCACGTAAGGCGAATAAATTTTGTATGACATTGCCGGGCAGTCGAGAGGAGTCAGGATTCAGCAACCACGAGCCAGTACTAGTGAGGCAGGAGACCATCAAAGTAGCGCAAATTTGTAACGGTAATTTAGCTTGGGCGTCCACCGGATTTTAGTGGAAGGGGGAGGATACAATTGGAGGGAAAATTGAGAGGGTCTCAGAATGGGGAGGGTGCTGCTGGCATCCCGATGAAGGGCACTAAGTAGCACAGGACCATATTTCACGCAATGACTACAAAACAGACAGCACACCGACCACGCCCCGTTGGTAACTGGACTTCCGAAGTAACCCCTGTCCACTGCGCCCCCATCAATCCATTAGATGCCAAATTGAATTAAATATAAAAATCTTTTGCACGCAATTGAGAAATGGAGAAAAGTGAAAAATAAATGTATAGACATAAATATGAAAAGAGGGTGAGAAAGATTGCAGTGGGATGGGAGGGGGTAGCTTGTGTAGAGGGGGAATACATTTCGGGACTTTTTACGACTGCCATAGAAATTAAAATGCCATTTAATGTTGGTAGAATATAAATTAAATGGTTTTTTTTTATGTTTATTTCCAGCACTGTCCTTGGCATTTCTAGAGGAGCTGCTGCAGCAAGGACGATTTGCCAGTAAATTGAATTGGCATAAAAGACAAACTGAAAGTTTTCAGGCTTTATGTCTAAGATGTCTCAATTTTGTGCGTTGCCCGAACCGAAACCTAATCGACTTTTGGATGCTCCAATTTGATGATTGCAAAGTCAAAAACCGCGAGATTTTCAGGGGAGTAAGGGAGGAGGAAGAGAAGGAAGGAATGTAGAAAGGCAGAATTTACTTTGTTGCCAATTGTTTATGCCATTTAAATTTGTTATGCGAGAGACATAAATCCCAGTGTCTCCGTGTGGTGGTTTTATGACCAAAGTTTCATTTATGTCTCTCGACACGCCAATTGCATTTGATTAGATTTTTGTTTGCTCTGAAAGTACGTTGAAATCTTTGACAAATTGCCAACCATCCAGGGCTTTGCCCTTAAACAATATTTAAGCCCAAGTTAAAGCCAAATTTTACTCACATTTAAGCCTCAATACCCAATTAATTTGGCAATTCTTTGGGATTGAATTATGGATAAATTGAATTAGAATCAATTACCAATAGAAGCTTGCGTTTGAAGGCAGCCTTAAGGAGCGCCAAAGCCCCTTGAGTGGACATTTCTCTAAGTGCATCTTTGGCTTAGCCTGAGCACGTGCCCGGAAGGCAGGACTTCTGTTTTCACCTGCTGTGTAAATTAGTTATAGCCCTTGGATTTCGCGCTGAGATCGCACCAGATACAAGTGGCCTGCAGTGCTGATTCTACGACATTTAAGAAGATTTATGGCCACACCTTGACATGGCAAATGGGCGCCTGAGTCCGACTCCGCGTCCGAGAGCCAAGCGGAAGCTGCAGTGAGTGCATGGAGTGGGAGGCCAGAACCGTGCTTCGTGCTGGGCAAATTGCCGAAAGTCATTAAGTTTGCGCATCAGTGCAACAGAAATGAGATTTCCCACACCCTGCCACCCACCAGCCACCGAGGACTCGCAGCGGAAAGTCAACGACAACGAGGTCTTTAAGGGCTCATCTTTATTCAATTCCATTTGCAATGGGCCTCGACTGAAGATTGAGCTACTGGCTGGTAGGCTCCGACAGACTCTGGCTGGAAATATAATTATAGTTTAATTTCCGTGCCGAGTTGAAAATGTGAAATTTTGGGCTGGCAGACGTCAACACGTGGCGTATGAGTAACGCATAGCCTTGGACCTCAATCGTCTTGCCAACCAAAAGAGCTGTAGAGACAGTTGTCTGCAGTATTTCAAGCGAATGATTAATCAGTTTAATTGATTGAAGGCAGGGAAGAGCATTAAAGATAAACTTTAAAAATGCAATTTATAGGCCCAATGAAATGCAAAGGAACCCCACAAAGAGCTCTGAAAGCTGTCGTCTAGTGCATCATTTTAAAGCTCACATAGACAACAATCGACACGCAGCAGCAAAAGAGGCTGCAGCGCAGCTTCTTGATGTTCACAGCTCCTCGTCGATCGCAGAACAGCAGCTCAAAGGTGCGACGTAGCAAGCCGGGCTGCAGATCGCCACAGCTGCCAATGGAGGAATCATCCTCTTCGCTGCTGTGCCGCAGCTCGTGTCGACTCATTAGCTCCAGCAGGGGCTGGTCCTGCAACGCCCTCGAATCGATCTCAGACAGATAGTCGATGGTGCAGAGCTCGCGCTCGTGCTCGAGGTTCTGTTCCCGTGTCTGATCCCGCTTGGCAATACGCTCGCTCTGGCTTTTGGTCCGTGGAGCGATCTTCATCCAACCGAACCAGTCGAAGCGTTTTTTCACGGCCTGAGCTCGGACCAGGTGCACCGGCGGCTCATTGGTATCGTAAAAGGAAGTCGACGAGTTGCTGATGGAGAAATATACCGAAGAATCGCTTTCGTTTTCGGTCGCGATTTGTGGACTATCTCGAAGAGCAAGTGGAGGATCATTAGGCACATTCAATTGATCGATGCGATCCAGACGATCCATTAGATTCAGTTGAGCCAGCTCTTGGAAATCGTAGGGATGTGGGGAGTTGAAGGGATCTTGGATGTGACCTTCGCCGTAAGTGGAATTTAGCTGCCATTCTAGCTGTCGCTGCGCCTCCGACTGATCGCCTTGGGAGATTTCTCCATGACCCTCGCGGCTGTAAAAGCGGGTGGCGCCGTAGTTTGAGGGCTCTCCAGGGTATGGCATGTCCTCTAGGTCCTCATTCTCATTCTCGCGATATTGTGCCTCGTTCTCATACTGCACCTGATCTTCAGTTTCAAACTGATCTTCATACCGATCTTCCTGCCTTTCTTCCTGCCGCTCTACGTATCGCTCGTCGAACAGTTCTTGAGACGCTTCCGAGTACCGATTCTCTTCCCTTAATTCATATTGAACATCCTCCTTCACGTGCTCTTCACCCAGATCGATGATTTCCTCTCCCTGTCCGCCCCGAAAACGTGTCGGAGTCCGACGTCCCCTGCATCCAAGTCCCCTGCTGGCGTAGCGCCACAGCGAAAATGGCACTCGAAAGCCAAATAAGTTTGACCGTCGCACAGAGTCCAATGCTCGCTCAATAATTGAGGATCCTTGCTGCTGCTGCTGCTGCGGAACCCTCTGACGCCACAGTGGCGGGTTGCGAGCGTTTCGCATGGATGGCGGCAGGACAGAGGGCCAGTAGGTGCGGTGTTCACTGCTTAGTAGATGAACCGAGGGAGTCGTCATGGTGGAGGCATTCCTCCCGCTCTCTCGCTGGTAAGTACTTCGTCGCTTACGCGGAGCTGTCGAGTGCCGCGTCGGCACCTCCCTGGCATCCTGGGTCCGCGAGTACCCCTCGCCACGTTCTCTGGCGAGCTGTTCATGTACTCGTGCCCTGGCCCGATCCCCAATCACGGCCACCGTCAACAGGCGCTCCACATGCCGCCGATTGGTAAATGTGATGCGACCAACCATTATCCTATAGTCCTGACACAACAAGAAGAGCTCGGCGTTGTTCAGCTGCCGCAGCCGCTCCAGCACGGTCGGCCTGGGCCTGCTCATAGTGGTTGCAGCAAAACAAATACAAAACTGAGAATTTTGAACCTAAACTAAATAAAAAGTAAAAATAATGAAAAGATTTTTAGTCGGTTTGGTTTCAAATCGATGAGCTGTCGTCTCTCTGGGAATGAAGTTAAAATCCATTTGGTTTTTGTGTTCAGTTTTCTCGGAGGCTTAGACAAGTGCCAACAAAGCCGTTTGTGCTGAAGACGTTTTCGGGAAAAACTTTCGATGGTGATTTCCATGTCCCCCTTCAGTGGAAATCCCCCTGAAATCAGACAATAAATTTAAACTTTGTCGCCGGGAAAAACAAGCTGGGCAAAAGTGACAAATGGAAAAGTTGAAAAGTCATCGAGTTTCTGTTGTTGTTGTTATTTTATTTTGATGACCTGTGACTGCATATTCCCTCTGCCCTAACGTAAAGTTTTTACCCTTTCTGCCACCTACAAACACTGCTGCGTGTGTCCCGTGTCCCTCCACTCTCGATGGCGCCCAATGTTGTAGCTGTTTTTCGTCCGTTTTTTGTTTTTATGGAGTAATATTGTATGTGCTGCGGAGCGTAGGTAGGACACAGATGTCACCCATGCCATGGGATAGATCAAAGGGAACCATTTCAGCTTTAAAGAGGGGAAAACAACAAAAGGAAAAACAAAACAAACCACTTCAAACTACTGAAATGTATGGTGGGTTGATTCTGATTTTGTTTAAGTATTCAATTATATGTTGTGATTTTTTTAATCACTTTGCTGCGACTAGAGGGTTTCGTTAAGAGTATCAAATAATTTAATTTAATTTACTCCCCTTTCCTAGGTAGATATCCAATAAATCGGTAATTATGCTTAATTAAATTTACTAAAATTCGAATACAGACTGTTGAATTGAGACAATGGGTGTATTCACGGACCACCAGAATATTAGAGTCTACATCTCGAGGAATCCCAGGTGTGGTTCTGCCTCCTCTATGGCGAGAATCGCAAGTTTCTGAGCTCCTCGGTTATCGGCTTACACGGCCTTTAAAGTTAAATTCCCTTTTTGACTCTTTCTGGGCGCCATCTTTTAGTTTACTTTCAAAGCCTGACAAGCGCCCTCTATGCGAAGGCTTAAGGAATCTAGAAAGCGTTCAGAAAAGCTCGCTGCTATATAACTGTTGTAGCTGGATGCTATGGAAACGAACCGTTGCTTGAAAATGTTGACAAACATGATGTGCTGCCGCAAAATTTGATAAGAACTATAATAATATAATAACGGGGAAAATAACCTCTACGCCAGGTAAGTATTGGAGCAAAGCTGTAACAAGTTACATATTACGACGTGGCGATTTCCCCCTTGTAAAGGCGGGTGGCCAAATAATTCCCCTCTACCTAAGGGTAGTGCGGTAACTTAAAACCTCAAAACAAAAAAAAATAATAATATAATAAACTAGTTTATATGCAGTTTAATTTGGTATGCTTAAAAACATACATTTTAGATAGACTCTCCCATGGAAACCAAAGATAACCAATATAATCTAAAACATTCCCGAATTTGTATCATAATATCCATGTCAAGCCTCTTCCTCTTCTTTGATAATTTCAATGCCCCTTCGCATTCGATTCGACACTAAACAGACTCTTCTTTTAATATTCATAAAGTTTTATTAGTAAACATATATTTAGACTACACAGAAACTACAAACATTTTTGATGATTTTTGGGTTTGGTTTTTTGTTTTCTTTTTCCATTTCTATTTGTTTTTAATTTATTGTTTTTGTTGTAATGGTGTGCCCTAAATTTAAATGTAGTTAAATAATATTACTGCAATAAATAATTCTTTTCGCATATAAATTGAGTGTCTTTCCTCTGTCCTGTCTGATTGAGCAGCACTCGATTATTGTCATAGAAGAATTCATTTGATTTGATTGGATTTGTTTTGTCGCACGCTTTAAATATTATTACATTATATATTTTTCGTTTTGTATGTAATGTGTATGTACGCGTATGTATACTTAATCTATTAAGTATGTACAAAGCTCAAACTATGAACACGAACTTGTAACGGCATTTGAAATTCTGATTTCTGATTTATCTCGATTCGATTTTAATTGTATTTTCAATTGTTTATCGCTCTGACGACTAACTGCTAAATATTTGACTTATTTTGTGTCTTTCTTTATTTTGTTTTACTATGGCAGAAAACTTGTTGGATTGATTATTTGTATTATTTAACAAATACTAGAAGACGAATCTCATTTGATCGGCAACAAAATGCATTTGCTTGGAGCTTGAAATGGAATTGAAATTTGAATATAACTAATTTTTGTGTTTCTCCTTTCATTTAATACTAATCATATATATGTGGGGGGAGGGGGAGAATTTTACGCAAAATTTGAACTCAATTTAATATAATTATGAATTATATTTAAAATATTATTTACACCTTGAAAGTACGGCTAATTTAGACGATAAATGTATCCTTTTGCTTAGTTCTTACAAATAATTCTGTTCTGCTTTTCTGCTTCTACTGGGGGAGAGAAAAACAAACTAATAAACGAATTAGTAGCTGGCTTTAAATTCGTTGCTGTGTGTTTCGTTTTTTTAGTACTTGTACTCTGGCAGACCTCTCGAGGCTACTGCTGCAAATTGAATCAATCTTGGAAATTGGAAGCGTCTTGGTCGCCCATAATTTATCGCAAAACAAACTGACTGTTTGAGTCCTGAGTCCTGCCAACAGATAAACGAAGCAGCGATGACAATCTTAAAACTCCTCATCGTCGTCGTAGTCATCGCTGTCGCTATCCTGGCGTGGCAGGATGTGGAACCAGGCCCACACCCGGGACATGTCCACTCATCGTTTGCGATTATAGGCGCCAAGCGAAGACTGCCTTCATTCCTTCATCTCGTGACCATTGGCACCCAGCTCGAGGAGCTCATGAGGTTCGGCATTCAACTGGGAATAGAGAGAAATATGAACAGGGAACAAGTAAGGGTATAGCTGTAGGTCTCTTACCCTATCCACACTGGCCAGATCGTTCTTCGACAGATGATTTACCAAGATAGTGCCCAGAGCATCGCACATGACATTGATGGTAGTGCGGAAGCGATCCCTAGAAGCCAAACAAATGTGTAACAATAACTACAGATGGGAGTTCTCTCTGCTGTACTCACAGCAACCAATCGACAGCTATAATGAGGGACACATCCTTTGGCTCCAGGCCCACAGTGTCTAGCACCATGACCATGGTGACGAGTCCCGCCTGCGGTATGCCAGCGGCACCAATTGAGGCAGCCGTTGCCGTTATGCTCACCGCCACAATTGTGCCAAAGGAGTAGCTCATCTCACGGTACTGTGCAATGAAGAGAGCGGCCACCGCCTCATACAGAGCCGTGCCATCCATGTTGATGGTGGCACCCACAGGTATAACGAATCGTGTGACACGCGGATCGATGCCCATGTTGTCCAGACACTTGATGGTCAGCGGCATGGTGGCCGAACTGGAGCCAGTGCCAAAGGCAGTGGCCAGCACCTGACTGAGCTTGGCAATATAACGATACGGTAGGCGCCGTGTGCCCAAGAAAAAGATCACCGCAATGGTGCCTGAGAGGGAGCACAAAGGTAAACGGGATTGATTACAGATATTGTCTTCTAGCATAGAAAAAACACTCACCGAATCCATGCAAAAAGAGACCAATCATGACGGTGATGAAATACCAGCCTAGGGATTGTATAGTCGCTGCTATGGACTCCATTTCAATGATCTTGGCGGCTATCAGAAAGGCCACACCCAATGGGGAGATCCTACAAAGGAATATTATGAGATAAATGCTAGAAGAAAGCCTATCCTGCACTTACCAGATAACCCATGAGGTGATGGTCATCATTGCCTCACTCAATGTGGTAAAGAAATCCTGCAGAAGTTGTCCCTTTTCACGCATACGGCCAATGGTGGTGCCCAGGATCACGCTGAACATGACCAGACCCAAGACATTAGAGCCCTCGCGCTGGGAGGACTTGAATTGCCAGGCTTCCATGGGTTCTGAGGGGGTGGAAATTATGGATTAATGGACCTTTGTTTGATAAACGGGAACCACATACGTGCAGGGCTAATGCTGGTGTTCTCAAAGATCTCCGTGCGATACTAAAAAGGGAAGATATGGAAAACTTTATTGAGGAGTTAACGCTACAGGAACTCCGCGGGGAAAGGGCACAGTGTTGTCTTTTTTTTTTGTTCCATAATTTTCCACTCAAAAGGTTAAGCCACAGGCATTGGCGAAAGTGCTTGGCGTTGATTATCCCCCTTCATTGACTCGGACAATAATCTAATTTGTGCGCATGAATATTCATTTGGTTGGCCACAGAGACAGATACAGCGACAGATACAGATACACCAGATACGTATTATCATATAAATGTTGGAGGTACAATGTCCATATATCAGGCACAGTAACTGTACGAGGCAAGTACTTTGATTCAATTTGTGTCTGGGGGGCTCCAAAAACCCCTCGGAGCTCTCCCTGCCTCTCTCTCTGTGTCAGTCTGCGTCTGCGATAATTGAAATTTAAGCAGAGAGAGAGAGCGACAGAGAGAGAGAGAGACATTTGTGTGAAAGTGTCTCCCCGTAGTTTGGGACTTGGATTGTGAATTGTAATTGGAATTGTGATATCCCTCTAGCCCTATCATGTCGCTGTTGATTATGTGTCGTGCGCGGTTTGTTTCAATCAAACTCGGTAAACCGCAAAAAAAAAGAATTGAATAATTGGTTCGGCGGTTACTGCTACGGATTTTCTGCTGTTTACGGATTCCGTCCGTTTGGATCTCTCTCTCCCACTGTAACTCACCTGAAACATGGTCGACTGGATGATGTTGTCCGTAAACATGTTTCTAATAGAAGAAAAGAAAATGAATCAGCATTGGTTGAGCTCGATTATCATTCAATCTCGTGTAGACATACCGAACCAGATCCATTAGCGTGTCTGGGGTCAGCACCTTGGATGCCTTATCGATACTCTCCGTTTGGGTTTCCACAATCTTTGCTCCCTGGCCGGGACGCAGTGTGGTCACAAGACAAATGCCCAAAACTACAGCCGAAATGGTGGTCACAAAGTAATATGTGATGGCTCTAAAAAGGGGAGAGATAACGAAGGATAAGAGATGGTTCTGCTGGCGGCATTTGTAGCCTGACTCACCTGGTGGCTATCTTGCTGGACATGCTCAGATCAAGTCCACCAATGGCACTGGTTATCGACGACACCAACAGCGGCACAATCAAGCATTTAAGCATGCTGCAAAAATAGTTGCAAAGTATCAATTAAGAACTTAATTAACCAGTTTATTGTTTACTCGAACTTACCGCAAAAAGATCTCGCCCGGAAATGATATGTACATAATCTCACGCTTTGTCCACTCCCCGGTGCTGTTCTTAATGATGAAGCCCACCAGTCCACCCGCAAACACACCAATCACGGTGGCCATGGTGAGGACATTCTCCTGCATGAATGCCTTGAATTTGCTCTCATTTTGCTTCGGTCGCGTCATGGTCGCTTTCTGGACTTAGATTTCAGGGCTTCTGGGTATAATTTGGGCACCCTCAAGCTAGAGCGGTGCTAAGCCGAGTTATAGGGAGTTTTAAGAGCTCCGATTGGTTTCAAAACGGAATGCTGCAAAAAAACAAAGAGATTATCAGTTAAAGCAGATAAAATTAGAGTAACAACTAACTTTTTTGTGTAGTTAGATTTGGTCTAAATTCCAATTCATTTCAAATTTTCTTTTGAAATTCCACCCAAAACACGTCCGCTAACATCTATGGTTCCTCCACGCGGTTCAAACTGCGATCCACGACTGTAGAGCTTTGGAACATCGCAAAAAAATTACAACCCCCAAGAAAAAAGAGCGTGGCCTTTGGGCAGCTGGGCAGCTTTTGTTATTTATGCAAAATCAACCCCTACCCTACCCCTAGTCTACACCCTCCTAATGGTGTTACTTTTGACAAGAAGCCGGACGGATGTCGAATTTCTTTTTGAAGATTTATTTACAAAACATTTTTCGAGAGAGCAGAGCAGAAGGAAGCTCTGGCTCTGCATAAGCCACCCCTAAAGCTATTATTAAAAATTTCTCACTTACTTTTAAACATTCATTTAGCTCCCGACACCTTTTTTTCGAGTGCGAAAAACAACAGAAAGGCAATAACAAAAGAATAAACTGCGAGAAAATGCAGCAACAAAAAATTGCAGCTCAATTAATCGAGGCGTGGAGCGGAAGGGAACAAGTTCATCGGGAAAACGTGGCAAAAAAATAAATTTACATAAACGATCAGCTAATGAAAAGTAATTCCCGCACGGCCCCCTGCTGCCACCACCCAAGTGGGGTGCAAGGGCACGAACATAGACACAGAAAGACTGTAGCCTGAATGTCGGTGATCAATGCAAACTGATAGCGAATCCAGTCTACTCTGGAATTTGAATCCCCTCACTCGATCATGTGTCTTTGAAAAGTGACCCAAATTGAATGCACCAGCCGGAGTGGCAGCGGCAGACCCATTGAGATCCTCTCAATTGGGCACTGAGACTTGACGGGGACATTCAGATTAATCAAGAAATTTGTTCACACTTTGGCATTGTTTAGCCAATTGCATTACAATTGTAGATCAGCTCTGAAAAACACTTTGGGGATCGTATGAACGTGAAATTGAAAAGCTTTACGCTTGGCTGAAGCTGAAAACAAGTGTGGGGGAGAAGCATAGATTTTCGTGCGATCAAGGGAGGAATGCAAATGCTCTAACTAAAAACTTGATCTAAAATCAACCAGATCAGTGCTCTCATTACTGATCTTATCACTAATTCTACAAGTGATTAACTCAATGATCACTTCTTCGAAAAGAGATGATCTCATTGAACCGTTCGGGTAATTTTATATACATAGTATAAGTCTCTCCATTGCCACCTTGAAGTGCTTCTTTTCTACACTGCCTTGATCACTAACCGATCCTTAATTCACTCTCTTTTTTAGCTGATAAGAGTAACTGCCAGATCGACTACAGTTGCATTCTTACAAACAGTCACAGATCACTGATAGATGCACACAATTCTCTGAACCTTTTGGAGACACACACGATGATAATGTCATAATACTGAGTATTTCTCTCGTACTGGGGTAAGTAGTTGCGGTTTAACTAATTGATGTAACTGCATAACAAAACAACAGCCAGCAGTCTGCGTCAGAATTCAGAGTGCCCGATTGGCATGTGCCCAGAGGCAGGGTTCCCCTACAAAGTGCCATTGAAATGGATATCTCTTGGTCGGACACAATTACATTTAGACTGTGTGTGCAGAGCATTTAGAGTGGGGTGTATGAGGGGCACTGAGGCACTGTCTGTGCGCCCCAAACTAAATAGTATTTATCGCTCGTGTGTTTAATTAACTAACCGTTTAAGTTGAACACTCGAGGGCGGGCGATTCATGGGCCAAGTTTAATAAGAGATAAGAACTGAATTTTATTAAAATGGAGAGCGGGGGAGGGAGGAAGTGTACTTGGAATGCAGTTACAGTCCCCCGTTGCACACTGAAGTTGATGTATATACAAAGATGCCTTTGACCAAGTGACTGAATAACCGACTGATGCTCCGACTTGCTGTCATTGCCGTTCCGTGTAGATTTTTCATATTTATTCATAATTTTTGTTGTTGGCTTTTCTATTTCGAACTTGACCGTGAGTCAGGCAAATGAATTCCTATACTACATTCGTAGGCAGAATTTGCATTCGACGCTAATAAGTATTGTAATGTATTTGTATTTGCCCAGAATGTGTCGCAGTTGTCTTTGAAATTAAATTGCATTTACAGCGGGCTGAAATAATGAATGCTAAATGCTGAAATGCAAGTGGATATCATTGAAGTTCATTGACGAAAAGCATGGGTTTACACTCGCAACGGAAGTTGGCCAATTAATGGACTGGGAATGTCCATGATATGATCGTGAAATGTAATACTCAACCTACTACACTCTCACCCAACGTGATCCATTTGGGAGATTTAAACTTGAACTTGTTGTCTTCATTAGCATGGCCCTAAAAGCCCCCATAAAACCATCTAATTGAATAATGCTGGCTTGACCTATACCCAGACCCGAACAGATTCTAGACTCTACATTTCCATTTAAGAAAAAAAAAGTATTTCCTTTGCGGGGGCGTTGATTTCTGGCCGCATCTTTGATTGGCGGCCTGTCGAACAACAGTTTACATGAACAAGTTTATTATTGTTGTCGTTGGTTAAATACATATAAAATATCCACAGATGAATACTAATTAGTCTCGGACTTATAATATACTTTAACAGCGCAAACACTATATAATTAATGCAATGCAAAACTATGTTCGAGTCGCGTAGTCATTGTCAATGCAAATTGTAGTTGCACTTCCAAGGAGGGGATGTGTGTGTGTGCGGGAGAGAGGGAAGGTTGTGACCCACCCATTTGTCTTTGGGTGAAATATATTATAAAAACTATTTGTAAGGCGTACAAAGAACCAGTTTAAATTCAACAAAAAATCAATCTAAATTGCATAGTTGCGGGGGAAGGAAGTGCAGTGGTTTTTTGCATGGATTTTTCCAGAAATATCTGGTTTTTTGTGTTCTCAAATTTTTTCTAACCAATTGTGTTAGCTTTATGAAGAGATCTTTGCAAATTGTTTGGTAAATGTACAAGCTTTTGTTTAGGAACTTGATAGCCGTCAATTGAAGCACTTGGCCCATCATCTTGGCTGTCATAATTAAATATTTCTCCACTGGGACTTTACAATTTTGCAACTTAAAATTTAATTATCAAAAAATACGAGAAAAAATGCTCAGAAAAATAACTTAAATGAGAAAAAAATATCAATAGAAAAGTGTGGAAGCCTTTGCACAAATCAATTTCCATAAGTTTTCATTTCGCACGAGGTTGTGTGTTTCAGACTTGGATTTTAGACGATTAGGAAGCACATAGGCATATAATATATTATAGTTTATATATAATATATGACGCTATAATCTTTATTCGGTCGGTCACCGCAATCTATAGACTGTGTGTCTGTCTGACTACGATTGTCGCACTGGACAGCCGGCAGACTGGCATTTCCATATTGTCCATCCACAAACTTCTAAAACCTAATCAAGATCATGCGAGTTCAGCAAAAAACCGAATAGAATTAAAAAACGCGACCAGCACGCGGCGCCGCTGAAATTCCCTCTAAAAGATAATCGATCTTAACAGCTGAGTCTAGTCAAATCCGATCGGAGCTTGAGTTGGATGGTTTATTCTGGCCTAATTGAATTTTACGCATTTGTCATATAATTTCATTTTTATTTGCATGAGAAAATGTTTGAAATGCGCGAGGGACGTTCGCAAATATTACGCTCGCGAAGAAACATACATTTTTTATTAACAAATTGACTTGAGAGTGGAACATGTAGTACCTGTGTATATATATATATTATATATATTTTATGCTGCTCTCTGATCTCTCTTGGAAGAGCGAAAGCGAAACTATTTTTATGCACTGAAAGCCAAAAAATAAAACTGCATTGTGTGCTAAAAATAATGGCAAAAAAAACCAAGAAAAAACTCAAAATTATTATATATATAGACTGCAGTGGTTGCCACGCCCACACGCCTATGCTGGCTGTGGGTGGGGGGTGTTTGGTCCTATCAAGGTTAGTCGGCCGCTCGACACGTTATCAGCAGCGTTAATCGGAAATTATTCACGCGTCTTGGTGGCTAAAGAAGAAGTGGAAGATGGAAAAGGGTTGGGGAATGGACTAGAGTGTGCTCAGTAATAGCTGATTATTAGAGGAATTAACCACTAAAGGGCATTATGCTGATGGGAAGCATAAAAATGGAAGAATCCTACCAAAATTTGATTTTTTGTAAGAAAAGATTTTCAGTTTTCATTTGTCGTATATTCACCCGCCTATTTTGTGTACAGGGTAGCAAAACAGCTGTGACATTGAGCCGGCAAATGAGAGGAACAAAAAAACTTACCCACTTGCAATGTAACACACACTGGGAAACAAATCGCAAAATATTCTAACATAAATTAACAGAAATTAAAATCCTGCAAAAGGATTGAAACACAAATTAACTTGAACTTAATATGTTAAATGTCTTATGGGCATCACTGAATAATCCTTGCATCTAAGGATATGTTTCCATTGTCAATTGATTTTTGATTGTTTCTCTTCTCTCTGATTTAAATAGTTTTTGTTTAATTTGGGTTTGTTGGCATTCAATTCACTTACAATCAAATTCATACACTGTGATAATTTTTGTAATCCCTTTTTAGAGGAGGGAGTGGGCGGGGGACGCGAGACCACACAGCGATCTGGTGGCTGTAGACGAGCACGCGGCGTTTCAGCGACTGATCTGATCACTGAGATCGGATCATGCAACGATCCCACACACCGGACACAAAAAACCGATCTGCTCTGCTCTGACACGTAGGGCGGCAGAGAGCGTGTAGAGGCAAGGCAACAGCACACGACTTGACTCGTCAGATTATAAAACCGTACTAAAAACTAAATCGAAATCAAATTCGAAATATAGCCAACGACCGCGCAAATTGTGCAGCAGCAGCAGCAGCGTCGTCGCCGTCAGCGTCGCGACTCTCAACAGCAAAATAAATATATATAAAAATCTGTAGAGTACGTACAAATTTGTGAATGTGTGTGTGTGTGAGAGATTGTGTGTTGTGTTGTGGGGGGGTTGACTTTCATTCATCAAATGCTGAGGCCCATCCCATCTCACGTAACGCATACGCCGCGTTGTCTCTCTCGTAATTTGTCACGCCTTGTTCTTCGTATCCGAATCATCCTGGGCTTTCGCTTTCCTTTTACGCCCCATGCGAGTGCAATCAAAAGGAATTCATTATCAGCGCGCCCTCCTTCCAATGTAGTTCAGTGTCTTGCAGGCTGCAGCAAGCTCTTGCTCCTCCTTGGGCTCATTAGGAGCTGCTTTGTCCACAATTGCATTGATCAGTGTCGCTTTGTTGCTAATTTCAAATCGAGGGGGTTTGGGTTGGACTGGAGAATCTCAGAATCTGAAATGAATGCAAGTTGCTTTACATGCGGCATAAAACTGCGGTAGAACTCACCCAATAAGTAGGTCAAGTTTGTCCATTACTCAATCCCTCCACTAGCTCTGGATGATTACTAAATTGTGATGTCAAAGATCACCGTCACCGGAGTGAGGCAGCAGCAACCACCCCAAAAAGCCAACCAAACAATGGCCATTACCACGGACTACTTGAACTTGATTGAGACTCTGGAAACACACACAAAAGAATCGAAAGGCAACGTAGAACGAAACAAGAAAGTGGGCATGGACGATGATGATGGGGCAGCAGCAAGCAAAGAATGTTAGTTGGGCATTTCCGGTTTCATATTCGCTGTACAGCAGCAGCCCACAATGATGGTACATAATAATAATCCAAATCAGCAAGAGCACACAGCAAACAGCTGCACAGCTGCTGCCTTTGATCTGCTTCAATTCGATTTGCCTTGGGGGCCAGTTCAGCTCGGTTGTTCCATGCTGCTGGGAAATATAATGTATAATACGGTGCTCTGCCTTGCCTGGGTGTCGATGCTAGTGGATGAGGATTCCAGGGCCCAACTAAGCGGGTAAGTGGCTCGAAAGCGATACAAAACGTAACCATTAGTCGTTGGTCGGTCGCTCCACTCCACCCTTGCCTTGCCGCGCGACTCTTTTTGGATGGGTGTCCGATCTTTCTCATGTGGAGAGGTGGGATGTGACTGTGGCCACAACACAACACACATTGGGACCGGAACTGTCGATCTTCATTTTTGACACTGGAAAACAATACACGAACATTAGTGTGTGTGGAAATTGCACATGTTCATGCATAAATATATACATATAGAGCACTTATGTTGTGGTATATAAATAACCAACCATATAATTATGTGCTCGAGTATACTGGTGTACAAAGTTAATTCAGCATATGCTTTGGCCATAATGAGGATGAAGCGTTGAAGAATAGTTTAAGAATTCTGGCATTTAATAGATGTAGTCTTTAATTCGTGAGAATTGAAATAAATTTGGAAGCATTTTGTAGTTAGTAGTAAAGATAATTTAGATTAGAGCTAGGGTAAGTACTCAAATGGTTCAAAGATGAAAAATTGCTTCAGTTCCTTATTGTTTGCAAGATTCTTAAATTAATTGTTTGTTGTCTTCCTTATTGTCTACCTCCTACATCCAATTAATGCCATTCTAGCTGTCTTCTTTACCTCGTTTTTGGCATGAACTTCGATGAATGTCCCATGCCATATAACTGCTATAAGCTCAATTCCATTGCTTGATGATTATGGTTTGCTGATAGTAGAGGAATATTGCTCTGAAAGTTAAGTTAAGTTAAATTCTGGTGATTAAATTAATTTATTAAAATTATTAAAGTACTTACAAAATCCATTACTCTGGGTGTCCGCGCTGCAACTGAGATTGAAGTGAATTATTATAGTACACACATGAATCAAATAAAAGGAAATACTTACTTCAAGCTCAAATATCAGTAGCACTCTTAATCTCCAATTTATAAGACTTCCTTCCTTATTATTACTCCCCATTAATATTTGAAGAATAACAATTTTTGGTTTTGATCGATTTTCGAGAAAAACTTTAAGCAATCAACGCCTCAAGTCTTTCATACATTAAAAATATTTTATTACAAGTTTTTTTTATAAGTATTATGTGTAAACATATTATTATGTATTATAGATTATTGATATACAAAAAATTTCAAGATCACAAATCAGATTTTTATTCTTTTAAGATTAAATGTGAGCAAAGTGGCTTTTCGTATCCGACGGAAACTGTACCTGCTTGTACTGCAAAATGGCAAACAAAGTACAACGCATAATGGCAAAATATAGAGAGAGGAATGTGGAAACCCATGTCTAGTGTTTTACTTTACCTCTCCCCAAAATAAAATGATATTAAACTGAAGGCAACAGACCTGCCCAATGGCAAGTAGGTGATAAAAATGGTCACTTCATCGATGGAAGGACGGAGGCTAACATTGTGATTAAAAATAGCTCTCTAGAGTAGTTAAAACTGCTCGCTCGAATTGAACAAAGAAGTATTCACTTGATGAAAATATGGCCACTTGGGGTGTACGCATCTATGGGGTAGTAGGAGTACGCGCAGGTAGTGGGACTTACAGAGAGGAGCATAAATATTTGTTCAAAGAATTAAACGGGAGGAAAGTGTAGGGTAGTGTAGCGCTGACAGTAGGACGATCGCAACAGTTGGTTCCACAGCCACCACCAACACCACCAATACACGCACAATAGCAGCAGCTGCCGGACGTTGTATAAGAGTGTATGCGTTTGAGTGTGTGAGCTGCCTCCTGCCAAAACGCTGCCGACTGTTGTATACGTGTGAGTTGGTGTGCGTATTTTACTCCGTTTAATCCTCCATTTTGGGGCGTCGAAAGAGCAGGATATGTGGCTCTGGCTTGTGGATCATATAATGGATCCAACCACGCGACTGCTGCACACCAATCGATCGCCACTCGGTCTCCGTCATCAGATGGGTTTTGGGCACCAGCTTAACCAGCTCCTTGGGCAAGACCACATGTCTGCACACACACACACACACACAAAAGATATACATATATAGCATTTACAGTTGATTTTCGGGGATATTCGCACAAACTCACCTATACTCGAATTTCTCATCGTAATATTTATCCGAATAGTAAATATCTTTGCTCATTTTTCCGATTGTGTTCCTCCTGAGACGCGCACTTGACCTTGATTTGGATGTGTGCTGGAATGCGGGAATGCTGTTGCTTCTGCTGATATGCGGCACGGCAAGGGATGCGATGTGCGAATTTTTTCCGCTCTTCTGCGGCGTCTTCTTGAGCCCGGGGTGAAAGCGGCCACTCAATCGGTGGCTCTTTCGCTTTGGTGTGACTATTTCTTTGTATGTTTTCTGCGTTTTTACGCTTATTTGGAATGTACCTCAATTGTTTTATCACAATTTTATTTGGATAGCAAAGCAAAATTGACGTTTTCAATTATTTTAAATCAGAAAAAAGAGACGCGCTCGGCATTAGCGATGATAAACATGTTCACTCTATCGATATTGCTTTACAGTAAAACTATCGATGTCATTTAGATATTTTAATGCGATAACTGTGCTGGGGTGTTTAACAACACTAGTTCACAAAACAATATCTGGCATTCACGGGTGGGATATTAAAAAGTACAATTTAATTATTTAAAAAATGTTTTTTGGAGTTAAGAACTTGATAATCTTGAGCAGTAAACCCATTTTTTATTTAAACACTCAGCACTACTTCTGAGTAGTAGTTCTTTAGGCAAGCGCCAGAGGTTATCTTCCTTTGTTATTCGACAGATGGCGTTTCGAGGCGCGCGTTTTGAATTTATTTTCTGAAAACCAAAATAAAATGTTTTATGCAAGGTTTAATGACTAAAAAAGAAGAATACTACTCTTGGATTTCTAGAAGCTTTTATAACTTAAACTCTCTAAGAAACTATATGATACGCTTGTTTAGAGCTTAGATAACACAAATGAGCAACCAATTGAACCACTCCTTGTGCTTCCCACAGAGCTAAAAGCAAGCAAAGCACAAAAAAGCATAAATACTCCTGTCTGAATGTCTGACCAGCGCCGCCGTCACGCCCCGTCTTTAAAGCATTGCTCCGCCGCTCGGCAGACACATAAATTCCCACTGGCAGTGGTGGGGATGGCCACAAGAACTCCGAGAACTCTCCTCGCGCGCGTGCAAAATCTTAGATAAATTTCGTTGTGTGGACAACCGAAATGAAATGGGGAGGACTGGAAAGAGGGCGTGGAAATGCTGATGCAATTCATTTTATAGACGAAACAAATGAAACACTTAAATATTGCGCTCGTAGTACTGCGAGGGAATGAAGACCCAGTTCTTGGCCAAATCGTTTATGGATTCCTGCATGAGTCGCGATAGAATTTCCATAATGGTACTGCAAGGGTAGATCAGAGGATTAGAGGCTAGAGAGATGTATGTGGGGGTGTCGGATAGACCTACTTGCGATCACCAACAACGCCAGGCTCTGGCGGAGATTCCGTCTTGATGGACACCACCTCCTCGTAGGTTTTGGTGTGCTTGTGGCGCTTGCGGTCGGAGACGATGCGCATAAAGTTCGATTTGCAGAGATACTTCCAAAAGAGCTTCTCGAAGATGGTGTTGCGATGATCGATGGCCATAGTCAGCTCGATGATTTCGTTTGGTGTAAGCTTTTGCTTGGCAGCCAGCCGCTTGACCAGCTCACGGCGCTCTGTCTCCTTTTGCTGCTCCTCAATGGCAGGGTTGTCGCCCGCTGCCCCGGTATTTCTGTCAATGTTTGTGCCGCCGCAGGGTAAGCGTTCGGCTGCTGTGTCTGCCGCCTCGTCGGGATTGTCATCGGTTTCGTGGGTGTTCTTGAGGGTTGAGCGTAAGTTGAGATGGAGATACGAGTGCATTATGTAGCTATCCTCCTTCCATTTGGGGTCGTCTATGGACTCGATCTCCTCCAGCTCGCGCTTGGCAATCAACGTGGCCTGATCGAGGATGCGGTGCACCTCCAGGACGATGGGAATGCGCCGAAAGTTGACCAAGCGATCGTAGGCCGTAACTTTAACCTCCACCAGCTTCGAGTGGTGACCCTTGAGGCGGAACAGGGACGGCGTAAAGGTCACCGCAAAGAAGTCGCTGATGATGTAGCTACAGAGGAGGATTTCGACATTCATTAGATGATCCTTTGAAGGCGGATGTACTTACTTTTGCCAGCGGAATTCGACGCACTTTTGCCCATGATTGTGGACATTCACGAGCTGTGTGCGATCCTCCTTCATGCAGACGTTAAAGGTCACCCGATTGGGATAGATGACGTAGAGAAAATCAGCGCATTCGCGATCCTTGAGCGGCATATCCGTTTGCTCCTCCTCATCTGCTAGAACACCGCGTCCCTTGATCTTGTACCAGGCCTTAGCGCTCTCATAGCCCAGCATGACTTCCACCTCATTCTCATAGTCCATGGGACGGTAGTCCACCAAGAGGGGCCACACACTCTGCCGCGGCACCGTGAGAGTCGTGTTGAGTAGCTTCAGGCAGCGGTCGCGCGTGGAGAACGAAAAGTTGAGATGCATATTGGTGAAGTTCTGCACCCAAATGGGCTGAGTGACGTGGTAGTAGTTCTTGATATTCACAGGCAGCAGCTCCTTGGTCAGCAGGCACTTTTCGGGGTCCAATTCGGAGATTTCCAGCTTAAAGTGCCACAGGAATTTGCGATTGTCATCCGTGCTAGAGAATGGAAATGGTCAGAGAGTACGCGGGAGTCGCTGTCCACATTCAATTGCACTCACTGCACTTCGTAGGAGAGCAAATGCATGCCATAGATCAGAAAATATGCCGTCATTGAGAGGGCCAGCACTTCGTCGGGCTTAA
Organism: Drosophila guanche; assembly: GCF_900245975.1. Lineage (NCBI taxonomy): Eukaryota > Metazoa > Arthropoda > Insecta > Diptera > Drosophilidae > Drosophila > Drosophila guanche. The sequence goes on along the minus strand of NW_022995752.1, from coordinate 2,302,685 downwards.
TGGTGAGCACTTCCTGGTGCAGGTGCAACAATTTGCGATGTTTGCAGTGGAAGAGCTGCCGAAACTGATTGAAGCCCACGCGTGTCTGCACGGGCCGACATCCGCAGTTCTGCAGGCGCTTGAGTGTAAGCGTCAACGGCTTTGCGGAGAGATTGCGCAGCCAAAATATGATTTTCTGGGGCGGACTCTTGATGTGTCGTATGGGCAGGGCAATTGTGTGCTCATGTTCCTGTCGATTCGATTTTAGTTTCTTGTTCCAGCTGTGGGGTAAACAGAGGGAATGAGTTCCGCTTCTAGGCAATGTTGCTGCTCACCCCAAAATATCAAAGTTCTCCCAGTAGTAAATCTTTAGGAGGGGGGGATGAACGATGGTCACGTTCTCGACCATTAGCTTCTGGTAGATGGGCACTGGCTTAAGGACGCCCGTGCATGTTGACTTCGACATCTCTGCCAGCTGTTGTTTCACTACAAAATATAGACACTCTATTAAGCTTGAATCAAATGAATATGATCAAACTCCTACGTTTGCCTCCTGGCAGGCTTTGCCGGGTCTGAAACTGCCATTTGGGGAAATGCATGTAAAGAAATATTCATGATTGGCGGAATTTGTGCACATCCTGGACTGCCGTGCCTTTTCGTTGCTTTTTTTGCCAAAAAATTAAGTTAGTTGTGAAATAAACAACTTTTTCTGGAAGAGCGGCAAACACATCGCAGCATACCATCTCGTAACACATCGATCGTAAATATCGATACACTATGTCGATTAATGTAAATTCCATGCACTCGCAATTAATGCTTCTATTTTGTATGGGATTCTTTTTCAGGCCTTATTTTAGAAACAATCCAATGAAAGTGATCCTTAATATTAAATATTATTATTGCGATCTGAACCAAACGCCAGATGAAATGATGTGTTTAGTGCTGAGGTCTCAGGCTAGTTAGTAATTTTGCATGGAATATCAAAATCGAGAAATTTCTGACCATGAACAGAGCCCATTGTTGACCGACCAGTGGGTAAAACAATTTACGCTCGAGTATTATAAAACTTGAAACATTTTAGTTTAGTTTGTTCAACTGTAGAGGAAGGATGGACTATTTGGAAATAGCATTTTTACCGCGTTTTAATTGAGTTTTTCGCTTATTAATACGATTAGTACGATATACGATATATTTCTGATCGCCAGTTACCGGACGCGATCGAACATTATTACAGTCGGCAAGGATCAAAAAAGCTAAAATAGTTCAAATAGTTAAAACCCCATTCTGCAGGGCATTGCTATCTGAACTACAACATGATTTTTGAATATCGAACAGAGGCCAGTCCCGTTGCTTCGTAGGCAAAATCAAGCAAATAAAACAACAGAATTGGCGCCAATGTGGCGTGGTTGTGGCGGGAGAGCAGACACCTGCAAGCAAATCGAGTGCATGCTGCGTGACAATCCAATGTGCAATTCGTTTTGTTTGTCAATTGACAAAGTGCCAAAGGCCAAGTGAACTGTGTAAGGGTGCGTAAGGGCGGTGGGGGCATGCGAGTGCAATAAATAAACGAGCAAGAAAAAGACATTAAGGGCACAGAGTGGGGATTGTCAGTTGCAAACCTGACCTTCAGCCGGCGACACCAACAAAGTGTGAGTGTGGGTGAGTGTGTAAAGTGTGTGGGAGTGCTAGTATGTGGCTGAATTCATTGTGAGAACATCATTTACAGTTAGTTCTCTGACAATCGTATAGAGAAAGAAAGAGAGAGAAAGAAAGACAGAAAAAGGTGAGCAGCATCAACAATTAGAATGAACAGTTACATACAGTGGAACAGGCGTGAAAAAGAGTGAAATGAAAGTGGAAAATTATTGAATATTACCAAATGGTAGATCAAAATAAAGATATAAGTCGCTTTAATAAATACGAATATTTGTTAAAATATTATTTGCAGATAGTGTTTAAAAGAGGGAAACCATTTTACGAGCAGTGAACGATCTAGAAGAATTTGTCCAAATTGGAAATCCATTGAGAGCTTCGTTATTGGGTTGATGAAAACAAAATTTAATTGTTCGATGCTTTAATACAGGACCGGGAATACAGAACCAAACTTACTGGTAAGTAATCTAATTTCAGTATCTTAATTTGTACAAAAACTATACCACTGTACTGACAGGCTTACAACCTGTGTGCATCAATCACAACCTTTGACAGCGTCGCTGCTCCGCTTATCAGTCATAGCCCTCCCTCCATCCCCTCTCCGTCCCCTGCCTCTTCACACTGACAATCTGGCATAACAATGGGTGGAAAATGGTCTATGACCCGAATACAAAGCATCTGCAATTGTCGGTAGCGCTGTCCGACCATCGCCTAAGCGACGTTAGGAGTGGGTCTCTCTAAGGGGTTTGCTTTGCTTTGAGTGTGTTTCACAGGTTCCCACTGTTCCATTTCACTCAAAGCTCTGAGTTGCACTGCCACACGTTCCGTGTAGTGCAACATTTTCGTTGAAAGCAAATATTTTCGTTTATGCTTGCCTCTTTTCCCCCCCTTTGTTTTTTGTTGCAAGAGTTTCTGGCCAACGACAACTTGTTGGCCAATTGTTGTGGTTATACTTTGAGAAGGTTGTGGCCCAAGGGGGGAAAGGGCCACTTGATGGCTCAGTCAACCATTTAGTTGGTACTTTTTTGTTGTCCTTTATGTTATATTTTTTTTGGGACCTCTTGGGAGTTCCCTAGGACCCGGACCCGGACCCGGACTCGTTCGGGAGTTCTTTAGAGTGTCGCCTGCTGTGCATAATTATGGCTTAATTTGCAGCCTGAAGTATGCCCAACTAATTACAACAGTCTCCCACCTCTGCTCGTTCTCGTGCTCGTACTTTTCGGCTAAGAGCATGTGGCAATTAAAAACTTTTTATGCAAGACATTTTTTTACACTCACCCGAGATTTTTCCAAGGTGAATGGCATTACCAAAGTAGAGGAGGAAAATCGTCTCTTGCTCCTCTTTCCTTGGTGCTGTCGCGCTTCATAATTGAAAATCACTTAGAGCGTGAAGTGAGGAAAAACAGTTTTTCCAGCCACCAGAGAGAGAGAGCAGGAATAAAAAGTTTGAATAAACTATTTAGAAGTGATTATCAGGCGGTAAGAGGCGGCAAAAAAAAAGAAGATAAACCTGAAAATGTAAAATACAAATACAGGAATTGTTTTGCAATATTAGTTGGCCAGTTTAAAGGCCAATTAATGGACCACTTTAAATTGTTGCCACAACTGGAATATTATTTCTGTTTAATTGCTTCCAAACAGTGCTGTTTATCCAAGTGTTTTCCCCACATCCACCAGAGGTTAGATAGTTTTCCTTTGGGGGAAAAACTTGGGTGTGGTTGTCACTGACACCCAACATCCGCTCTTGCCATTTCCCCTGATGCAGAAAGGAGGCAGAGGAGAGAAAGTCAGTCGGAGAGGAAGTGGGAAAGCCAGAAGAGCAAGAAGTGCCATGCCACAGCACAAAACAAAAGTAAAAAGCAACAAAACACAAGAGGGAGGAGGGATGGGGTGGCAGTGGCAGTGGCTGCTGCAAACAATTATTGTTATTTCAATTGAAATGCAACGTTCAGCAAACCATCAGTGTCTGGCCCCCTCCCGACAGTTGCCCCCTGTGTTGCAGGGGCACATACACTCTTAACAGTTCCCTGGCCTTTGTGGTACTGCTATCAAAATTATACACCTTGCAGCAGAAGCAATGAAAGGGGTGAGATGGGAGTCTTCCTGCCTGCCTGGCTGCAGTCAAAGTTCATTGTAATGCAAATTACTTATACGCCATGGTACAGGCTGCAAAACTGGACTCGGATGCGGACCCGCAACTGCTCATACTACCAGTTTTTGCCAGCTACCGGCTTTTCGCTCCTGGCATTCTTGTTTATGGCCATGTGTGTTGTGTTGTGTGTGTGGCGCATATTTGGACCCTTATTCATTGTCAGTACTGGCTCGGGGAGAAAAAGTAATAATAATGAAAATATGAGGGATGGTTTTCCAACCTCCCAACTCATTCAAGAGGATTGTTAGGAAAATGCAATTAAAGAATTAAGCAGCGTGGAAATAATTGCATTTGCATGTGTGCTTCAGTTGAAAAGAGGCCCTGCTGCTGCTCTCATCTCCTACACATCGTTTTCCGTGCCCTTTCTATTTTCTGCTTATTGGCTTTTGGCTTTCTCTCTCTCTCTCTTCGTCCACCAAAAGCTGAACACAAATTGGACCACTTAATCACACAAAAATAAGTTTATCCCTGCCCTATCCGCAAAACTTTGCTCAGTGTGTCTGTGTCCGGATTCCAAGCGATGTCCTTTTGGCTACGAAGGAAAGGAAATGCAACATTTTGTAGCAGGAAATGCACTCGAGTAGCTCCCTCTGCCCTCCGCTTTCTATCTGTTTCTCTGTTTCTGTGTATATCAGTGTCAATGCAAGGCCCGGAAGTTGTCGCATTTAAATGGGAAAACTTTAACATAGAAATTGGGATACACAACCCGTTTGGAAATGGCAGCAGCAACACAGCAAATGGTACTCGTATGTGTTAACAGCTGATAAGAGGCAGCAGCAAATGCTGCCAGCAGAGCTTAGCATAGTGCAGTGGGGAGAGGGGTGGGACACACACCACAGGACATAAAGAGTAGTCAATGACCAGTCCTTGGACCGCAGACGGGAAACGGAAACCGCATGCACAACGCCATCGTTGTCATTGCCATCATCATTGGCATCGGAATCATCGACATTTGAGAGGCTTTTTCTCTGACAGCAGCCTCGGGAGTTCAGCCTCTCGTTCCACCATTGTACACACACAGACACACAGAGGTACATATGAAAATACCTATGGAGGAAACAGTTGAGAACGCTGACAGCCGTTAGCTATGCCTCAGCGCTTTTCCGCTTTTCCAACTCTTTTCACATTCACCGCAAGCCGCCACAAACGCCACGGCCGCCGCCGCCTTTGAGCCACCAGCCTTGGCGACTGCTCGCCAAAAGAGAGTGTATTTTCAGTTTATTTCAATGTTTGACGGGCAACTGAGGATATCCTGATGAAAACTGTGGGTGGTCAGTAGTCCTTTTTTTAAAGATAATTGGGAACGTTGAGAAGGTGCCATTGAGAGGATAATCCCTTTAATGTGTATTATGTATATTCATTTATATTTAAACTTGTTTTTTTATTAACGAATTTATTCGGATCTGTAGCAGCTCGGGGAAACTTTATTGAAAACTTCGCCTCAAAAGCATGTTTTTTGGTCGTACATGTCCGACTGTTTGTTATCTCAATAAAATGAGTTTGCTACTGCAACGAAAACTACAGCTACAACTCCATCTACTGTTAGAGCGTATCTCATTCTGGGCTAGGCTACGTGTTTAACCAACATTTCTCTACCCCGGCCGCCCGCCGAATGAAACTTTTTACTTTGGTATTTTACATTTCAGCGGCATTTTTTTTTCCATTTTTGGTTCGTTGGTTTTTTGTTGGTACTCAACGGCAATGGCAACAGCAATGGAAAACGGCTGTGGCCGTGGCATCAACAGCAAACCAGCAAAAAAGAAAAAAATATTCGCTCTGAATATTTAATTGTGCGCGTTCCATGTGCATTTATCTCGTGTGTGCCACTGCAACTGTGCACTGCGTGCCCTGCCACACATAGATACACACATATACACGCGTTTTATATGCATGTGTGTATGTGTGGTGGTGTGTGTGTGGGAGTGGGCGTAGCTTTTGAGTTTGGGGTTTGTATTGCGGTTACATATTTTGTGGCTCTTTTGGGTCTTTTCGATTTTCGGAGTGCGCTTTTAGTTTTGTTTGTTGTTTGCATTTCTTTGGCATCATCGTCCTTGCTTGCGGCCCTTGCACTAGATATACATACGTAAAAATACTCTTTTTGTGGGTTTAATTAATTTGTTAGATGTTATGTCACAGAGATAAAAAGCGCTTTAAATTAAATACAAGTTATTATGTACTCCATAATTGATTAGGACATACATACATAAACTCTACATATTTTGTATTTTATTTTGCGCAGGGCATTCTTTTTTATAGCTGCCTGCCTGTGATTTCTTCTAGGATCTGAAGTGGTAGGTATAACGACATAGGTAATCCAACAAACATTCAGGGAATCTCTTTTATATCTGGGTTCTTTCTTTACCCTTTCTTCGATCTGTCAGGGTATCTAGGTCGTTGCCTCTCACATGGCTACCATTTTCCTTCTTGTTTTCCCTGCTGCTTTCTTCTGTTGTTTGCCTTTTTTACACCCAAAAACCTGGCAACTGTATAAATAAAATTGTTCTTAGTTATTTTCCATTATTTTATTTCTGGCTTTTTTTGCCAGTCTGCCGCCCTCTTGCACTGCTGTGTGTGTGAGTCTGGCTCTGGCTGTTTTCTGTTTTCTGTGTGTGGGTGTGTGCTTGTGGGTCCTGTCTGTGTGTGCGTTGATGCTTGTTAGTTGCATACATTTCGGCGCTTTTTGGCTTATCTTGTTTTCGTGTAGATGCGATGGTTTAGATGGGGTAGGAGGAGAGCAGGAGTAAGGGGTGGCGGCGGTGTGTCTTTCCATATTGATATGTAAATGCTGTTGCCTCGAATGTTGTCATTCTGTGGTTTTTCCTTCCTTCTGGAGGGGCGGAGTCTCGGAAATGATATAACAACATTTCTTTGATCAACGAATATTTGGATAGATTCTATGGAAATCGATTTAAAATACTGATGATGTTGTCGTTTGTCTTTGCAAACAATTTTCGAGGGAATATGAGTGGATATATGGTGCAACAAATTCAATTAAAATAGGACTTATGTGAGGGCAATATTTACGTATTGCCTGTAATCCCCCATATTCCATCATGTTTTGACTTGTGCATCCTTTTGTGTAATCACCACACTACTCTTTGCCATCAGAATCAATTTAATCCTACTTACTCATTCGATATTGCTCGCATTTTCCGCAGCCATTCATCCTCCTGTCTGTGATCCAAATGCTAATGAGGTAAGGGGGAAAACATAATCATGACATTGCATTTGATTTTCCGCTGCATTTACTCCTCTCTCCAATCCCGTGGAAAATGTATGGTATATTCCTGGAAAATGACAAACTAATCAACATAATTTCTGTTGGTTTTCCCTTGTTCGATGGCTAATTTGTTGCGTTGTTTCGTGGGCAGGGGGATTGTTGGAAATATTAATTAAAATGCTCTGTAATGCAATTGTCCAGTGGAAAATTTCAGTTTCGGGTGTTTCATGAGGTGAGAAGTGTGTCCCTTGGGCAATCATTTTGATATTAATTACGCTCAATTAATGCACACAGAGAGAGAGAGAGAGAGAATAGAGAGCTAAGCGCAGAGGTAGAACGTGACAAAGCTGCATGCCTGCCACATGCCACATGGCCACATGCCTGTTTACAGCTTCATTAAAACTCGTATAAATCAATTAAAATGGCTCTCATGTGCCACAGAGCTTTGCTTTAACTCGGCTTATGATTTTTATGGCCAACAGGCTGTCCATCTTTTAGGACGTAGGAGTCCTGTCCTGTTCAAGGAACTGCCCCAAAGCGTAGCTGTGCCTCTAAAGTGATTAATTATGACAATTTTTGCAGTGTGGCATTTTGGCTTTTGCTTTGGCTTTGGCTTGGCCTTCCTTCCCGCCCAAAACCTGTACCAGTAAATGCAATTTTCCCTACCCATTCATCAGCCATCAGCATCACCCCTGGAACGTCTTTTGGCTTTTCATCTCTGCACATGTCAGTGCAATTTTCGATAGATAAATTCGTATATGTATTTATTTCTCTTTGCAGCACACAAAATGCAAATTAAGTTTGCTTCACGGCAATGCATCTTGTGGCAATCATTTTTTTTTATTTTGGTACAAAAATAAAAGATTAAATTGGCAGTTTATCGAGAGATGAAAAGGTGGAAAAAATGTGACAGCAAATTGCGTTTTGTGGGTTCAACTTTTCGATTTTAAATAAACTGTTTTTCGTTGCTTTTGATTGTTTTTCAATAACTTAATAAATATTTGAACGAACTAATTGAAGGAAACTGCGGCCTAAATGAAAGCTCACTGGAACTGGATTCATTAGCTTAGGTAGCCTGCCAAGAAATGTGTTTGCTCATCGCTTTCCCTCACTCATCTCACTCTGTTTATTCATTGCAAATCTTTTCCACAGGTTTCCCCCACGCTAATTGGCCTTGAAAAACATTTTGTCATTTGTTTGCCCTACATATCTCTCCCGCTCTCTCTCTCTCTCTCTCTCTGTCCAGGAAGATTTTCTAATGAGCGAGCGCCTTCTTCTCCTCGTTCTCTCTGTATAGCAACTCAATTTACAGTCGGTCGTCATGCATACTAAAAACATAATCAAGAGCGAGGCGCCACACTCAACCACAAGTGTCCCCTCCTCAGCTAGTCATGAATTCTGGCTTTGCTCGATAATTCCGTGGCATGGGGTGTAGGTGAAACCAAACAATTTATCTCCAAGTAAATTTGGCGCAACAACTGCCTGTAAGTTGCGTAATTTGGTAAGGGGCGAACCCTGTAGGAGGAGCACCAGGAGTAGGAGAAGGACATTGTTGTCAAGAAGTAGCAGCAGCAGCCATAAAAGCGTGTAACCAAATGTCAACAGGCATTAAATTAAAATACCGTAAAAATATAAACCACAAGATGGCAACGGCAACGACCACGCATCCCACGAATGACTCCTCAGATTTTGAGCAGCAAGAGCAACAGCTGGTCTGATGATGGGTTGAACCCTTAGCCCCTACCTCCATCTCGGCCCACTCTGCACACACACAGACACACGCATTAGCCATTTTTCTTGGCCTTGTGTGCGTGAGTTGGTTTCTCGTTTATGCTCGTTAGACATGCGAGATGAGTGGATAACTTTTTCCCAAAGAGTGGGAAAAGAAGCCAACAGAAGCAGGAGGAGGAGCAGTAGGAGGACCACCAGGAGGCGTTGAGAAATTGGAATAATATTTATAATTATTATGTAGAAGGAAATTACATTTTTCGTGCTGACTTTTTATAATATTTTCTCCTTACTTCTAATCCCCTGCAACCCGACTTTTCCCCCCTGAATGTGTGATGGCTGCTCAAAATTGTTGCCTGCTTTAGTCATGTGGAAAATGAGGTTACACTCTGATGAGGGTGCTCCCTCAGTCCTGGCCATAAGGGGTAGGAGAGCCATTTGACCGAAATTTTAAAAGCCATTTATTAGATTAATCCAGTGGGGAATTTTTCCTTCAAAAAAAGAGAGTTATAGGTTGCCATTACGAACAACAACGATTCAATATAGAAATAATCATTAAGTTTAAAGAAAATTGTTCTAAAATAATGTAATTTTTGTAAATATGAAATCGTGGACTAGAAATTTTCCTTCACTTTCCCTCTTTGTTCACAGTCCACGGTTCCTTCTGTTAAACAAAAAACATCTCCCATGCGATTTTTGCAATTCCTATTGGGTTGCCGTCTTCACTAATGTTAATTTTAGCTAACAGCGGAATTGGAAATGTTAACTACAGAGTCCTGTTAAATTCAATTGCATTACTAACAAAGAGAACGGCCCCAAATGGGGCAGAGTTTGGCTCCCTGAAGGTTCGATGTCTGACAAATGCTGCACCTGAACCTCTGTCCAGGCGCACAGGGCACAAAAGCCGCCAAGCCACGCGCCAAATGGGAAGTCGACCTGATTTCCCCCATGCAATGATAAACAGAACAGCGGTGATGATGCCACCCTGTGCTGGCTGCAGCAAAATTACCGGGTAACAGAGGCAGAGAAAAGTTGACAAAGAGAGAGCCAGAGAAAGAGAGAGAGAGGCACAATGCAGAAAGGCACTCTCTGGCACTGTACTCTCTGCTATAAAAAAATATTGTGCACGTTTTTTCCGTCCATCCTTCCGCACCCTCCTACCGAATGAGTTTCCCTTAATATTTTGCTGGCCGCCTTTGTGGCGACTTTAAAGGCTGCCACAGTTCTTGCCACAGCAGCAACATCAGCTTCTTTGTCTTCCGTCACGGGTGTGTCCCGTGTCCTTTGTCTGCTTAGACGCTACTTAAAGTAATAAGCGGGTTGGTCCCCTCACTTTTTATTTTTTAGAGTCAGCCATAAACTGTGCAATGCCAAATGACGAGCAGATGAAAACGCAACAGCGGTAGAGACAATTGCATGGGAGGGGCGGTATGAAATGAGAAATGACAGACATAAAAAGTCAGATCTAGAATTCCCCTACACAGAAAGGGGGGGGAGCACAAATGTCAGATCTGTTTAGGGAGCAAGCTCCTTGGAGCTCTCCATATCCTTACGCATATCCATCTACGTGTCGCTTCTGTTCCTTTCTATCCCAATCAAAATGCAAACTGCCCGAAGAGAGTAGGTGTTATACGGTTCGTAACGTCCAATGATTGTCAGTCAATTTGCGAATTACGTCTTTACCTGGACGCCCAAACCGCCCGAAGCGGCACCCAGAATAAAATGGAAGAGAGGTCTGTCTCTCTCTCGCTCGCTGGCTCGCTCTAGCAACCTGGAAAAGGTCAATGTGCCATGAGTGGGCGCGCTATGTTACACAAAAATCAATGGAGGCTGGACCCTTGGGGCAGGCTTAAGATGGTCTAAAAATAAATAGGAAAATGTGTAAGAAAGGGTAACAAGAGGAGAGAACCACCTCTACAAAAAGGGAAGGCTAAAATTGCAAATGGCCCAAAGGCCAGAAATCCCCTTCGAACGTATCGCTTGGCTTTAATCAGAACTTAGTCTGAGAGTCGCCTATTTTCATTATAGTTATGGAAATAATTGAGGAGATCCACACGGGAGATATCTGAACACTGTTGGTGTGTTGGTACAGTGTACTTACAGCTGATGCTGTTACTAATGCGCCTGCTTCTTTTGTGGCTTTTATTAGCTCTCGTTAAGCGCTGAACATTTTTCATTGTTTTTTGGCTAGGGCTGCGGCTTCGTTGCATATGCGCATGGCTAACGAGGAAACGTTTTTTTCGTTCACTTTCGTCGGGCAGTATATTTCGGTGCTTCCATTCCCTTCCATTTGCTAATTACATTTGCGTTTTTATACAGCATGGTTGAAAGAGGGGTAGAGAGTGTGTGCAACAGTTATGTTACCTCACACCCGAAACCAAGTAAACATTTTGAGGCGCCGAAAAGTATGCAACACTACACAACATGAGCCCTGATGTTGACTGTCAGTAGACACACTTGTTTCGCACTGCTCTCCCTACTCTCACCCCTGCTAGTACCATTCTTTTGCTCTGTTTGCTGCTGCTGCTGTACATCCATCCTTCTTTTGAATAGGAGGCGCCTCGTGAAGTACTTGAGAGAGTGGCTGGCTGGCAGGCTCCTTGGGGCAAGCATTTTGAGCCAGAGACTGCGACCAGGGGGTACATGTGTGTGTCGATCTGAAAAAGGGTGTTCCAAAAAAGGATATTGCTGGAGAAATTATTGCAATTAGGAGTGTACTCAGTGGATCTATTATAAATCTGTTTCCTCTCTACTTTTCATTAATTTTCTTTTCTTTTATTTTCTGTTGAAATGCAATCATATTCATTTGGAAATGAAGTCTCCCAAGAGAGTTTTGGGGCCTTGGAATGCTTTCGCTTTTAATCTGTGTAACTTGTATTCCCTTAACGGCCATTTGGAAACCGCCTCCCAATCCCAAACACAGACACAGACACAGATACATTTACAGAGCATTGGTCTCCCTGGGAGGGATGGTGTTGAGAGAGGTCCCTCCTAGTGTTTGAGACAATCGGCGGAAGCAGAAGCAGAGGCAGCGACAGCGGCAGTGCTTGAGCTCGTTTTTTATGGGCACTTAATTGGCGCCAACGAGACCACGCTCCGCCTACTGGTTCGAATCAATGGGTATTGATTGATACCCTTACCCAGAATGTGTCCTACGGCTAGCACAGGGTTCCGCCCACTTGATTGAAGTGAGATTTGTCAGCAAGGCCGAGCGAGTTGTCCCAGTTGTCGACCAGCCTCACATGGAGGGACATTGCCCAAAAATCGCTGCAGGTCAGGGACTTAATAAATATGAATGTTGCCTGGCTTGCCCGCCTGTCATTACAGGGGGACAGTGCATCACTGTCAGTGGCAGTAGCCAGAAAGCCAGTTACGAGGAGAAGAGCAAGCCTGACTGCGGCCAAAATAGCAGCAGTACTGCGGGAGGTCCTGCGGAGTGCGGCAAAGTGCTGCGGCTTGTGATTGTGTGTGTGTGTGTGTGTGCCTCTCTCTCTGTTGATTGGCGAACAAATTGTTCTCGATTCTGTTCTGATTAATGAGTGAATGAGAAATAAGCAACGAAAAAGCGATTGCCTGCCAGCCTGCTTAGGGGTCTGTCTGCAAATGCCACAAAATGCATTTCAATCTGCAGAGCACAAATACGGTTGTATAGTGAGAGCGTTTTTGTGCAATGTCAATGTTGCGGCTTTCGTTGGATCACATCTCACGCTTTCCTACCCGAAGACTCGCTTTGTTCTCGCTGCTGTGTTGTGTGTGAGCCAATTTTATTGCTTGTATGTCTAACTGGTGGTTTAGTGGCGGTCATAAACCACTGGCCAAGAGCCTTTAAGTGCTCGTCAAACTGCGTGTTCAAAGAATTAACTGAGAGATAACACTACGTGGGGGATCGCTCGTGGATGAGTTAGAAAGTTGCTTACTGGACAGAAGTTGGAATAGCGATTAACGAGAGAGAGAGAGAGCGACTGGCTCTAGCATTGCATAAGCATTTTTTCTGGCAAAAAGTAGGCCACGCAATTGGGGTACACGAACCCACTTCACCCCCTCCTTTCTACTGTACTGCTGCATCCGCTCCAGTAATCAGTAGAAATCTCAGCTCGTTTGCATATTAAATGCGTTCGCAGGGAACTCCTGAAATTATTATTCCTCCCCCCAACAGAGCAGCACTTGCCTGCCATTAGACGGCTTCCCAGTGCCAGTTCCAGCGCCAGAAACTATGCAACACTCGGCAGCGGAGAAAATTAAATTGTTACCCAGAAAGGAGAGAGAGATAACCCAGAGAGAGTGATAGAGATAGCAATGGAAGATGGCGGCATTTTAGAATTTTCGCGTGTGACTTTTTGCATTGTAAAAAAAAAACTCAACAAAATATCCAAAGACAAACCATTATTGCAGGAGAATAGAAGAAACATAATAGAAAACGGAAAAGGAAACAAGGGGCGAGGAAAGAATAGGGGATAGCCCAAGCCCAAGCCCCTCTGTCTGTCTCTCTCTCTCTGTTTGAGTGTCTCCCTACCAGTTTAAGGAGCAAGAAGGCGCCAAAGCAAGATAAATGGCGCAGAAGTAAACACATTTGGTGTGAAGAGTTGAGGGAGCAGCAGCAGCATCAGCGGCAGTAGCGGCAGCGAAGGAAAGAGGCAAAGGAAAGCTCAAGGAAAATCACGAGCAGTCTCGAAACAAGGGAAACAATAGTCGCATTGACACTGAAGCAAAACATTAAAAAAAAGGACTGTATAGATATCCTGTAGAGGGGAAAAAGCGAAGGAACTTGTGACAAATAATATAATTTTTGGATATTTAGGTAAAATATAAACCTATACCGCTTTATCCTCAAAAATTCTTTTGTTACATACAACAGAAAAGCCCAAAATAACCTTATTCTTCACGTGGTTCCCGCGTATAAAGAGCAGGAGCACTAGCAGAAGAATCGCAGCAGAAAGGAAAATCAGCAGAAGCAGCAGCAAACTGAAAAAAAATATGGAAGGAAGGAAAGGAAGGCAGGAGTAGGGACAACGACAATGCCCTGCCAGATGCTCCTGATGATGATGCCGCTGATGATGACTGTGGGCTGCCGCTCCTCCTGCTGCTGCTGCTCCTAGACTGCTCCGCATTGAATATAGGGAGAACAGGCGCTGAGCCACGCCCATTTGACAAGTGTTGTGTGCCAGATTAATTTATTTTATAGCAAAGTTGTGCCATTTTTTGCTCTCTTTTTGGTCCCTCTCTTTCCGTCTCTGCGTTTCGCTCGTCCTCAAAATTGTTGGCATCATAAATAACGCACATTGAGCGCATAAATTGTTAGTTCCTCGTTTTCGACGGGGAATGGCCTAAAGGCCTGTAGGTCCGTTCACATTTGAATGGCGTGTGCCAGGCATTAAATATGTGGAAAGTGGAATGCTCTTTGAATTTCAATTTATATTTTTGGTCTCTGTTCGCTCTCTCTGTGATTTTCGGTTGGTGGAAGAAACGAGAAGTATCCGAGAGACCCACAGAGAAATTTCAATGTTCGTTTCAATGATTTATGTCTGACATTTGCTACGGAAGCAGCGTTTGCTCTAGATTAGTACACACCACACACACACACACACACCCACAGACAGTCTTTCCGCTCCTCTGTTCTACTTGTGGACAATGCAGGTCCTTCCTCCTGCACCACTCTGCATCTCTCTCGCTCTATGCCTGTCATTTGGTTAAGTGAAAGCGTTGATGAGAGAAGACCCTGAACGAAGGATAAGGATGGGACTGCGACTGGGACTGGAACTGAAAGACTTTTCTCTGTCAAGGATTTTTCGTGGCAAGGCAATCATGAATTTTGATTTGAAAACGAACCTCAGGGGTTTTGGCTAAAGTTAGCTTACTATTTCCCTTTCTCTTTCTCTCCCTGTATCTGTGTTGCTTCATTCATTAGTGGAGTGTTGTTTTTGTGTTGATTATGTCTTGGTTCTGGCTTTTATGCCCCATCAACTCCTTCAATGCTTGTAGCCCTTTTTGGGGGCATACACTTTCGTAGCAGAATCAACTCTCGTGTCGAACTCTGTTGCCTGCCACTTTATTACTGCGGCAAGCATCCAAAGCAGACATGCCTCATACACATAAGATGCTTATCCTTATCCTTGGCTCTATCGCATGCCCAACACACACAGAAAACCTCTTGTATTTGTTTTTGCATCGTGCCACGTCTCGTGGCAATCAGCTTTAACCCTTCCGAGAACGAAGCGAAACTGAAGAAACTCTGCAAAAGAAAATCCAAACTGAAATCCCGCTTTTAATTATATTTATACCCCAAGTGGCCAATACCAATGTAAACACACACACAATCACGCACGCACGCACCACACACACGACTACACTCAATCTTATTGAGGCCCACACAGACACAGACAACGCCGCAGGGATTCTTGGATTCAGATTCTCTCGGATGCCTCGAAACACAAATACAAACAGAAAACACACAGACAAGAAACAATAACAAAAATTGTAAATTTTTCGAGCAGCAAAATCTGTTTCCCCATGTGAGCTGGGTGGGAAATTTTCAAAGATGGCAAAACCAAACTATGAATTACCCTATGCATAATCTGGGTAATATTTAAAAAAAAATTTTTTCACTTAGAAAACTGATTGAAAGGTTTAAGAACATAAGCTATGGATCAACTATGAGAATAAATTTAAGAACTGGATTTAGTTTATAAATGTTTCATGCAAACGATTCCATTAAAATACATTTTATCAACAGATTATCTTGAAGGAGGTCACAATACCACTTTTAACACATGAACACAATAATTGAAAGAACTATATTTATCTTCCTGAAGTAAACAACTTTCGTGCCACATCTAAACAAGTAAACAAAAAGAACTCTCTAAAGATAGTTAAAAATCGAGAGATTCTCGAAAATGTCTTCTACTTTCTTCTGTACCTTTTCACCTACGTAAATTGTACCCAAATCTTTTTCCACGAAACAAAATAAGCCCAAAAACTAATTAAAATACCCAAAAATAAATCTTCCAACAATTCCAATCCAACTACCCCTACGAAAATTTAAAAAATATAAATTCAAAAAAATAAAATAAAATTTCAAACTTCAGTACATCCACAAAGTCCTCTATGAAATTCATCAATAATTATCAACAAAGCTTCGGGTTAAATTCCCTTAAATCTACCGTTCCATCACCAGCGTAGTGATTGTCGTCTTAACCCATTATCCATCACATGAATGTTTGATCTCGAGACTGAAAACGGTTTTTGGTTAGCAAACATACACGTTCCACTTTCCTAACCTGCTGCATCCCTCCCACTGGAAGCTGGGCCGGGCCCATTGTCAAAAGTTAATCAAATCAATGTTTGCTGCTCTGTCAGCCTCCCCAGACTAGGCGCATCCCCAGTCAGGGCTTAGCTTAGTTACGTGTCTATTTGTTATTTGTCAATCACTAAGCTACTTTATGTGTGTCAATATACTGGAAGTACGGGGAGTGGATGGCCCCAAAACCCAAGATCCAAGCCCGACACATCCACATCCCGACACAAATTTGGGATGGCGCCCAGGTGCCGGCAACATTTTGGCCCACTTTGAAGCTCGGCCTGGCATTATGCCCTCGAGTACTTTGTTCTTACACTTGACTGACTGCTGTGTCCTTAGTCCATAGTCCATCAATATCCCTTCTTCCTCTCGCTCTATCTCTGAGAGTATCTGTGTAGGTGTGTACCCAAGGTGGCTTTCTGTCTCACTTGGCCATGTGTTTGGATTTTACTTTCGCCCTGTCCTGGCTCCTTTACGTCTCCCACTCTATCCAGTTTCTGCTTCATCTAGCTCACATAACACCGTTTCCAATTTGAGCATCAAATCGAAACAGAGGACAAAAAGACATTGAAATTGAAATCAAAATCAAAAGCGCATCCCATGGACAGCAGCGAGCAGCAACTTTGTGTAGATTTTTGTTTCAAATACAGCAGTCCATTTTATGTGCTACAAAATCCATTGATTTTAGATTAACTTTTGCAAGAAAATATAGAAATTATATTCCTGCGAGCAGCAGGCGTGGAGAGATGGCGGAAAAGTTTTTGTTTGGACACGTGTACATGCGAACCTGGACTAGGAACAGGAGTATTTTGTTGCATGTAATTTATGAGCGAATACATTTTTTTTGTTTTTTATTTTATTTGACTTAAAGTTGTGTAAGGAATGAAACTAGAATATACCCTCTTATGATTATTTTGCAGGTGGCAATTTATAGATTGAAAAGGGTTGCGTCTACAACAATTCAAATATATGCAGAGTCCTCTTTTTAAGAAAGGGCAACTGAGTACTCCTGCTGTCGATATATTAGGGTAGAGACAGACGATTAATAGGTGTGACCGCTTCTGGTGTGCTTTGTCACTACAGTACCCCAATCAAACAAATACATGAAAATTATATGAAGCAAGAATAATTTTAGCTCCAAAGAGATTATAGGTTAGGTAATTAATTGATATTGCTTACAGTTGTGTTGAAAATGGAAGCACAGATATTCGAAATATCTTTGCATATAATTTCAATCTATTGTTTTGCTCCCTTTTTGTGCACCAACATTCTCCCTTTGCTCTTCAATTTCGAACACCAAAGGAAGAATGCGCTTTTGCGTACAGCATTCACGTGGATGCTGGACCCCAAATGTGTCCAAAAATTCGTTCGTTTGCTAGCAATTTAATTGGATTTTCCCAAGAGGTGCATCGTATCCACCTCTCTCTCTCTCTTCATGAAACACCTGTCCTACCTGCTCCGCGCACTCTCCTCGCTAGATGCTGATGCACTTTGTTTGCCGTTTCCAAATCGCACGTGGCTTACAATAAATTTTCAGTTACGATTCCTTGTTTTTCTTCCATTCAGCTTTTTTTCACATGGGTGGGGTTTTTCTTTCATCAGTAAAACTGTTTGCTGGTAGTGTAGTAGCCAGTGGGCGGTGCTACCAAATTGGCTGCTGGGGGTAAGCAGTAAAACATTTTGCGATGACAAATGCAAAAACAAGACTCACACTCGCACAGACAGCCAGATGGAGAGAGCAAAGGATGTGCGGAAAAAGGGGGGATAGAGAGCGTGAGAGTGTTCAGACAGAGACAACAGATTTCACAGGAAAATTCTTGGAATTTTCGGGTCACAGCACGAAGCACAGGGACTCTGCCCCATATGCACTTGCCCCAAATGTACGAAATCTACTCTGGCTGCAGAGAGTCGGGCTTTCGGAGGTTAAAGATGGCACAACAATTTCGCTGATTTTTTGGGTTTTCCTCTTGTCTCTCCCGTGGGTGTCTTGTGTCGCTCTTTGCGGCTTCCCCGTTGCGTGTTGCGTGTGTGTGGCATTTATGAAAATCCAGCCCAGAGTTGGGGGAAAACTTTTGGCTTAGTTAGGTTGATTTTCAAAATTGCAGAGACAATATGGAAATATTTGCAGAACAGCCAAAAGTGGAGATAAGTTTATGATTTAAGAAATATTTGGCATATACCAGGGAAAGTTTTATTTACTCACTAGAGCAAGGAGATTGAGTGGCATTGAGTGTTTAACTTGGTTAAAGTGAAAGCTGTGAACATTCGGGGGACTTCCTAAAACTCCTTTTCCATTGGTAACTTTTTGAAAACTAAAAGCATTTATATTTAGTAATTTATATTTTGGTTAGGATTAAAGTCTGTTTCTTACTTCCTTTTTCGTTTGAAGAATATTAAACATCATATTCATGTAGCCCTTTAATAACCAGCAGCTGCTCAGCCTCTTTTTCGCACAGGAAAACTTCCTGATTTGCCACACAAAAAAAATATAAGAGAGAAAAAAAGGGAAAAGCCCTTGCCAGCGTCTGTGGAAAACTTATAAAACAGCACGCACACACAATTTGGGGCATTTTATTAGCCACTCCAGCCCATGCCACATTGTCGAGCAATGCCAAAGCCACAACCAGCTTCTGCCTCTTCTCACTCAGCTGCTGCATGCCCCTTGCAGTCATGACAAAAGCGCAGTCAAAAAAAAAATAGGCAAAAGAAGAAAATGTGGAAAAACTTTGGGGTGCAGCAACAGCCTGCCCACAGTCGGCCCACTAAAACACACATGGAGCAGCAGCAGTCGTCGTCGTTGCTGCACAACTGGCAATGAAGCTAATTTTTCACGCAGTTTTGAGTACACATGCCACAAAAGATGCCTCCAAGCGGTAGCATCCAAGCTGCCTTGCCCCAAAAAACGGGACTTAACCCAGAGACCCGGGACCTCTGCTGCCTGCACCACCCACACAACATCTAGAGTGGCGACGAGGTCAAGCGGATGCAATTTGCCAGCACTCCAACCACGAAAAACCTCGACTTTTCGTTTTACTTCTACGCAGCTTTGTGTTTTTGCAGGGACTGTACTTTTTTCATTATTGTTTTGTGACTGCTATACTCTTAAAATTGGTGTATTCACCAATTGGTATGGGTTCTATGCCTAACAAAGGTATACTGAGATGAATCTCATATCGGAAATGTATAAATTGCAATCGTATACCCTTTTCGTGGGTTTTTGGAATAACCGTACTTTTCTGCCTTGAAGTTTTCGGATTTTTATTCGAAAATAGTCCACTTTAAAGAGAAGGGCAGAGTATACTGAAAAAAGTGCTCATGCCTTTTAGCGTGACTGTACCCAGTTTGCACTTCGCTGGTTGTGGCTACAACAAAATTACTCTTACCATTCGCTACCCCTTGTGGAACTGCCTTCAGTCGTTCCTAGGCCAAAGCCTTTAGTCTTCAACATAGCTTTTTGGCATGTTCCTCGGTTAAAAGCGAAATTGAATTGCCGCCACGCCCCTTACAACGGAGTACATGCCACAATTTTCGACTGTAGCTCGACACCTCTCAACCAGAACCCCACAGCCAGAGCCTAATTAAGTGAGGTGTGACGCCAGCGAGTATTAACGAGGAAAGCGATGTCGATGGCTACGGTGTCGATGGCTAGTTCATTGGTCTGGGCCTCGGAGTTGGCTAATTAAAAGGCGGTCGCGTCTACGTGCATGCAATGCCAAAATCTGAAACCCAGAAACAAAAATTAGAAGCTTCGCGTCCCACATAGAATCTCTTTGGTATGCAAAACACGTGCGACCTGCAAAACAATTAAATGGATCGTCGAGGTCCCCCGCACCTTAGATCCGGCACTCTGTTGTTGACTCGTCTCCCAGTTGCTTCTGTTTTTGGTGTTGCTGCTGTTGTTGTTGTTCTGGTCAAGCTTCAATGTCGCCGTCGATTGGTAGGTTGCTCCCCGCTTCAAAGCATAGCCTTGATTGCCCTGAGGAATGAGGTTTGGCGATGGGTAGAGCGTGGCTTCAATTAATGGCTTCAATTTCAGCTAACAAATTGACGGGCGTTTGGTGTCCGTTAAATGTTGCCTGCCATGCCTCCACGGCATGGAGCGGTGCTTTACAATTTTAACTCAATAACCAGCCAGCCGCAAAGTATGCCATGGAAATTTACGCGCTCAAACCCAACATTGGAATTGGAAAAGTTGGCAAGGGATTAAGAGAACTGATTTCTATTGCTTCTACTTTGTTAGGGGAAAGACATTTGCTGATTCTTGTGTCTTATGCTGTGATCTATCTTTATTTTCAAGCAGCGGAAAACCACAAAGTAAGTCTGGAAATCAATTTAAATGTACCGCCAGATGGGATTAATTAGTTTAATGGAAATTTATTTGCAAACTGTGTCCTAATTGATCCATTTGTCTATCAAGTATCGCTCTTTTACATTTAATTAACCACTAAACTTTCAGCAACTTTTTCCCGCCGCTCATGCGCAACAAATATGTGGCACAGATAGCTCGCACACTGATACTTTTTGATATACTGTGGCTATAGCATTAAACTCTAATGATGCTACGGCAAGGAATGGTTTGCGTCATTCAGCTGTGAAATGAGTTGGCATGCCTCCCAGATCTGAGCAAGAGTCTGCTATGTGTCTCTGTATTCGATGTCTGCCAATAAAGTGTCAGAGTCAGCGTCAAATCGTAGGAACCGTAGCCTATCCTCGTTCCCATTCCTTTTCGATTCCCCCGAGGTATTATTAGATGTCCTGCAGCTGTGCTGCTTTATCGTTTCCTCATCTCTGGCTGCTTCTCCACTCCTTTCCATTTCACTTAACATAGCACACAGAGGGGAAGAGAGAGAGAAACACAAACAGATAGAGATAGAGAGAGAGAGAAAGTTTCATTTGGGTGTCTCTTGCATCGTCACATGCGATGAACCTACGATATGGATAGGTTTCTTACGCTTCGGCTCCTTTACAGAGCTTTGTCATCATCCACCAGCATGGGAACTGCATTTGTGTAGAGGGTGTGGGATGGGTATTCCAAATAGTTCACTGAAGCGATTGCTGGATGGAGAATAACCGAGTATCCCAACCGAGTGGCACTGCTGCATGTCACGTTTAACCAAAAAAAGAATTCCATAGATTGCTCTAAGGGTACTTAAATCTTCGATCAACCAGTGACCTCAAGTCCAGTCTATTATTCTCCATTTTTGTTGTCACCTTCTTCGTGCACCTGTGGCTCGTTCTGTCTCTCTTTATCTCACTGAGAGAGATGGCGCTGTAAAGTATGCAATGCTTTTTTATGTCCCTCCGACGACACATTTGAATATGCCAAAAGCAGCTGCAGGGTTTCAGACAGACTGCCGAAGGGAGGAGAGACAGGAAAGGTAGAAGAAAGGATGAAAGCAACGAAGGAGGAGAGTAGTAGTTGGACGAAATCAAGACGGCAAAGGGGTCTTGAATACATGGGCGTGGCTCTCATTGTGCGGTTGAAATTTGAAATCGCTGGGAGGAGGGAGGGAGGAAGGAAGGGAGGTAGAAAATATTTGGAATCGTTTTGCGTTCGACGTTCCCGCCGGTGCTGCTGCTGCTGACACAGATTTCAGGGCGATTTATGCTCTGTGTTGGTTCCTTTGCTCTCTTTATCTTATATCCTGAATTTGGCATATGCGTTGGCTTTATAATACCCCCTTTGAATGAGTGCATGAAGGGAGAATTGTCTCCCCAAGGATGTGCCTGTGGATTGTATCCATCGATAACGTATCGGCGGGAGGTTGATGGGCAGCGCTTTAAAGTGGATGCCAAGGTGAAAAGACCTCTCCGAATAGAACAAGAATCCACAGAGATTACTCGCGTGTTGTGGGGTTAAAGGATGGTTTGATTGCGGGCTAAAGCAATGCTTGTTGTCTAGCTTGATTGAAAGATTGAATTTTACCTTTAATTTAAAGATTTAAATCAAATTAAACCGATTTTCTCTCCTTATAATATCCTCTTGTTTAAAAACTGAAGTCAGTTCCGAATACGGAACAAAAATAGCTCTTACAACCTGCCCACTCCTACCCCGGTTAGTGGCAACATTTGTTTACCGGGGAACACACTTTGTCTTAAACTTTCTGCTCAGGGACGCTAATGCGATTTACGTTAGAAAAAACCGAGACACATTTTTAAGAGAAATATGCAGGCGAAAAGTTTCGGAGCGAAAATCTTTGGCCAACTATTGCTTGAAGCGAAGCTGCCGCAAATAAATATTTAAGGCGTACACGTGTCGGTTGCCCCCTCCCCTGCACCCTCGCTTAAACCCTCGACAGCCAGCCAGACAGACAGGACCCATGCGTTGCGTGCCACACAAATAAACTTGTCGTCGTTCGGTGGCTAGAGGAGGGAGGGCTGTGTTTTAGGAGCAGAATAATTTTATTTCCACTCACACATCATTCCGTATTCTCTTCTTTCTCCAGCGTTTAGCTTAGTCCCTGCTCTGCGCTGTCCTTTCCTTTTCGTTCTTCGTTAGAATACAGTAGAAAATGTCCGGCGACAGCATCACTCGCGGCGTATACGTAATCGCATTGGTGGCACGGTGCTGCCAACTTGTTACAGACACCAGCTACAGCAGGAGCCAGGGTGAGAGTGAGCGTGTAGTGTGAGGGTGGAGTTTGCGGCTGCCGCCCTTTATTTGGCCATTGCCGTTGACTTTTACATGACCATAACAAAAAATGTGTCAGGAATACTATCATCCAGATACTGCTGCACAATTTCTGCTGCTAGAAATTGGGGAAAACAACTCGTGGGAGGGAGCATCAGCTCGAGGAAAAATCAACTAAAGTAGCTTTTTGGGGCCGTGGGCCGTGGCTGGCATTTCAAATAAGTGTGATCCAAAGGGCAAGTGTAGACACAAAAATGATTTCCTACTGGAGTTCTGCCACTAATTAAGCCTCGGAAATGTTTTGTAGAATAAAAGAAGGAACCTTTAAAGCAATTCCATAATTTGCCGTAACTTTATTGCGTAAATAGGGTATATAGTGATTGTGTGGAAAAGTGGATGTATGGAACGCACAAAAGGAAACGTTTCCTACCCCATAGAGTATATATGTATATTCCTGATCAGCATGAATAGCCGAGTCGATATAGCCATTTTCAAAATTTTGCCGCACCCTCTTCCGATATCGCAAGGGCGAAAGCCTGCGGTATCCACAATTTTGAAGATAGAAGAAAACTTAAAATGCCATTCGGAAGGGAAGGACCATATCTATCAGATCACTGAATTGATTGATCGAGATTAGATTGGATCACTATTATAGACATAATGACGATATTTTCAGTGGCTACCCCCACCCTGTTCAGGAGTTTTTTTTTTTTAATTTTTTGCTTATTCTCTCATGTTACACTGCTTCGTGTAGTGTGTGGCTCTAGGGGAGGGGACGAGCTAAAAGAGCGTGTTGGCGTGAGAAGTGATGTAGATGACATATGTAAAAAAAATTTAAAATAAAAAATTTGAAAAAAAAACACTAGTAACTGGTTTAGGGTATACAAATTGTGACGCGTATGAATCGTCCCACACATCCCTTCTCGTTTTTTGTTTTCGATCGATGAAAAAGTCAAACAATGGAAATCAATTGACCAACTCTCTCGAAGCATATGAATGGGCTCCTAGTTAGCGCTTGTCACTGCCACTGAAATCTGTGATGGTCCCCCTGCACGTGAAGAAAAATAAGGCGGAGAAATGCTATAGAAGCTACTTAGGGGACAATGGGAACGGGCAGATGGAAACTTTCAAGAGCTTAAAGTTGAACTCTGGCTCCACTCTCGCCCATGACCCCTCGAGGGAATGGCTGGCCAACTCAGCGAAAAAGCATGCAAACAATGCAGTTGTTGTTCTCTCTGCCTTCGCAGTATCCTTGTGTGTGTGGCTGGATTTTTGGGGTGGGCTTTGCAGCCAGTTCGGAAAATCATTTTTGCAGGGCGCGGCACTCACACCAAAACTCAGGGAGATCCCTGGCCAAAAAGGGAGTGCCATTATCACATTCTAAGAAATGGACAGGATAACTGACAGACGGACGTGCAGCTCAAATACGTGCAGGAGTCGTCTCAGGGAGAGGCAGCCATCAAAGTGAAATGCAAGTGGAATTTGCATTTGGATTACAATTGGACAAGGGAAACATTCACCTGAATTTAGTAGTTTTAACAGAAAATTTGATTAAGAATAGTCCCAAGAGAGAGTTTTTCCAGTGAGTTTTCCTTCTTCTTCAAAACCAACTCCAACCATCAGCGGATGTTTCCTCTCTATATTTATTATTCATAACCATCCAAGTCCCCCAGTTCATGTGTCAATATCTTTAAAGCTCCCTGTATGTTGACATCCGTTTTGATATTCCCTCATTCAGTTTTGCAGTTCGTCATTCGATCGAATGATGGTAGTCCGTAATCAGCAAAAATGCTGCGATTGCGACTGCATCTACGCACTGGCTCAATGTCAAACTTCCACCATTCAGCCCCCAACGTCAACTGCAACTGCAACTGCATAATGTGCAACATATGCAATCACAATCGTCAATTGTACAAATGACAGCGAGAATAAAGCGGCAGGAGAAGTAGAATCAGCGCACAGAATAGAGAACGAGAGAGAGAGAGACAGAGATATTTGCAGAGACATAGTCAACAATTACGGTTAGTGCCACAGTTTGTCTGCGGTGGTTGCTGCCACACAGCCAGAGTGACACAGAGTCTCGTTGCAATCATTGTTAGTTGAGTCCTCCGCCATGTCCATGTCCAAGTTCTGCCTCTCACGGTACACTGTCTGTGTCTGTGAATCTTAATGTGATTGTCAAGCGTAGAGTGAGTGGTTGAAGGAATAGAAAGAAAAGTGCAAAAGGGAGAACTAGAGGACTGTGTACTCTCCTCCCTGCCATTCCACAGAAATGTGTGTATAATGGGCCTGAATGATCCTGCCCTGCCTCTACGAGTCGTGTCGTGTTGAGTTGAAGGCTCCCGTCGAGACATGTGGCAGGTGGAAAATAAAAGGAAAGCCCAGCATGCCCATTGCATGCCGACAGGCGTTTGACAGCGTAACATTTGCCAGAAGAGCCCAGCAGAGCAGCCTTTCAATTGTCATTGCAATTGAATGAGTCACTGAATGACTGACTGAATGCACAAATAAATGAATGAATGAATGAATGAGCGAATGAATGCTAAGCCTCGTGCCCCGTGTCCATATGCAAAATCCTCTAGACAGGACGAACAGGAAAGCTTTTAGAATAATTCCCTAGCGCCGAAGAGAAATGAAAATGGAAAATCGAGTAAGGCTTATGGCCAACCCAAAGGCAAAACCGGAAAAACATTTAACGAAATTGCAAAAAAGAAACCGAAGGAAAGGGAGGAAAAGGGAAAAGGAAACTTTTATTACGCTCAATATGTTTTGTGCTGTGCCTTGGGGCGAGGATTTTTGGAAAATCTTTTTGCCGGCATTCCCAAAGAATTGCAAATTTAATTTCAAGTGGATTTTTGGTCACAATATTTTCTAATTAAAAGCGAGTGCCATCAATCAAGAGACAGGCAACCGTCTCACTGCACACGCTGTAAAACAAGACCAGACGGCATTTTTCACTTCAATTAATCAGAAGAAGCTCCCCCCAGATGGGAATGATGATAAATATGATGAGGTCTCACTTTATCGTTAGAGAGAGACACAAGACCCTTTCTGGTGTGGAGCATGTCAAAATCTTAGACTACTTTTAGGCTCGTTTTATCGCATTACGCATTTATCAGTTAGGAAAGAGTGTCTCGAGACTGTGTGTGTGCTCTCCATTAGTATAGATACAAAAAAAAGACAAAAGCCTGAGAGCCCACATAATTATCTGGGCATACCCCGCACTCCTCTGCTCTCCTTTCTGAGAGACATTAAAGACGGCTAGTGACCCACAAGTTAATCTCTGGCCAAGCAGCCAACAGCCAAGAGACAAAAAACTGTAAAGAAGGCAAAAGGATGGCAGACAAAATGCAACGCAAAGTGAAATGTAAGTAGACTTGAGACTTAAAGCGATGAGACTTATGCACATAAAATGGTGCCAGGCAGGAGTAGGAGAAGGAGGAGCACCACTCTGAGCAAAGAAGAAGATGACTCGGCCAGGACCTCTCTCTTTTGTATACTATGCTAATAAACTGCAGCTCGGTTTCGTTGTTTTTCGGGTGGAGAGAGCCTACACTTTGGACAGCAGCCTACAACCATTGGACCAGTCAGGAGTCTAGAGTCAGGAGTCTCCTCAGACGAGGAGAGTCTTTCGATACACAACGAGAAGGGACGTGTGAGTAGCTTCTTACGCGTCACAATTTTTATACCCGTTGCTCAGTCAGAATATATGTCATTATTGTTTTTTTTTTCGAATTTAAATTTGACAATTTAAATTTTTTCTACATCTGTCATCTACATATGCATCACTTCTTTTATCTCGCTCCCTCCCCTAGAGCCTGCACACTACACGAAGCAGAGTGTGGAATGAGAGAATGTGCAAAAAACAATAAAAAAGCTGCTGTTAGACACTGGAAATTAATACCTTAATTTATGCTATAATAATCTTCAAAGTTTTGTCTTTGGGAGATTTTCGGGCTAATTTTTTAAATACACTTGTATCAGTCTGAGCATACAGAAGTCTGGAGGCAACATTTTGTGGCTCTAGCTGTTATAGTCTCTGAGAACTAGCCAGACATGTCAAGACAGACAGACATTGCTCTATCGACTCGGCTATTGATGCCGATCAAGAATATACATATATATATTCTACTGGGGTTGGAAACGTTTCCGTCTGTGCGTTACATCCATCCACTTTTACCCAAAAATACAATATACCCTATTATCTCATCGAGTACCGGGTATAAAAAGACTGCAAAGAAAAGGCCTGCTTGCGTAAGAGGTATTTTGCATTACAAAAGGTGAAGATTCTTTATGGCTTAAAGGTGCATGCAGTCTTTAGAAGAAGCTGAAGACTTGAAATGATTGAAAGTTGAAAGATTATTCAGATTCATAACTTTTGTTCAGAGAATACAATTCAGAAATAATTCTAAGATCCATTCAGACTTAAATTGTATCCATTATCAAAGGGAATAAGCAAATCCTTCAGCAAACTCCAGCAAACTGTCACACAATCGGCGGGACACACAAATTGACTTTCTCTCTGCACTCTCGAAATCCATTTGCTAAGCCGCAAATACGACATACATTGAAAACACTAATGTCGAATGACATTTAGTTCCAGCTTTAAGGCCATTTATCCCATTTATCCAGCGTGTCCATCGCCGAACTTTCAATGAAACCTCCAAAATCCTCCTTGAACAGCAGCTCGAGCCCCTGCCCCAGCAATGCCAAAATGAAATAGTTAAAGAGTCCAAAGCTTTTCATTACACGCCAAACTTTCGCGCAAAATATATTAAAAAACACAAAATACGCCAGCAGTTAAAACTATCCGCAGCAAAAACCGAGCAAAACCCTAAAACAATAAAAAACAAATGGCAAAAACGGAAAGTACAGCGAAATAAAAAATGAAAAAAGAAAATGCTCTGAATGCACACAAAATGGACGCCATTTGGTGAGAGTGGAAAATATAGACGAAAAGTTTTAACTCTATCGAGAAAAGTGTAATAAGTGAGCATAAAAAAAGGAAAACTCACCCGGTTTTCCACTCTCTTTCTCTTTGTTTCCCACCCGCTCATGTCGAATGAAGTTCCTCCCAAACTTTCATACGTAATCTTCGCAAATTAACGTAGGAAAAGCAAGGAACATAAAATAAGAAGCCTACATTAAGGCGCATAAATCAAATGAGAGCGTAGGCCCAAGAAAGAAATAGGAGGAGGAGAAGGCTACTGCCAAGCCAAGGCGACTAATTTAAATATTTCATGAAAAATAAAGATAAAGCGACAGAAAAGAGAGGATGAGATTTTAACGGAGACAGAACTTGCCAGGAGAGCTTTTTATTTTGGATACCATTTAGATCTGTGCTCATTTCTAGGACATTTATTCTTATATTTTGTGTTATATTAATTCCCTTACATTTTGTGGGACACTTGTTCCCTTATATTTTTGGTCACATTTATTCTCCTACATTTTGTAGTCATTTATATTGCGCCTAAATTTCACACAATTAATGGTACGAGCTATAAATTATTTAATGGCCATCCTCTATCCTATCTATTATTCTATACTAATTGGAATGGTTGTCCAGCCATATAGACAGCAATTTCCCTCGTTATTTCGACTAAAGTTCATTAAGTGAGGGTAACTTTAATGAGATAAAACATTCAGTGGATGTTCCCCACAATTAAGTCAAAGTATAAACTTATCAAAGTTTAATTTTATTCTAAGGGTACCAATAATTCGCTTTAACTCTTGTCAAATTCGTTCCATTTCATTTTTCCTTACAAATAAATGATGTATGTTTTTTTGTGTTTGGTCCTTTTTATACCTGGTACTCAAAGAGTAAATAGGGTATATTGTATTTGTGCGAATAACGGTTGTATGTAACGCACAGAAGGAAGCGTTTCCGACCCCATAAAGTATATATATTCTTGATCAGCATTAATAGCCGAGTCGATAGAGCCATGTCTGTCTGTCCGTCTGTCCGTCCGTCCGTCTGTCCGTCTGTCCGTCTTGTTTGTCGGCTAGTTCTCAGAGACTATAAGAGCTAGAGCCACCAAATTTTGGCTCCGGACTGCTGTATACTCACACTGAAACCAAGGTATTTCAAAAATGAGCCACGCCCCCTTCCGCCCCCGCAAAAGGGCGAAAACCTCCCAAATCTACAGTTTTGAAGATACAAGAAAACTAAAAACGCCATTCCGTAGGAAATGGCCATATCTATCAGATCATCAAAATTGGGATCCGATCGGATCCTTATTTTAGCCACAATGGAGAAAGTGATTTCCTGTGGCTAAACCCTCTGTGCTCTTTTTACATTCTCTCATTCACACTCTGCTTCTGCTTCACTCGGCCTCTGCCTCTGCCCTCCCCCTGGCGTTGACTCTTCCGACTTTTAACCTAGACTCGGTTTTTAACGCTCTGTATTAAAAAAAGAGTGACCAAAGATCAAAGTTGCGTACAAGATGGCGTCATAGATGGCGCCACTTTCGAAAAATTTGCGGTGAAACCTATCGGTCCAAGAATGCACCAATTTTATTGATGTTTTAAATATCTCATAAATTGGAAAATATTAACTGATCCAATTTGTTTGATGCATTTTATTAAGTAGGCTCTTACTTCATGCTCTGTAATGTGAACGATATCTAGTGGGGTTATTCGATGTCTTCTACATCTAGATGTAGTCCTGAGTGCCGGGTATACAAGTTGTGACGCGTAAGAAGCGTCTCACACGTCCCTTCTCGTTTTGTTTGTAAGAACTGCCGTCTCCTCCACCATCCCTCAACATTTGATTACAATTATTTTTAAACGCAGAGCCCCTGGCCATGTTCGTTGGCCATTAATTTTTATTTATTTTTTTTGGGATGTTAAGTTTTTTCTGCCTTTTCTGTTGGCGTCGACATAAAATAATTTTTCATTATTTATGCGGCTTTTTGTGGGGTTTAGCTTCGTTTTCGTTCTCGTTCGGCGGATGATGATGATGATGCAGATGCTGTTGGTAACGATGATTGCGATAAAAGTCGATTATGTTGACGAACCGCTTATTGGGAGATAATAAATTAATGCATTTAACTTAAGTCGAGAAAGTTTTCTGTGGCTATCTATCTGGCTGTCAAAGAAAAATTAAATTAGCCAGAATACGCTTGGAAGCGACAGAGTTTATTGAAGTTGCCGCCTAATTGTGGGGCCACCAGGCAACAAAAATCATTTTGATTATCCCCTTACTAAATACAGCAAACAAATTGGACCAATTAGGAAATCAATTTCAATAAAACAAAACAACAAAGGAGAGCAAAGCAGGCAGAACGAGGTGGAGGTTTCTTCATTGTCAGGCCAACTGTGACACACACAATTCGCAGTGAAAGATGAAAAGAAAGCAATTTCAATGCCTGACCAATTCTTAAATACCAATGAGAGAGGGAGAGTACAAAGGAAAATGGATGTGTGTGTGTGGCAGGAGTTGGAGAATGGGTGATCCATTGTGCTGCACGACACGTGGAGCATTTTGGGCGATTGCTTTTCGAGTTGTTTGTAGCTGTTCCTCCCTCACCCTAACTAACTTGTAGGGATTCAACACGGAATGTAGAACTTGAATTACCAGAAGGCTCTCTATTCTAAATACCTTTGGCCATCCATGGCTTCGTGTAACACTTTCATCTCTATTTTGTACCATGGCTTCGTGTCACACGTTCATCTCTAAGTATTTTTATTTTATATTATTTTATTTTATTCTATTTATTTTTCCAGCTCTCAGAGCGAGAAAAATGTTTATCAATTGTGTGCGAGCGACACAAGGCAAACACAATATAAAATCCAATGGGGTGGGGTGGGGAAAATGAGACCCTCACCCCATCTTCCTCTGTCAAGCAGAACCAGCTGTTGTTGAAGCAGCCTTTTGTATTGAATTTGGTATTTGTTCCAATTGTTTGTTTTGTTGCCTTGCCGCTGACTGTCGACTGTCTCTTTGGTCAGAGCCTTCGATTCCAATTTAAATATTTAGAGAGCATCAGCATTTGGCACCTCTTTGAACTCTGCCACCAGGAACGGAAGGAAGGAGGCTGTGGTGAGAGTGGGTGTGAGTTGAGACATTAAATTTTTAATTGAAATTAGCATTCGAACATTTTACCATTCGCGGCCCCACCGCAAAATTGATGTGGCCTTAGGCCCCATCCCTGCCCTGCCCTGCGGCTTCCTTTTCCCCCTCCTTTTTCTTTACTGGCAATTTCCGTGAGCCCTGTGGCACTCATAATTACAAATGAATGGGGCGTGCCCCAAATGTAGAGTGGTGGCAAGGCGCTGACGCCTGGACGAGTGCCAATGCGGAGGCCTAATCAGCTGGCTGGCCAGCCCCAAGGGGTGGCAATTAGTTGAACATTTTTACTGGGAAACTATTTACTTTTAATGCTGCAGAATTTTCTTTTCCTGTGAATTTCCCGTTTTGTCCTGCGATGTCCTTTGCTGTCCAATCAAATCAGCTTTAACTGAAGCGAATCATTGAATGGAAATTTCGGGGGCTATTTATAAAGAAATAAGTTAAAAAGAAACGAAATAAAAAGAAAAGAAAGGAAAACGAATGGAAATATATTTGTCTAATATCCATTACGAGTGCGAGAACTGAGATCTATTTCTATTTTGGCTCCAACCCCAGGGAAAACACACTCTCCACCTTCTCCTTTGCTTTCCTCCTCTCTTGTCTCTTGATTCACGCATCATTTGGTCGTCACTTTCCCTTGTCTCTGCTCTTATTACTCCCTTGCGCTAATAACAAATTTATTATGGCTGCTTATCAATCAAAAGCTGTTGTTATTCAAGTGGAATGTGCGTCAGAAAACGAGAGACAACAGCAGACAGCAGACTAGTCAGGGAGTGCCAGTAAGAGGTCGTTAAAAGCCAAAAGACAGAAGTACGATTAGTACACAAAGAAGTGTTGCCCACTTCCAGCCACTCACGGTCCCCGCTCTTCAAGCGATGGACCGTGAAGGACAGAGGGAGAGAGATCACTGGACAACAAGAGTGGGTAGAGATTAGGGCTGAGGGAGTGGACAAAAAAGAATGAAGAGTGGAGATTATCCACCTTGTAAAGAGGAACGAGAAAGAAAATAGCAGTAGCAGGGATGGCAGAGGACACCCTCTTCTACCAGTAGGCTAATCCTTTCTTAGTGCATTTATTTTGCCACAAACAACAGCTGTTATCATTCGTGCCACAAGTCATTGCGCATAGAAACATATTTGTACCATAAATAAAGGACTGAACTGAAACCCTGCGGCGTAGTGCTAGTGTTCAGTGTCTGCCACGAGTATCGTTCCTCATTAGCAAATCGTAACCATGGGTGACTTAACTAACATACTTTAGGCCCATAACTAGCTTGGCCTTGGGGCATAGCAGACAAACCCACATCCATAGGAGAAAGGAAACCTCTGCTGCTCATGCTCCTACGATAAGATGATGTCCGGTTAGTGTAACCTTTTGGAATAGGCAAACAAGAGACAGATGGACAGAGAGTAGAGTGTAGGATACAGTCGGGCGGTGGATCGCATTAATTCCGGGCCAACACTTGAGCCGCTTATTAGGCCAGCAGGCAAATGATGGTCATGTCTGTGCCACACTTTCCCTCGCCACACTTTCTGCGCTTCCACACAGCTAGTTTCAATGGGGAATGGGGCGTGGCTAAGGCTGATGGCGAACAATAACTTTTGGGCTTTTCCATGTCAACAAACATAAACACAGAACAGAACAGAAAGCACGAGCAAATATGCGAATGAGCAGGAAAAGGGTAACGAATTGGGAAATACCCTTGAAAATGCAGCTGGTAAATGGTCTGGAAACAATCATGATACCCTGCCTGCTGCAGTAAGGGGTATAAGAAATAGGCCAAGGCCAAACAATTCACAGGATATACATAATGGGAATGACAGGAACGGTGTGGAAGGAGCAGACTTCCTTCAAGAGCGGAAGACCTGCTCCCCCATTATTTGTGCACTTTTGTTGCGCCTTTTGTGGGCGGGTCAAACTGGGAGGAGGGATGAGGAAGTGGAAGTGAGTGGCAGGACACCTTGTGCTCAATGATGTATGCAAAATGTTGATGCTGATAAAGTTATCAGCCCTCAAACAGGCCAGTCCTTCCTTTTTGCCTCTAAACCACTCTGGGTTTCGTGCTCTCTTGAATGAAAGTTTCTACCGAAATGAAATTTAAGTGCTGCACAAATACGACAACTGGAAAGTTCTACCTTTTAAGCTCTGGCTCTGGCTTTTGGCCATTATCCGAGCCAAATAAATACACAAATTATGTTCACTATTTTCGCTCGAGGAGACGCCTAAAGTAGAGGCAGCGCAAAAAGTGTTGGGTAAATAAGCTGAAAAGTCAGCAGAACCCCCAAAGCCCTGAATTTTCAATGGCTTAAGCTTCAAGCCAACAACTGAAAACTGGAAAATATTATTAAATTATTTGCTGATTTCTCTTTTTGTCTCTCCGTCTCTCGCCGTTTGTTATGCATATGAAAAGTGCAAATTAACGAGGTGTGGGCACACAGCAGGACATGGACCAGTATTCTGATGAGTAGGTCCTACCGTGCAGCCTCATTGACAGGCCCAACAGCAACACAACACAAGCCAAGCCATGCCACGCGTCGGGCGGAGGACAAGTGCAAATTGTTTGGTTTTATTAATTAAAAGAACTGCGACTGAAACGACTGCCTGCCATTTAACGCCGCCTCTGGCAGATGTATTAACTTCAACATCCGTTTATATTGGATTGATATGCATGGCTGGTTGGATGCATATCCTATCCTATCCGTGGGTTATCACACTTTTTTCGGATATTTTGAGATTGCAGAGATTTTCCTATAATTCTTTAACCCCGAGGACGACTACTTTCACAATCTGATTAAAAGTTTTCATGTAAAATCTGCCGATTATTTCGTGGGCCGTGTCCTTATTCCCTCTCGCTCTCTCGTTCGCGTCGGAGAGTATTTTCCACTTCGCCTTAATCCCAGTGACTTTTTCCGCTTGCTGCCATTGTCGAAGTTGTTGCTGCTGCTTGCCCCATTGCATATTTTCATCATTCTGAGAAATATTTTAATAAATCTGTATACGCACAACCCCCCATGCGCAGGAGGCAGAACGAACGAACCCCACAACAAGTTGGTTGTAAAAGAAAAACATATTTTTGTAGGCCTTCTTTTGCTGCCTGCAAAAGGGGTTGGTTGTAGCTTAAGCGAGGGAGAAAGGCGGAGGTTCATGTCTGATTATTCTCGATATTCTTCGGGCACTTTGTTGAAATTGGAGCAGTTTTCTGTAGGCGCCTGGGCGCTTTAATGAAGGCGCAAAACAAAAAAAAACACAAGTGAAAAATGCTTGCGTGTCGGGCAAATATTTCCATTTAATTTTGGTTCTGCCTCCACACTCAAAACTTGCACTTCCCCCTCTACCTCACCATCTCCCTGTAGCTCTTCTCATTATGCTTTCGAGCGTTCTTTGACTTACTTACTTTTCCTACTACTACATACTACTGCTGCCGCACCCCCACACCAGACACTCCCCTTTTTCACACATTTCCTTTCCACGTACTGCTGCTGCTCCTATTGCTTCTGGCGTTGCATTTAGCAGACTAAAATTTCATTTAAATGCCCAACAACCCGCAAAGTATGCAACGACTTTTGTTCTCGCACTTTTACACAGCATCTGTGCGAGAGTGTGTGTGTGTGATTGCATGTGCCTCTGTGTATGTGTGCACTAAATGAACTTGTTCTAAATAATTGAAAATGTCATGTAGTTTGTTGCCTCCAACGACTTTTTGTACCCTTAATAGGAGGGTATTACCAACTTTTACGGAGGGAATTTCGTCGAACAAGTCTGTATTTTGATTCCATGACATATCTCTAGGCCATATTTGTATCTTTAAGTACATCTGAACCTTCGACCGTATTTATTTGATGCAGTTTCATTTGCATTTCGTACGCATTTCGCATACTTTCTGGCGCTCGCTCGTTTCATATTCATCGCCAGTGCTTTCTCTCTCTCACTCTTTTGATTTTCTGCCTGATTTCTGGTATCCTCCTACTTCCCGATATATGTGGTAAAATTTCTGTGTTTTATGCGTGAATAGTTTTTGCTTACACGTAAATTTGGATTTATTTTTTCCCTGCTTATTCCGCTGTAGTAAAGTCAAGCGTGTAAATCGGATTTCGCATTGGGCGGAAATCTTTACACTTGAATAGGTTTTTTTTTCGTGATTGGGTCTGTCTTTTGTTTATATTATATTGTTTTAGGTTGAAAAGGGACTAAAAATGAAGGCAAATAGGATTTAAAAGTGTTGTAATCCACATATTAGGATGGGACTTATGGGATAACATATGGCAACACCATGGAAAGTCCTTTCGTGTCACGTCCTTTGACATTTACAAGTTTCATTGTATTCTCAGTAGTTGTGAAAGAGTTATCCGGGTAATATCCTTATCCAATCCCCTAGAAACCAGCTCATTTACTTAATTATTCCCAGCTCTTGCCACAGCCACAGAATATCCTTCTTCTAGGAAGGGTTGGGTTGGTGGAGAAGCAGAAAAACTATTGGCAAAACACTCACCAAAATTGCAGGGGAAAAGCGGAACCGCAGAAGGCAAATAGTACTCATTCCAAGTTCTACCACATATTAAAGTTGTTCCTTCAACTATTCCTAGTGCTCTAAGACTCTATATATGTTCGTATATCTCTCCTCCTTCCTAGCAGCTGGCAAATTAATTGAGCTGAGGATGGGTGTGAGCGGATTGTGGAGCTTCAGGAGGGAGCGCACCACTTGGCACTGGAAATTAATTTGACTCACGCCAATGCAAAGCGTTTGAAAATGTTGCTAAACAAATTTTCTTTATTCCCTCGCGTCGGTGTCGCCGGTTCTTGTTCTCCATCTCCGTGCGGTGAATGGCAGTGGGATTGGCAGTTTAGTTAGTTTCAGCTTCTCGCTCCTGGCGTGGAAAACTTTTTGGCGCTTGTCCCGGCAATCCACCAACAATTGAGTGCTAAGTGTTTCAGCTTTCATTGTGGATCTGCTGCAGGAGTGGCAAGGGGGAGACGAGAGGTGTCTTGCTTTTTTGGGTAGCAGGTGATAATACTTTTCCCCACCATAATTGAGTACAGAACCTTTCAACGCCTCGCCACACAAAAGGGTTAATCTGCGCCGTTCTCGCGAATGCGGGACAAGCCCAAAAGTCATTTGCATAATTGTGCCACGAGCATGGGTAGAGAGCCAACAGGTCACACGACACACGGATATGGCTTCGACCTGGCCGCCTGGCCGCAACCCAAGTCGGTTGCAATTAAATTTAATGAGAATTAATGCTTATAAGATTTGACTTGGGGCCACGTTTCTTTACACCTGGTCGAGCATCCCCAGAGCAGGACCATCGGGTGATGCTTGCAAAAATTATGAAAAATTTTAAAAGAGAGAAATGGGCTGGAAAACATGAACAAAAAAAATGGAAGTAACGTGATTTAACCTCAGCAGTGACTTGAGGGATATTTTTGTGGGGCATTGAAAAAAGAAAACAACTCCTTAAACTACACCCAATCAAGAAGACAAACTATTCGCCATTCTGCACCAATTTGGAGCAATACAAATTTAAGTAGTGTTTCCATCAATAACTAAATGGTTCCCAGAGAAGTTTCCTCTGGGATAATTCAGACATGTTTCACTTGGCAACTCTTGACTGCTCTGCAACCATTTGAATCAACTAGATAACTGAAAACAGGAAAAAACTTTCTGCGAAAACTATTCCCACAAAAAGACTGGCCCGACTTTACATTCTTGATTAATTTTGTGACCTTTCACTATTTCGGGAGGGGCTGCACTCTTTCGTTATGCCGTTCATTATTCATGTTTAAATTTCCCTTATGCTTGCTTATTTGTAGCTGCTTCTGGCACTGGCTTTTCTTCCTTTTAGCTGTTTTTATCACCAGGCAGGAGGCCCTGGCTTTAAAGAAACTTTTGGTCAGGCAAAAAAAAAGCGCAAAGAAAGATAAACGTGAAACAAACTTTATTCAAAAAAGAAACCACAAAAAAAAGAACTGAAAGAGTAAAACCTGATAATTTCCGTTTTTACTTTTTTAAATAAAATATAAATCATTTGGGTGGGGTCTGAGGATGCAGCAGTCAGGTGAGAATTTCTGGTTCTGGTTACAGCTTGTCAAGTAGCCTGTCCTTCAGTCAGATGGTAACTAAGGCTGACTGTCAAACAGTTGAAATTCCCTCTTCGTTTTTATTATTTTTTTTTTTTGGTGGATAAATCCCTGTGCTGACAGTTAGTTGACTGCTCTGCTCTGCGCTGCTCTCGCACCTGAGAGGAGGAGGAGGTCCCTTAGGAGAATTAGGGAAAGTTTTAAGCCAGGATGTGGCTAAGGCCAACGCTGCGTATGCTTGATAAGGAATGCCCCAGGAGGCTATGAAATGTTAATTAGAGATGAGACGGGAAGGGAGGCAGGCAGGATCTGCGTCTGGTGCATATTCTCTGTTGCACCACTCATTAAAAATCAGCCAACACTCAAAGTAATTTTCATAATCAAACAGAAGAGAAGAGAGCGCGAACTGAACTGCAGAAATCACAAAAACCCCGAGGCCGAAGGACTCTAAAAGAAGAAAGAGAAAGGCGGAGGAAAGAGGACAAGAGACAAGCCATGTCAATTGCATTAGAGATTGCATTTAATGAGAGCCACGGGAGTGAGAAAGACTCAATGGTGACATGATGGCGTGGTGGTGAGAAGCAAGGATATGGCGGACAGACGGGCAAATGGCGTAGAAAATGTCGACACTAAGGCGCCAAAATGGCAAACAGAGCAAAACAAATTGCAAGTGAATGAATGAATGAATAGTTGGTGTGCTGACTGTGTGAATAAAAGGGTCTCCTGTCCCAGAACACTTGTCAACTGTAATTACCAGCTGTTTTGTGTGCCAGTCTGCCATTCAGTCATTTATTCACTCGATTATTAATCACATTTAACTCTTGAATGGAAAGTACAGTCTGCCAGTGCCTGACAATGATTTGCATATTCGAAGTACTCGATTTATATTCGATTGTAGTCCAATCAGCAGTCTGTGTGGTGCTTCCTCATTTGCAATTCATTCGTACCGAGGCACTCGTGTGGTTTTTGACAGTTTTCAAATGCACTTTGGCCAATCGATATGCAAATTGTGATTGTATGCGACTAACTAGATGGCACTTTTGGCTTAAAAAACTGAACACACTTTTCTCTCTATTCCATCACCCAACCTTCAAACACAATCATTCCTATATCATCTCCCGCTGATTTCTGCTTTTGAATCTCTGATTGAAAGAGACGACCACATGCCGAGAGGGAGACCTTTTTGTCAGTGAGTGAGCGAGTAAGTGGGGAATGAATACTTGATGTGGGGACAACAACGGAAACGGTGGGTCATAAATACCAACAAAAAAGACCGTCCGACCGACCCCACCTTTTTGCTGTCTCTTCTCATTTTTATACCTGGTACTCGAAGAGTTAATATTGTATTTGGGCTCGAAAGTGGATGTATGGAAAGTATGTAACGCACAGAAGGAACCGTTTCCGACCCCATAGAGTATATTATTGATCAGCATCAACAGACAAGTATGTCTGTCTGTCTCTCCGTCTGTTCGTCCGCTGGTCATTTGATGAGCGCCTGGATATCAGAGACTATACAAATTAGAGCCACCAAATTTTGCATCCAGATGGATGGCTGCATCATTTGAATCTTTGCTATAGCCAGAAGGCAGAAATTAATTTTCAGTGGTTACCCCCACCCCGTCCAGCAGCTATGCTTCTGCTTTTGTTTTTGTTGGTCATTCTTTCTCATTCCACACCATGCGTTGGCGTAAGAAGGGATGTAGATGTAGATGACATATGTAGAAAAAAATGTAAAATGTAAAATTAGAAAAACAAAAACCACTATGGTACAGATATACTGACTGACTACCGGGTATAAAAGTTGTGACGCGAGCAAAGCGTCTCACACATCCTTTCTCGTTTTTTATAGCTTCATGGTAATTTAAACACTTCCGGACTGCTTGTTGTGTGGTTTTTTTTGCCCTTCGGATCGTTCACTAGGGCAGCATTAATTTCACACTTTGGCAATTGGCATATAAATTCGGAAGGGCTGCCATTTCGGAGCTCCCAATTTGCATATGAAATGTGTCTAAATATGTAGATTTTTATTAGTGGCAGCCACTTGAGCGAGAGAAACAGGCATGCGAACCACAACTTTAAAGCGGCACAAAGAAAGAAAATCAGCAGCCTTAGAAGCAAATAATTGTATGCCCTCCGAAATGTCAAACATTAAAACTGTGCTCTGTGATTCATTGAATTTCTTTATTTATTTCACATAAATATATGATTAAAAGAGTTTCTTTCTCTCTCGAATGATTCATTGTTATAGTGACACAAAAAGCGAACAGATATTTCCAATCCATCTTCAAATTGAATTCAGACGAGTGTGTTAGTTAGTCATTGGCACAGTTCACTGACTCCGAACAGATTTGTTAAGCTGGAATAGCATTTAAACGAGAGTTTCCATTCCTGCGAGTGTGTCTGCAATATTTAAACATCATTGCATTTCAATTGCCATGCAAAACGAACAGGATTCCTATTCCTAGTGCCAGAATGGTATTTAATTGAATTGTCGCTGGTCAAAGGCAGAAATATAAACAGAAATATATACTCTCTCTCTCTCACTTTCTCTTTCTCTCTGTCGTTTGCTGTTTCAATTGTTCAAAACCGTTTTTCCTGTTTGCTCCATAATGCACTTACTTGAAGCGTAATGCCATTACGCATACGCACCGTTTGCTAATTACACGAAACATGTTCCACTACGGAGGGTAAACTTCTGCGAAAAGTTGCTGAAAATTCGTAAGGAAAACTTGCGTTGCAAAAAAGTTTTGCTTATCCCGTGCCAAGAAAAGATAAAAGTTGCTTGCGAACAGCAGATGCCAGACTTTGTCTCTGAGGAACTCTGACAGTTCCTCAGTTCTTTGTTCTCGGGCTCTCATTTCCATACATACTTACGTTGATCGCTGAAGATGTAGCTGAAAGAAGGAAGAGCACCCTTTACACACACACACCTTAGACTCAGAAGTCATGGGTCACCAAAAGAGGGTGGGGCGTGTAGTCACCAAAGTATGCAAATCGTTGTAATGTGTAGAAAGACATGTAGATTTTTCTCAAAAACGAAGCTCAAGCGCAGGCACAATAATTATTTGTATACTTATATGCAGCCCAAAAAATCAAATATATACCAAAAATCATAACAACATTAATTCCAAATAAGTATTAAATAAATAAAAAATAACTCAAGCAAATGCAAGGCAAATGATAAGGAGGGGGAAAAGCACACAAGGCAAGCCATCATCATCAACATCAATATATCAGAGGGGGGATTTTCTGGTGGGGGGAAAGCTATCCTTCGCTTGGCTGGGGAGACTGGGGAAATAAAACACAAACGACAATATTTTTGTTGGTTTTTCGTTTTTTGTTTTTTTTTTTTATAGAGAGAGAGGGTAGTTTTTCTCCACTAAGGATTTTCAAAGTTTACTTTTTATTTAGAGAAGTTCCTTTAATGATAATCATACTTATGCTTTGGTTTTTTGTGGTTTTTCTGTTTTGGTATTTTGGGTTTTCCATTTGTTTAGTAGTTTTTTTTTTGGTTTTTGTTAACAGCTAAATACATGTTCGTTTATATCATACTATTTTGAGTTTTCGTGTTTTCTTTTTTTTGCTTTTGGTTTGCCTTCATTCTTGGTGAATTCTCCTCCATTCTGCCACTTTCTTCTTCCTATGTCTTTTGACCTTTCTTTTCGTGTAGTTTTGTCTTTCGTTTCTTTCTGTTGTGTTTTTGTTTTGTTTTGCTGCGTTAAAATTCACTTACAAGCTAGATTTTTCCTTTGACTAAATTATAATTGTTTTGTTGGGTTGGTTTTTCTTTGTTTTTGGTATCTTTTGGTTTCTGGTTTAGCCTGTGGATGTTGTGCGGCACCGTGCATTTTGTTTGTTTGTCTGAGTTCGCAATTCGACAAGTTTAAGAATCAATCATTTTATTGTTAATCGTTTATGTATATATATCGTAAGAATCGTAACCTATATGTCCAAATATCTTATCTGCTACGTGACTTATACCTAAATTTGTAACAATAAAAGTTTCTTTTAGGCTTTTTTGTCCAATGAATTTTTGAATACTTGCAATATATTGTTGTATCGATATCATATTTCATATCATATATATGTAGGTTTATATATATTTAATGCTGGTTTAATCCATAATAATCTGGTATGCCATATAATATTTAAAGGCTCTTTCAATGAACTCTGTTGTAACATCAACTTACGGCCTAGAGAATCGTTTGATCATTATATTTAATAAGTTTTTCCATTACTTTTTCCCGGCATACGCCCAAAAGATCTGCTCCTGACAGGACCTTTTCTGTCTATCGAACTGGTTGGCACCCGTTTGCGCGTCTCATCTATCAACCTATAGATCTATCGAGATTTTAATTGTATTCCCGAGTCGATCTACTACTTCCGATCAATTAAGAATTGGCTTTCTGATTATTTACGTTAACATTTATATATATAGTTTATATTACTCGCTGGAAAATTACTCAAATTTACCATTTACTTTTCTTTTCTTTCGCTTCCATTAAATTTTCACTTCACAAGTTACTTTCGCATAATTAATTGTATTTATTTTGAATGTTAATTAACGATTTAGTCGATTAAATACTGAAGAAAGTGTAAGTACATTTTGGTGAGCGAAAACAAGCGGTGTTCATGGCACAGACTCAGCCCAGGCCTCGTGGAAATCGTATGATATGGACATCATCGAAGGAGACTTCTCTTCTCAAAAAAGATCAATCCTTTGGCCGATTGTTTAATCGTTCAATTTTGGTGGCACCCTCACACCCGTTTCCCCGGGACTCCGTGCCCGGGTACTCGGCGTGCTTAATGCGCTCTTGAGCGACGTGTACAGTCAGACCCCATAAAACTACTATCTGGAATTATTTTAAACGCTTCTCAGCCTTCAAGAGCCTGAGTCTGTGGCACGACACTCGATTGCACTCTCAAGTACAACACTATACACACATATATATATATTCGTATATTCATATAATTTGATTTTATTTCAACTTCCAATAAACAGACGTGTACACCCGCAAGATGGATACGGAACATGCAGCAGCAATGCTGCCAGACATGTTCCCTATGCCAATCTTCTTCCTGTCTGTGAGGTCTGGCAATGCAGCTAGATCACAGCGAGTCATTGCAAACCTCGGGCTTTTTTGATTATATCGTTATTCCAGAATCGTTTCTTTCTAACATCAATTAGAGTTGTACAAATATAATATTTTTGTAACCACCAATACCTTAATTTAGTTTTTTGTGTATGTACTTTAGCTTCGGCCACGAGTTCGAAACACTTTTGCTGGGTTTTTGCATCGTTCTTCTTAATAGCAGAATGCTACTTTGTGCTTCCACCAAAGGTGTGTGTGTTTCTTCGATGTAGCTTCGCTTCACATTCGATTTCGGTTTCCCTAGATCTTTCGTTCTCTAGTTTGATTGCAGATTGTTTTCGTTCTTAAGATTTACCACTAAGCATGTGTGTTTGTTTTTTTGCTATTTATGTGTATTTCCTCCTCCACTCGTTAGGAGCACTCGCTGGGAGTGCACTCGCTCCATTTCATCCTCATCCTCATCATCGTACATCTGCTTCTGCTTTCGCTTCTCGTTGAAGTGTTTCCTTATTTATTTGGTGACTTTGCTTCCCCCTCTGTATCTTCGTGTCGATTCACTTCGTTTATCTGCTTATTTTGTAGGTTGATTACCTTTCGGCTTCCTATGTTTTCTGGTGTCTTTTGCGCGACTTACTTACTCGTATAATTAATGTTACGCTCTCTGCTGAATTTTCGCTACTTTTTTGTTTGTTCCTCAACTTAAAATTAACATTAAATGTGCTATATATTTTTGGATTATTTCATATTTTTTTCCTCTCAATGAGTTTTTTTCAACTCATTCGAGTGTTTCCTTAACTATATTTCATCTTGGGGCAACCTCAGTGGTAGCCTCGTAGTGTATGGAATATGTTGTGTCTGTGGAATGTCTGTGTGTTTTTTCGGGGTGTTCTGATTGTTGTCTTTTGTTTTTCTTCTACTGCTTCATCCTTCTAATGCTGAAATATATATGCTGAAATCATATATCATCCCTAAGTTTGGAAATCGGAAATCATATTCGCGTAGCGGTAAGCTGAACTTAGTATTTTATTAAACGTAAACGATTTTCACTATATATTTTTTCGATTAGCTGAACAGCGCCTTATTTTGTTTGTTGTTTGTTGGTCGGCCTTTGGGGATCGCCCTCCCAATATCGTATCTACTCGTAATAATAGTTAATAATATATAATATAATATAGTTGTTTTTCCTCTTGTTTGTTCTTCTTTCAAGTCCATTTTGCAGTTTCGCATTTAAACATATAAAGTTTCAGCTGACTTTTTGGATTTGTTCACTAAAATATTTCTCGCTAATCGTTTCATGTTATTTTTTACTATGATCCATATACTCGTATAAATATCATGGGTTCTTCTACTACTTCAATTAGGGTTTTTAGTTGTTC
The DNA here is from genome assembly GCF_900245975.1 of Drosophila guanche. Lineage (NCBI taxonomy): Eukaryota > Metazoa > Arthropoda > Insecta > Diptera > Drosophilidae > Drosophila > Drosophila guanche. Next base: position 2,259,413 of record NW_022995752.1, on the reverse strand, counting down.
TTCTTATTGTTTCAAGTGTATCTTTTTTTTGGGTGTAATTGTTGTGTGTTGTTGTATGTTGCGTATATAATAATTGTCGCTAGATAATCATAAGTTAACATATCTCTTGCTAGAACTAAAGCTTAATCATCAATCGAGTAATCATCATCTACAGCGTCTGCCTTTAAATTTAACCCCTATAGTATGTATGTTGTATATAAAATTATAGTATCCATAGTTTATATGTATTTTATATTTTATGTTGAGAAACACAATTGAAATTGCTGTTTTCGGTTAGCGTTTGCCTGACTACCAAATAAATCAAAAAGCGCTACTCAAAATACGATTCTACTTCTTCTCTTCTTGTTATTTTGTTCTGATTTTGCCTTTACTTTTGCATTTGGGATAGTTTTAAGTTTAGTGTTAGTTTTGATTCTTAGGCAAGCTTAGGGCGGGGAAACCTTTGGATTAAAGTTCATAGAAGATCTTTTGTTCTTCGGTTTCGCTGGATAACATAAAATGGGATTTTATTTTGGGAGGCGGGTGCTAAGGCTTCTCTTCTACAGAATGATGTGGGTGGGTCACATTTATCGAGGCTTTGACATTGAATTGATATGATTGAGTTAGCGTTTTTTTTGTCGACTAGTGTGGGAATTTGTTTGATTTTTGGGTGGTGGGTTTGGGATGATGCGATGATGATTGATGTGGATTTGCATTGGTGGAGAAGGTGTGGTAGAACAGAGGAAAATATATAGCGATATCAAAAGAAAACTTCTAAGAATGTATATGTCATGCAATTGGAACTGAAATAGCAATAAAGATAGTTGTACTAGGGAACGATAGCTAGAAAAAGAGAGAGATGAACGATTAAGAGATATAGAGAGAGAGAGAGGAAAAATAGTAAGACGAGCATAAGACGACGAGACAGAAACGAGTCGAGACGAGACGACAGAGTGATCACAATGTGGACGAGAGCAATCGCGTTGATGCAACGAGTACGTGCGTGAGCAGAATGTAACGAGCAGCGAGTGCACTCGCTTTTGTTGTTGTTCTTAAAGTTTGTTGTTGATGTTGTTTCTGCTCTCTCTCTCTCGGGATGTGGGTATCTCTGCCTGTGTTGCATTTGATTTTGCTTTGACTATATTTTGCAGCATAAGTTTTGATTAATTTTATTGAGATGAGATTTGAAAGAGAGTTTGGGCATAATTTTTGATTCAACTTAAGCATAGATCGGATCTCATACCCAAGCAACACCATTAACAGCACCCAGCTCTTCTCTGCTCCGATCCGCTGCGTTCCTTCGATCTCGCTGCTCCCCAAATCTCAATGCCATCGCCTTCGTCGGTACGTAACCTGCTCGTCAACGATTCGCCAGAAGCGGGCATTCAGCCAGAGGACCAGCAGCAGCAGCTGCATCAGCATTGGCCACTGCTGTAGCTCGTGCTGCGTGCGACGCTTCAGCTGTTGGAGGCGACTCGGACGCCTGCTGCCTCCCGGGGCACAATCTTCGGGCACATAGCTCAGATTGTAGTTGTAGTAGTAGTAATAGTTGTTGTTGTAATGCTGCTGCTGTTGCAACTCTACGGGGATAAGATCTGGGGTATCATCATCAACATCATCATCATCATTTCGGCGAATGGAAGAGGAGGAATCATCCGGGGAATCATCTCTATGGCTGCTACATCGATTGCTATCGGTTGTGGTATTTATGTACTGGTATTGTTGTTGATCTGTTGCAGCCGCTGTTGTTGGTGCAGTTGCAGTTGGATTTGTTGTTGTTGTTGTTGTAGAATGGGTTGTTCTTGTTGTTGTTGCATTATTATTATTATTATTACTGGTGTTATTTGGCTGGTTATCATAGGTATTACGGTATTTCTGTGGTTTACGATAATATTACATAATAACGCATTTTCCTTTTTCAGCCCACGGATTGTTCTTCTTATCCGGAGCATTAATCAACGGATCGTTCTTCTCATTTTCCTCAATGAACGACCGCATTCTGTGCAAAAAGAGAGAAGTGGTGAGTGAAAGACTATATATTAGTAAAGAAAATATAGTGGTTGAAATTGTTTGTAAAATATAAGAAATATAGTGCCTTATATCCGTTCTTGAAGCAAATCTTTAAAGACTTAATTTATGTGAAAATAAATGGGAACGAGTCACAAAGAGTACAGATTTTCAGTTCTCTGATTCCCCCATCACACCCTCCTACAGCGGGCTTATAAATTGCATCGTTTTCTTACTTATTCCATTTGAATGGCCAACATTTTCATTTGGTAATCTCATACTTTAAAGACCATAAAATGTATGCGTAAGCTTTTACAGAGAAATCAAGGCATTCGAAAGGTATATAAATACACAATACAATGTATACCATTCATCCCAGAACCGTACTTAAACCTAAGCGGACATAAAGTTACACCTCACGTTTCGGTAGAGAATGCATAGAGAGAGGATACTGGTCCTCGAGTCAGGGCCAGGGTCGGGCCAAAGGATAGCGGATTTTATGCTAATCCTCACGCAGATGGACATTAAAAATGTTTGAACGCTTTATATGCGCCATAAGCAAAAAGCAAAAAAAAAAAACTAGCGTTCCAAGCTGCCCAGGCCCCGCGGATAACCCTATCCTGAACGCCACGCCCTATTCCTTTCGTTTGCATATAAATTTTCCAGCTGTAGCTGTTTTTGTTGTTGTAATACATTTATGCTTTGAGGCCATAAAAATGGTTGTCCTGTCGTTTGCATTTGGCTTTCGCTTTATTCCATGTTTTGCTCTTCCGACTGACGGTCTGTCCTCTCGTATTTTTGTATCTCTTACTGTTCCTGCAGCTTTCGTTACTTCTGCCCAAGACAAGACATTTTGTACATTTTCCTCTTTCTTTTGTATATCTTCCTTTTTATTTTTGTGCAAATTTTGCAAAGAATTTATTTATTTATTTAAGGGGGTTACTGTAGACGGATGAGGACTGTACTTCTGCAATAGACAGACGAAACGACAGTTGCCGGAGCACGAGTTTTGCATTTCAATTTCAATTGGAGGTTACTTTTTGGGCAAGCTTCCCTCGCACTTTATTGTTAATATAATTCCTGAAAAGTTTCCAAATGAAAAGTGAACAAATCATCTTAACTACTGTTTTGGGGGAAGAAGAAACTTTTCACGCAAACAGTTGCCAGGGAAATTAATCAAAGAAAGCAGCAGTAGAATGTTTATCAATATTTTATTTAGCTGGAAATTCAAAAAGCGTAGAAACTCTCCACTATACATGCATTAGATACAGACAATGCTCTTGGTTATTGAACTAGCAATTTCCACAACGATTTCCATAATGTTTATGTGTGTGTGGATTTTCCTTCCTTTTATATATGTATTCCTGTAAATACTTTCATGCTTCATTTTGCTCGATTTTGTGCACTTGTTCTCTGGCCAAGAAGCAATATTCCAGATGCGGCCACATTCTGCGGCTTTTGCTTATTATTTATTGAGCAAATATTTGGCGCTCGTTGGCCGAATATTGCAGCTAGTTCCCTTAAAAGCTTTTCTTGGATGAAAATAATAATTTTATTTTCTGATTCCATTCTGTGGGTGCTTTTATTTGACCACAAACATTGCTTAACAGCTTCTGTGCGGTTTCTTTGATGTTTTCGAAGTTTTAAATATTCAAATGATTTCCATTAAGCATATAGTTCTTGTTTGCGGGTATTTAAATAAGGTGTTGGCAGGAGGTACTTGAGAGTAACTCTAGGAGGGTTTAGAGTATAGTATTTTTGTATGGAAGGAACCGTTTCCTACTCCTTAAGGACACTTAATATAAGAAGGTCAATATGGTATTCTCAATTTTATAGTCTCTAAATCCCCACAATATTCTTCTTGTTTGTTTTGAATTACTGAGAGGCACAGCCCCATTTTCTGGGCGTGATGATTGATGCTGCCTGTTTCTGTTTCTAGTTTCTGGTTTATGGTTTCTGATCTGGCTCAATTATCAAATGCCAAGGTGTATGCATACATATGCCTGTAGTGGGGTTGTGGGCGTGGCATTTATGCATAATTTAACCTAACAAGACCTTGTCGTCTCAGCTGACGACGTCCTTGTGGCTTCGGTCGTTATCCCGGCCCTCTCTCAGTCTCTCTGTGTGTGTTTGGATTTTCTCTATTTCCTTGCTCATTTTCCGCATCAACAGAACCAGAGGCAGTGTAGACGCAGCACCAGGGACAAATACTGCCTAAAACAATGCCTCAGCCGGGGTTGGGCCAACCATCCACCTATTCCCCGTACCCCATCATCCGCCTATGGGGCCCATCTCATGGGCTAATGGGTTTATGACTTTGCGGTATCTGTGCCTCTCTCTGTGCCTTATACACAAACATAAAAATGGAATTCCACAAAGCTTAGGAAATACTCGTATACTCTGCTTTCTGTGCTCTTTTCGTCTCCATTTGTTTGGGGGCAAACAAAAGGCCAAAGGTTTCTTTTCGGAAGGGGTTCCAGATTTCGGGATTCGGTATTTGGTTCTGCAGTCAAGGGCAGTTCGAGGCGTGGTAAACAAAGTTTTTATGATGACGTTGGATCTTTATTTAGCCAGAGTTTCCACCCACTGCCACTGCCCTTGCCTTCCTGTCTCTGACCAGCTCCGCTTGCAATATTCTTGTATTTGTATTTTGTATTTTTGTATTATATTTGTATTTTTAATGATGAATGATAGCATTAGAGGAGAGTTTATCCAAAAATAGGCAGAAGATAGTACAAGGGTGCACGAACGAAAGAATATTAAATGTCGAAAAGGGCAGAGGTGGGGCCTGCTTTTCGTTTTTTCTTGAAGAAATTTTGCATACAAAGAGGCTTTTCTTGGAACTAGTCGTAAGGTCCACATATTAATAAATTAAACCTATTTAAAACTGCGGCAGAGACGCGGCAGAGGCAGAGGCCGCACATTGCTCGAAGCAGAGTGTGAATGAGAGAATGTGCAAAAAACAAATATAAGCTGCGGGATGGGGTGGGTTTCGCCACTGCAAATTAATTTCTTCATTGTGGCTATAATAATGATCCAATCGGATCCCAATTTGGCTATCTGATAGATATGGTCATTGCTATAGGTTTGGGAGGTTTTCGCCCTTTTGCGTGGGCGGAAGGGGACTGGGTCAAATTTTGAAATACACTTGTAACAGTGTTAGCATACAGCAGTCTGGAGGCAAAATTTGGTGTCTCTAGCTCTTGTAGTCTCTGAGAACTAGCCTGCAAACAAGACGGACAGACAGACATGACTCTATCGACGCTGATCAAGACTATACATGCATACTTTATGGGGTCGAAAACGTTTCCTTCTGTGTGTTACATACCCTATTTACTCTTCGAATACTCTTCATTAAAATGATACCATCCACAAAAATAAACCTCCACAGACATCTGTAGACTCCTTCACAGACTCTCTCATAAATTCGCATGATCTCATTAGCATCTGTGAAGAGTTTTTCCTCATTTTCTACAACTTTCCCCATAACTGAAGCGGGTAATGGAAATGGAAACGAATGTATGAGTACGAGTAAGAGTACGGATACGAGCGTAAAAGTATATGAAATACCAGAAGGACATGAGAAAACTTTTATTCGACATCTGCATTTAATTTGAGCACTTAAATTCGACATCAAGGCAAACCGTGTAAGGCAAAGAGTAAAAGTTAGAGTGTACACTCCACTTGCCATTCGGTGGCGGCGAACACATTGAAAACTAATTCAGAAATCGTTAATTTTATACAGAGAGAAAGAGAGTGAGAGAGAGAGAGAGTGGGAAAAAGAAGGAGAGTGCCATAGACTGACTTTCATTCCAACCGCATGGCCACCGCTGTGCTTTTAAGGGCTAATAGCTTTCCTCCAGTCAGAGTCACAGTTGGAGTCAGAGTCAGGGCCAAATGTCAGGGGCGTAGACAAGAATTCCCCAGAGTGGCTACCAAAACAGGGTTCACTCCGCCTCTGTGCTTAATAATGGTGCATAGAAGATTGCTGCTTCAGATGAAATGAAATGTCATTCGGACGCACTTCCCTAACAGGCAACATCATCATCATCATCAAGTCTGACAACATTTTGCTTTTAGGGTTAGCTAAATGAATGTTTTCTGGTTTGGAAAACATCTTCCATGGCTGCAAGACATGAAATGAAGATTGACTCTAACATATATAAATAGTGTATTAAATGAAAGCATGAGGAATAGCTAACGTTCGTATGTTTTCTTTCATTATTGTTAATCAAATCCGCATTCGATTTACGCCAATTTCCCATTATATGCTTTAATGACGTAAGTTGTTGTTTGAAATATTTCCCCATTTAGTCCTACATCAATCTTAGGACAAAAGAATGGAATGTGGTTGAGGGACACACGCAAATACAATCTATAATTAAATGCCAAAGCAACATTTAGCCCCCCACAACAGACCCCAGTTCACCATTTCCATTCAAGCAATCATTTCACCTTTCGAAGTCTGTTACCTTTTCCGGTCTATCAGCCACACAAAAAAAAAAACATAAACACTATGTAAATGTTGATTTATGACAACCGCACACACTCACATATGCGGACAAGCACTCACACACACAGACGATACTCACAATCATACGCACTCTTGTCTGTGGAAAAAAAGCAACATTGTTTATCGATAGCTGCTGCAAGAGGCAACCGGCAAGCTGTGGATGTTAAAAGTATACTTATATATACCCCCAGTTCCAGAAGCTGTTGCAAAATTAGAATTCTCTGCTCTCTGCCAAAAGCCGAGAGCTTAACAGAAACACTCCAGCCATCACCATGCCAGCCCATCACCATGCCATGCCATGATACATAAATTTCATATTCAGCTTGGGTAAACAAAATGCCTCAGCCACATGTCAGGGTTTCTTGAGTGTGTTTGTGGGTGTTTGTACCCTGGCAGAATGAGTATTACGATTTTGAGCTGAAGTTGGCATTTTAACGACTTTCAGACCTCCAATCATATAAGGATGATGGAAATCGAATGATAATTTGAGGGTATGTGAAGCTTCGCCTTGCCTTGCCTTATTGCTTATCTTTGACGCGCATATTACAGCAATGAAAAGCTGAACATTTAATTTCAAGCCCATTATAATTGTTTGCACCCAAGAAACTGTTGCCAGTTCTGCTACGGCCTACTTTGGCGCTGGTCTGTGGACGACCTTCGTCATAAACTAATTTCTAGCTCATTACACATCTCTCTTTATGTCTCTCTCTCTCAGCTTTGGATGTGGAGGTGTAGAGGTGTTGGTGTGGGGCGCGGCCTTCTGCTAAATTTAGCTCACTTTTAAGCGGCACAGCAAAAACACAAACACACACACAGAAACCAAGCAGAAAGCAGAACAAAACCCCAAATGGCACTTGAAGCGGCGCTGCTTGCGAAAGAAGCCACCAACAGACATGGACACACACAGGTAACATTGAGGGTCTTCTCCTACTCAAACATTTGCATATGTGTGTGTGTGTGTTGTTCGTTGTTGAATGTAGCTGTTGTTGTTTGGCGTTCGTTCTGTGTTCCAGCTAATTGCATTTTAATGCGCATTATTTAGCCGTCCATTGCATAGTTTCAGGTGCTTGCTGTTGCTGCAAAATATGCATAAAATTCCTTTGTCTCTTTGCTTGTTTTTCTGTTTAGCATAAATAAATTGCATGTGGGATATGCAAATGTCGCCTCATTTGTCTGTCCGTTCGGAGTCTCTCTCTTGTGTTGTGTTACATTAAATATGTGGATGCATTACATTGGGTTAAGCAGAGTGACAGGGAGAGAGCGAAAGTGAGAGAATTTTGCATACTAACGAAAACACCATAAACACCAGAAACAGTAAACTCGAACATTTCCCAGTGTACTCTCTGTGAAAATCTGTGCTCAGAAAAATCTTTATAAATATTTTCAACTATTTAACTACCAATCAAAAACTTTGCGACAAATTGTCAATGCTCCGTTTTACGTATCTAATGCAAACATCCACAAAGATCTGAATATTCCAACCATTAAAGAAGAAATAAAGAAAACCAGTAAGAAATACATCGACAGACTCCACAACCACGAAAATAATTTAGCCTTAAGTCTATTAGACAATAGCCTAACAGTAAGAAGACTGAAAAGATACCACATTCTCGATATCCCTGATAGATAAATTTAACAAACTAAAAAGATGTTATATATAATAGCAGGGCTCATTGGAAAACTGCTATTTCTGTTAATTGAATATTAATTATACAATTTACTTATTGTTTAAAAACAGATTGTAAATATAAAGAGAGAGAAAATTTATTTTTAAAAAAAAAAATAAAAAAAAAAAAAAAAAAAAAAAAAAAAAAAAAAAAAAAAAAAAAAAAAAAAAAAAAAAAAAAAAAAAAAAAAAAAAAAAAAAAAAAAAAAAAAAAAAAAAAAAAAAACTATTTAACTTTCACTTGAATCGAATGCAATCTGCAAAACGACGGAGTGAGCTCACGTTTGGGGAGCCAGCCAGATCCTTAGCTGAAATCAGAGACCAAACGAATCAAACAGAATCACGGGGCATTGAATTGTGCATTGAATTGCTAAAAGCCAAGTCAACAGAGAGTGAGCGTAGAGATGGGGAGAAAGACTGCTTGCAGATGTCGGATACCTTCACCGATTGTTTGCATGAACAATTGTTGAGTGGAATAGAAAACAGTATTGTATGTGTGCGAAAAACTCTTTCATTCTTAGCCAATCCCACAGAATTCGGAGATTTATTCTACCAATGACCCCAAAAATGCCAAAAGACGTTTTACTAATCGTTGCCCAAAAGCATGGTGGGGCCTCTGGGGTTAACCTGTGTTCTTTCCTCTTAATGCAAAAGTTTTCTGCTCTCTGAAACATCTTTATTATGCACTATCCTTAACCCTCTTTTGCCCACTTTCCTCTTGGGCGACACCGCAGAAGTGTGCTCGGCATTTTCTTAACCATTTCCTTGGCTCCATTCGCATTCTTTTGGCCCCAAAGCCCGACACCCGACAGCCTGCTCTTCTCCCACTCTTTTTCCTACAGCCTTTTCATGAATAACAAATCAGGCTAAAAGACAAAATCTTTCCCACACCCATGCCCATGCCCCCGTACCGACAGCCCACTCATTCTCTAGGATTCTAGGAGGTCGGAGGGTCTATGGACGGGCAAAAGCCGCAAGTTCTATGCATACAAAACTACATAGAGAAGCCCTCCCTTGGTGGCCCCTAGGGGGAGGGTTGGAAAACCTTAAAAACAAAAAGCAACACAAAAAAGTGATGTTTAGCATGGCAAAAGAGAGGGTTGGGTTGGGTTTGGGTTTAGTACGGGTACTGAAAGGAAAGGAAAGGCCTCCTCTCTGGTCGTCGGTCCACTTTTGTTGAATTGAAAAGAAATTGTGCAAAAAACACTTGAGCCGACGAGCCTGAGACCGAGTTCGTCTTCTCAGTAGTTCCTCTCGATTCAGAGTTCTCGACATCGTCGTCGGCGTCGTCAAGTGTTTGTCAAAGTTCTGCCTCAGGTTTTGTCTGGGCCTGGGACTGGGTTGTTGTTGTTTCTATTACTGTTGCTATTTTGTTCATTTGAAAAAAAAGTAGGAAATCAAATGACGTGTGACAAGTGCGGTCTCTGGTCTCTACTCTTCATGGTCTGCAAGGATATTTATGAATAAAAAAGTGAGCACTGAAAACTAAAAGAAAAACCTGACATATAACGTAGACTGTGGCAAGGCCAGTGAGGGAATATATGTACATTCATACATATAAATAAAACGATAATAAGTCAACAGCAGCAGCAACAGAAAGAGCAAAAGTTGAAGAGTCTTTTGTTATTTCTTTTTTCATTTCTTCTCTTTTTTGTTGAGGTGAGACATGGAAATTCATATGAAGGAGGTCACCCAATGGGGCTGTGCCAAAATGTGAGAATAAAGAGTTCTCAAGGCTGGACGGACTATTGCCCCTCGGGCACTGGTAGGGGAAAATACAAAGAGGAATTTTTGACTGTTTGAAAAGCCAGAAATCTACTGTTGAAGCTGTTGATGGAGTCTGTATTTTAATGACAGAATATTTCATATCAAATTTCCAAAGACATTGTCGGTTCGTTTCCACACGTCTATCTACCTTCAGCGTCTAATATTTATTTCCCTTATTTACAATTAAATCCCCTAAGCACTTCCTTATCGTGAAATTCAATTCCCAATCAAAATTCAACAAAATTGTTATTAAAAAATCAATGCAAAATGTTGGCATTTGTTTGCAGAAGCGAGGAAGAAGGCCACACACGTGTCAGATAGAATGAAAATGCCAATGCCTCACGCAAGGCAATCGAATTGAATGCGAAATGCCAAAGTTCTAATTCGCAAAGAAAGAGAAAAAAGTAATATTTTCCAGGTATCGTTTAAGTCATTTGAGCTATGAAAAGCCCCCTGGAAAGCAAGCGCCTTTGAGGCGGCAGCCTTAAGTCTCCTACAGTCTCCTTCTCTCTCTGCCAAGGAGAAATAAAATACATAAACAGAAAGCTTAGCATACATTTGAGAGCAGCCTTCCGATTTCCAATTCCTTGAGTATTCGAGGCACGCACGACGCCCACGCCCAAGCCCTCGTCCCGCCTCGTAGGAGGAAAAAGGTGAGGATAGCAGTCTGGCCAGAGTCCTTCGACTTTGAGCTCTTAATACTCTGAAGCTCACTTCGATAATTGCAGATACACGTATGCTGCTTGACTATGGGAAACAGGATAATGCAAATGCATAATGCTTATAGTCCTGCCACTTCCCTTTTCAATGCCCAGCCCTGTTGCTGTTGATGCTGATGAAATGAATGTTGAGGCGGAAATTTAATGCCAGAAATTGCAAATTTCCTGCTATCAAAAACTTGTCGAGCTGCCGCTCCGTGTACACGTTGCACACTCCTTACCCCACAAAGTATTTACATATTTGATTTGCAGGATGGCTGAAGTTATGCTGTTGCTACAGCACACAGCTTGTCTCTCTCCCGATGTCTCTCTCTCTCTCTCTCTCTGTCTCTCTGTCTAGTTGACTACAGACAGGATTGCCTGACTTCTGCCTTGCAGATTGCACCTGACTGCACCTAAGTACAGTTGTGCTTGTGCTCATTAAACGACCTCAACGTTGCATTGCAATTGAAAACGGGTGAAAAGTCCCATAAGCATGTGGATATATTCTGCGGATTTGTTCAACTGCTGCAATCGATACACAGATACAGAAGTGGTTTGGATGCCCCTAATTGGATGCCAAATGCAATGCATATGTAATGCTCATTATCGGCCATCGGAAGTTGCCTTAATTAACGGAAAGGAAACTTTTGCTTAAAGTAGGAAAATGCCTGCGGATACACAACACTCACGTACACATGTGCACTTGAAGTAGATTTAGGTTTAATTGTTGCATTTTTAAAACAGTTATCCAAAGACCAGCTAAGATTTAGTGCAGAGACTGTACTTTGGCGGCAATCCAAGGCCGCTCTGGCATCTTCCTGCAGCCAGCCGCTGTCGCTGACTGATTAATTGAGGCGGAAAAAAAATATGTCCAACGTTAGCCAAACAGTCCGATGATTGATAATTTAAGTTGTGCTTAATGAGCTCTCAACAAAGAGCGTTGAGCAGAGTTCCGAGCAGACTGCTCTTCTCCTTAATCACGCGCTCTCTCTCTCTCTCTCTTTGTCTCTTTGTGGGTTATTAATATTTACATATTTAATCAGGCCACAAAACTTAATTAAACTTTAACACCAAGAAACATGCTCCATCAGCAGAAGGCGAGAAGGAGAGGCGTGAAAGGGCGTGGCCTTGCTTGGCGTTTTTTGCATGATTCCACTGACAAATTGCCAGCTCGGATGGGTTTTCGGGGATGGGACGGGAGAACTGAAGGATTGCGTGGCTTGTCCAGCCCCGAAAAAGCAATTTGCAAACTGAATGATGGCTGTGGCTCGTCGTGTATGCTGCTGCTCAACGCTTTGTTATGCAATTTAATGCTGCTCAGACAGAGTATTCATTGTTTGCAATGCAAATTCACCACGGTGACAATTAATTCTGTCCGCCTCTGTCTCTGTGCAGTGTGTGTGTGGCTATCCGTCCCGAAAATAGGCTACAATTTGTTTGGGCAAAGCCGAAAGTTGTCACAATTGTATGGGACATCATCAATTAACTGCGTACACAACTCTACTTGAAGTCGATGGAAGGAAGGCAGGAAGGAGTAGGGCAAGTAGGGGGAACGGGGTGGGTAGCATCCTGCGGTTTGTGTTTTTTTTTTTTGGCGGAAAAAGGGGAAAGCTTTTGGGTTGCACGCTTGAAAAGTTTTGCGTATACCTTTAGCGTAAACTGTACTTTTTTGTTAGTAAGTTGTCGCTGCTCTCAATGCTCTCTCTTACTCGCAGTTCTCCTTTCATTCTCTCTCCCCCTCTCGAAGTTCTCCTTTCATTCTCTCTCTCGCTCTTCTGCAGTTGTTGTTGTTGCGCTCTAATTCGCCGTTAAGTGGCTTTTGGACATTTGTTGCAAAACTTTTTCCTTCCTCCTTTCTAGCTGCTACTATTTTCTATTGCTCCTCCTGCAGCCTCCCCTCTGTTGTGTTATGTTGCTGTTGTCGATACGAAGACTTGTCGTGTCGTCTCTTCTTTTCTCTTCCTGTGGTTGAGTGTTGGTAAATGCCGGGAATGTTGCGGTAAATTAATGAATGCCGTCGGCCAAAGAAGAAGCACGGGGGAAGAGCGGCCACGGCACCGAAAAAAAGTGTTTAGAGTGCCGCAGGGCAGAGAGAAAACGAAGGAAATAGCGAATGAAAATTCCTACTAAATTGCTTTTTTCAATTGTCGAAATGAACTTGAGAAAGGGGAATTGCACTTTGGTTGCTCTTTGCCCAACTAACTTTTGGTTTGAAAAATGCAATGGAAAATACATAGAGAATGCTGTTATTTAAACGGAAATTTCCGGGCACTTTCCTAAATCGTTTTTCAACTAAATGCTGCCTCTATCGAGGGGCAATGTCCATACTCGTATCTCAGCATTTTTATGCCTCCTACCAATTGCTATAAAGCCCTGCCAGCATATCCTGTTGGTGCTGCTGGCACGTTATCTGCAATCACAATCTCAATTTGATGACCATTTCGTTTCATAAATAAACCAATAATTTAATTTAAAGCCACACGTAGGGTCGTGCCTGCCAGCACCTGTGCAGACAAAGCGATTCCACCTCCCCATCTCATCCCTTGCCATCCACGGCTATGAATGGCAACATCGAAACAGGCCCAGGCACATGGGAGTGTTTCTCTCTCTCTGTCTCTGTGTGTGTGTGGTTTTGGCCTGGTCATAAAGCTTTATGAGCCAGTGTGTCGTCGACAGTGCCTCATTGTTATGGACAATGATGGAGAAAGACAGGCAGCCCATCCACAGCCAGCATCAGCCAGAGATTTTATGGCGAGCATTTTGATGAGCAAAAAGGAAGGATGAGCAAGACGATACCATAAACAGAAACAGAGACTGAGGAAAGTTGTTTTAATTACAGGCACATGGCACTCAGAACTCAGAGTAGAACGCAGAACAGGGCGAACGTCGAAACAGGACGAAAGTCTTGCCATTTCAGCTCCTAATAACTGCCTGACTGACACTCACATATGTATGCATGACGACGGCAAGGCAGGGCCCGAGTATGCATGATGGCATGATGGGTAACAGTCGCCGACAAAAGGCCCCGTCCCAAACCGTCGACGGTCGACTATTACGTATGCAAAATTTAATTTCACAAATGAAAACGAATAAGCCAACAACGAAAAGGCAGCAGCGGCAATTTGAACGGCAAAAGCGGCAATGCCATGTGGAGGAGGAGGCTGCATCGCAGTCGAAAGTCTCACACAGTGACTGGCAAAAGTCATGGCACTTGCACTTAAAATTAAAATCACCCATTCGGCCCCAGTGCCACTTCCACAGTGCCCCACCCTTTTATCCACTCATGTGGCACTTTGTTGCCACTGGCATTGTCTGCCTGCAACTTTGGTCCACTTTTCCATCCTTTCCTTGCCTTTTTTTTTTTTCTTTCTACCACCAGTCACAATTTAACAAATTAAAGGAGAAGGGACGTGTGAGACGCTTCTAACGCGTCACAACTTTTATACCCGGCACTCAGTAATACATCTGCACCTTAGCGGTTATTTGTCAAGTTTTACATTTTTTCTTCATCTGTCATCTACATCTACAACACTTCTCACACTCTCACACTTCTCAACACGCTCCGTTAGCTCGCCGCCCAAAGGCAGAGGCAGCGCCCGCACACAAAAATAACAAATATAAGCTGCGGGACGGGGTGGGTTAAAAGTCGGCAGAGGCAGTGGCAGGTGGACGGCAGAGGCAGGGGCCGAGTCAAGCAGAAGCAGAGTGTGAATGAGAGAATGTGAAAAGAACAGCAAAAGCTGCGGGACAGGGTGGGTTTAGCCACAGCAAATTAATTTATTCATTTTGCCTATAATAATGATCTAATCGGATCCCAATTTGGTGATCTGATATATATGGCCATTCCCTACGGAATGGCGTTCTTTTATCTTCAAAATTGTAGATTGGGGAGGTTTTCGCCCTACTGCGGGGGCGGAAGGGGGCGTGGCTCATTTTTGAAATACAGGAGGCGCAATTTGGTGGCTCTAGCTCTTATCGTCTCTGAGATCCAGGCGCTCAACAAGACGGACGGACAGACGGACGGACAGACAGACATGGCTCAATCGACTCGGCTATTGATGCTGATCAAGAATATATATACTTTATGGGGTCGGAGACGTTTCCTTCTGTGTGTTACATAATTTGTGCACAAATACAATATACCGTATTTACTCTTCGAGTACCGGGTATAAAAACGAAATACTGAAAAAACCAAAAAGATTGAAGGCCTGAAAAATACAGAAAGAAAGGGGAGGAAGGGACAGAGACCCAGAGATATGCCAGTCGAGGAAAGAAGTATTCAAATGGTTTAGGGAATTCTCCCCATACAGTAGTTTTATGAGTGGATAGAGAATGGTTCTATGACATTAAACAGAATGAATTGTCAGGGGCTCTCTTTAAAAGTTGGCCCATAACTAAACTGCAAAAAGGTGATGAATATTCCCGTATTTTTTAAGATTTTTTTTTTTTCTCTCTCTTTATATTTACAATTTGTTGTTAAAGAATAAGTAAATTGTATAATTAATATTCAATTAACAGAAATAGCAGTTTTTTTAAGATGATTTATTTCCTTTAACTGTCTATAACTTACTCAGTAATTGACAATAATTGAGAATCGAAAGGATAAAGAAATACTCACCTGAAAAAGAAGAAGAGTGTCATTAGATTAAAATAAAATACATTGCAAAAATTATACAGTTAAAATGTTTAAATTAATAGTACTGTTCAATACTCAAGTCTCAAGCTAATCCTAAAAAAACTGTACATCCATTAACTCATCAATTATTCTCACATTTTTCAGACACAAAAATCCGTCGGAAGCGACCCAAAAGATATTCCCAAGAGCATTCAATGAAACAATGAAAAAAACAAAACAAAAACAAAAAACTTTCCGCGTTACCCTTGCGGTACTGTACAGTGGTTCACGAGTGTATGCACTGTCTGTAGATGGGGCGCATAGATGCCAAGGGATTTGTGCATCATTCAGACGATCGGGGACACGGCACCTGCCTCCTGATGCTTTAATACGGTATTAAGTCATTTCATTTATTATTTAAGCCACGAACTGTGTGGGCTGTGGGCTGGCTGTCAAAAATGCAATCGTCGAGAGGGGAAAGACGCCTGCTCGCGATGAGAGCGCCTGCATGCAACAAAATTCAATTACGGCAGCAGCCAACAGCCCAACCTTCATTGGATGTGATTGAGAGAGAGAGAGAGAGAGAAAGATCTGGCGGCATGGCACTGAAGAATTCTGGGGGTAACGAGACGTAACGTAACCGTTGTTTGCCCATAAATTGTTTGTAGTTATGTCAATAATGTGTGTCCCCTCGCTGTCGATGCTGCCACTCTCTCCAGTCCCCTACCATGGCTGCCAGCCATTCCTCCTTATACCGATGCTGCCACTCCTGTCCCATCCAATGGGGCCTCTCGCGTCTCCTCCTACCACTGTGAATTCTGTTGGAACACACACACGGCAGGCAGCCGTCGACATTTTTCTCTCCTCGTGCCATGTGTCAGTAGGAAAAAATATACGCGGAAAAAAAAAGGAAAATCGAATACAGCATTGAAACGCCAAAGCATCGTAATTTTCCAGGGCAATTCATGTGCTCTCATGTGCCATCGTTTGCGTCTGCGTTTGCGTCGCTTTCCCCTTTACATGTGTTCATAATTTCTGTTTTTATTAACAGAAAAAGAGGTACGACAGTACGTCTGACAGAGATTCCGCGAAGAGCAAAGAGAAGTGAAAGAATAAAACACAGGAGCAGGCAATAATAATGTACAAATAAAGCCATAAATATTTGAAATATTTGTGTGTACTACACTCGGCTCGGAGGTAGATGGAGCATTTATATTCCGTGGAATGTGTCCTCTTATGGCCTCTCCGCCTTCTGTGTTATCCATTAACTAATTAAGTGTAATTTTCAGTGGACATTTGCTTTTGAGTACTCTTGAATTGCCACGCTAATTGGATCATTAATTTCATGTGGTTTTTCTGCATTTTGCCAAATGTTGTGCAACATAAAAAGATTTAATTAACCAGCGAACATAATTATTATTTATGTAAATGGAGAAAGTGTAAATATGAAGAGTGCAGCCAAGTTTTTTTTTCATTATCATTATAATCGCAGTCTTGGCTTCCTTTTGCCATCTTCTTGGTATTTAACGTCCCGGGGTTTGTCCCTCGAGGCAACCAATTGTTCAATCATTGGCCTAATCAACGGTGGAGCTGCTGGCTAACGACAAGGAGTGTGGAGTGTGGAGTGGCATCGTGGTAATTGCAGCTACACAGAGTTAAAGGGGCGTGGCCTGGCATTTGGAGGGTTTTCTGACTAATAGACAACTGCTTAATTGGCTTTCACTGCCACAGAAACAACGACTGCCACTGCCCCAGAGAATGGGGCTGCAGTCAGAGACTCCGAGAGAGAGAGAGAGTGAGACAAAGGGACAAGAAGAAGTTATAGCATAGCTTTGGGCGCTAATTGAATGTTTCTGGCTGATCATTTTGTGGGTGGATTGTTGTAGGTTTGGTGGCTTTGGCTGCATTCGTTGGAATTCGATTGAAAATTGGCTTTTTGTGGCTGCATTTGGCAGGCCAAAAGTATGTTGGAATTTCACCACCAACAAATGCCAAAGTAGAGTTGATTTCAAAGCTCTGTAATTTATATAGTGCAAATAGAAGCACTCTTCACAAACCTCTTACCTCATATGTCAGAGGCCTCTAATCATACATTTAGGCACCAATCATCATAATTCATGGCAGATTAATGTGTGTCTGTCCACTCACATGGCACTCGGTCCCATTTATGTTTTCTTTCTAAATCGCTTTGAATGTGCCTTTCTTTGGTCTCTGCCACATTACAATTCATTTATATGTGGCATGCTTTATGGCACAGCCATTAATCAGCATTAAATGTGTCAACAGCCACGACAACAGCCAACAACCAAGAGCCAACAGGAACGCAGGATACTGCTTGGCTGTATGCAAAATATCAAAAGCGAAAAGCTCTCATAAATAGCTGTCAAGACGCTGAATAGGAGAAGGCAGGACCAGAAGGTGGAACTGTTTTGGGTTCCATGGGAGGAAGTACTGTAGTCATAAAGCAATCAGCAGGTGTTTGTCATATTCCATAACAGAGAGCTCGAGCCCTCGGAGGGGCTCACGTAATTTATTTTCTTTGCTAAGTCTGGCCCTTCTCCTACGTTTACTTGTCTGTGCTCCGAATGGAAAGGGAAATAGATTTTCGGGCAGGGATGCGTAGGTTGTGGATCTCCTCTGGGGAATTCTTTTGCCCAGCCAAAGGCCTTCAATTTATCAGAACTTTATGAAAATCAATCAAAGTTCTCGTGCCTCTTTAGGCGGCACTTTATTATCACAAAGTTTTAAAGTAAGAACCCCATTCCTATCCAACTGTCGAATCTCTTTCATGAAAATGTATTCAATTTTTTTTTTTTTTTTGGTTGGAAAAGTTCCTTATTTGACCCTTGGGCTGTGAGGCTTTTGTGCGCAATGTTTTTGCATTTAAATGAAATTGAATAAACCGCTAATCCACTTCTGCGTCGCGGCGGGTGAGCACAAAGGTCGGCTCACCCAGCTCCTGCTGCGCGTCTGTGGCATGTCCTGGCAATTAATTTGCATGCGTAGTAATTTCACAATTTACACTGGAACAAAGCAGATGCCGGGATCAGGATGCTTTTCCCGTCGCCCTCATAGAAGTTGCTACAAATGTCTCAAATGCGTATGGGTTTAATGGAGCGCAACAACGAAATGGGTGGGGAGGAGGTTTTTCCAGCTCTCGCTCTGTCTTGCTGGATTTCCGTTTCTGGTAAGTTAATCAAAGTTGCTGTTGTCGAGCACTTGGCACTTGTGAACTAGCTTCACGTTCTCTCCCGTTTGCGCCGGGCAACTGTCCAAAAAAGCAGAAAAGCTGAAAAGCCAGAAGGGAAAACTGTGGAGGAGAACAGATCGCAGCCAGTGACTTGGCAAACTTTTCGCCTTTGTACGGGACAGAACAGCAGCAGAATGAGCCAGCAATCTTAAAGGGATATTTTTTCTATATGGAGAACACTTTTTAAACCAGTGAAAGGAGAACAGACCATCATTTCTTATCGTCAGCCATAAAAAACATAAACAAAGAGAATACTCCACAAAGAAAATGTTCGTTGATTTATGTGCAATCCAAAAATTGATTGGCCATAGATTTCGAAAAAATATTGTACATACTCGTATGTACATAAGTACAAAAATATGTATAAAGTATGAAGATAAATCTGTTGATTTAATTGGTTATAAACCCAGTGAAAGAGTGGATGTTTGATGGGTGTAGCCCGAATAAATGCACGACCCTGAAAGCTAAAAACACAAAAACCAAATGCAACGAAGAGAGAGGCGGCTGCAGCGTTAAATAAACCGCAGGAAGGGTAGGGAGAGAGGCAGTAAAATATGAAATGCCATAAAGAAAATACTATACGAAACAAGAATGGATGGAGCCCAGACAGTAGCACCAGCAGCCACAAAAGTAACATAATTTTCTGCTTGAAATGCCAAAGCGGTTTCCAAATTGTGGCACACGGAAAGAGAGAGAGAGAGAGAGGAAGAGCGAATAAGGGGCAACAAAATAAATGAAAGAGGCAGGGCCGTGATTTATATGCAACATTCGCCGCAAAGTGTGCAACGAAAGGAGTTTCGAGTGGAGTGAAAATTCATTCGAGAACGGGCAAAAAGTTTTGCTCCACCTGAGCATGAGCGTGTGCCCGGAGTTGTGTGGAAAGTTTTAAGCCCCTTGCCACAACATTAAGGTGAGATGTATGCGCCACAAGGCATACAGCATTTTGTAGACGACACCCGATTGGCTAGCCAAGGCTCGGTCGAGTCCAGGACGTGGACGAAACAGAACGGAACGGACCCCAAATAGGTAGAGCTTGTCACGCACGACGGTTTCTGTGGTCGCCCGTACACGCCCGGCTACTCCCATCACAGACAGGATAGGAATACGCATACACTGATACCCACACAGCCACATGCAGAACATGGAAGGACGTCAATCAATTATGGGTTGATGGGTTGGTGGAATCGGGACAGGATGAGGTCGGTAAGGGGTATCTTTGTGTTGGTTTTGGGCTCCATTTCGTCGTTACGTCGCCTGCAACAAATCGCCGTAATGTGCGGTGTTTGCTGCACTTAACGAGTACATTCTACAGTTTTCGCCCCTGCCTCCTTTCCCGGCCCCCTGTCCGTGTCCATTGGGTCCGCTTTTGCGGCCCCAATTTGCGGTAGGACGGGTGCAATTGAAGGCCCATCAATCATGGATCGCTCGTCGATATGCCTCTCAAAATATAATTGACTTGATTTTTCGAAAAATTTCAACAACTGTCCAAGGCAGTATCTGGCTACTCTCGCCCTCCATCTATCGCATGTCCTGTGTGTTTCGCTGACTTATTTCTGTCTAATTTTCCTCGATTTGTGTCCTGATTAAGTGACGAAATGTTTGATGTTTCGTGAAATTGAGTTAATGGCAGCCCTTCAACCACACAAAATAAAACCGTTAAACACATGACATCAAAATTGGTTTCATTTAGCTTTTATCCCCAAAAGCTCCATTTATACCGCACACAAATGCCACACCCACTTTCTGATGCCAATTTAGAGCGACATATTTTTGTGTGCAATAATCAAAAGTTTAATTTATTGCAGCCGGTTGGGGGAGGAGAGCATTCTAATTGGATTCGGAATTGGAATTCGAACGGGTTTTGAGGTTTTTAGTGTCATAAATGGAAATAATATTAGATTTGGGTTTTGCGTTACCCGTCACAAAGCAAAACGAGAAACGAGATGATTATTTTATTGGAATTCCCATTTGCAACAAGAGGTGCACCTGATTTGAAATGAATTATCCTTGATTTTTTGTTAAATATTCAGTCATTGAATACATGATTAATAGAGTGTATTTTCGATTGGAACTGAGGTATAGTTTTAGATTAGATTGTGCAGCTTCGGGCTCTTTTTATTTGTTCTATGCAAGTTTTTAGTTATTTTAATCGTAATATTTCGCCACTTTTATTTGCCAAACGATTTGCTGTCTGCAGCCCTAGCTGTTTCTCCAGCATCTCTAAGGCAAGGCATTCTCCAGCAGATTTGTAATTAACACCTTCAAAAAAGACGCAAAGTTGACATGACTCATTAGCGATGAAAGACTCGCACAGAGGCTTTGAAAGAGAGAGAGAGAGAATAGACTCTGTCTGATGCGAATAGAAAGAGATCCCCAGAGAGAGTGGCAGAGTTGACAGAGTGAAGTGGCTAGGGGAGTTGTACTGAAAATGGGTGTGAATTGGGTAGCGGGGTAGAGACGGCGGTAACCGACTCTAAAATCTGGTGTTAAATTATTTATGAATGCCGTTGCCGGCGGCCAGCAACTCACACAATTTGGATCCCATTTCGAGGCACATTAAGTCACAGATGGAGAGCCAACACCAGCAATAGAGAGATAGAGAGAGAGAAGGGAGGAGAGAGAGTGAGTGAGAGAGAGAGAGAGTGAAAGCGGCGACACAGAGTGCCATGCCAACTAATTATTCATAATTAGCTGCTGACTAAATGTTTAACTAAATCAGAGGATGTCTCTTCGTTGGTCTCGCCATAGTCTCCATTTATCTCTCTCTCTCTCTCTCTCTCTGTCTCTCTTGCTCGTGCTCTGCTCTGGAAAGTATTTATTTAAAAAATTACATTGAAAACGGAATCCGAGGAGGCGAGAGTAGAGAGTGAGCGATAGATAAATGTGTGCCTTTGGGTCGAAAGCTAAATTAAAAGTTGGCCATTAGAGAGGGAGCCAGAAGTAGGGGCAGATCCAAAGCCAGAGGACGGAGGGAGGCACAGCATTAATTGTGATTTATGTGAAAGGTTTCCGGCTCTCATTCTGAATAAAACATTGCACAAGTAGGACTTGCAGGTCAGGACTTTGCTCCAAGTAAATGGGGCAGTACCTGTATGATAGATGAATACTGAATTTTTTTTGCAGACATAAAGTGGGAGTGCAATGTGAGCTGATAGACGTTTAAGTTTCTGCGGAAACTTTACCAAAAAGTGAATCTTTAATATTGCTTCGCAGTAAAGAGAATTCCAAGAGCATTTTTAAATGTATTTCCCACGAATTTTTAAATTTTCAAAGAAAAGGAGGTAGCATTTGACTGAATGAAGTGAACACTAACTTACGTTGAAATTAAACTTATTTGCCATAAAAGTAGCTTGATTATAAAAAGTTAATCTATAATTTAAAAAGAAGACTTTGCATCATTGGTCTTACGTTTGCAACTTGTAGAGATTACTAAGAGAGACTAGAACAAGTAGCAACGGAAATGAATGCTGAAAGTTTTAAGAGGAAATTGAAACTGTGAAGAAGACTTCTCCCCTGCCACTTCCACCTCCACTTCCAGCCTTTTAAGCTGCAGGCAAAGCCTCGAGTAAAGTTCCCAAAAAAAACTGGAACACGAAAGTTCTTCTGATCGGAAGACAAAGAAGTTTTAAAATAACACTGGGAATGCATTAATGTTTCTTCCTTAGAACTTCCCCAAAGGGCTCCTTTCTGTAAATTGATAATGAAAGAGGAGTTTTCCTGCTGAATGAAAGGGAAGGGACAACATTCAGCATAAATTGCCGGGATAGGAATTTTCTCATTCGGCAAAAACCAATTTACCGACGGCTCTTGCTCTTTCTCTCTGCTGCTGTTCTCTCTCTCCCTTCTTTCAATTTCTCTCTGTGTTACTGGGATGCTGGTTATAAACCATTCACAATTTGCTTCCTGGGTAATTTCTTGTAGCAAAATGAGAATTTTACTAGACGCTTTTCCTCTTGTTACAGGGCAAGAGAAGGACAGAGAATGAGGGGGAAAAGCCAAACGAACGGAGCCGCATGTCTAGTCGCTGTCTACACAAACAATCACGCACACACACAGGGACGGAAGCATGCACACACACACACACACACAGATACTGTGGGGGCTTAGGAGTGTATGTGTGGAAGTGACTCCAGGAGACTCTTTTTCGAAGAGGAAAAACAAAAGACCAACCACGGTGCAGCAGCAAAACAACCGAAAACAACTTCATATTTATGTAAATATTTAGCAAACAGGCAAAATGTGGACAGAGTGGCAGAGAGGCACACTCTTCTTGTACCTGAGGTGTGGGCTGTGTGAATATTTAAGACACTTTTTGGGGATATACTTCATGAAAATAAGAACACATCAGCACATCAAAGACACAACACTGAATTACTTGCAGGTTGGAGCATTTCTCGTATTTTTCTGTATATATTTTTCACTTTCATTTCACTTTGCGCTAAATATATATTTTTGCATATTTAGTTAATAATTGTTTTACTCACTCTGCAATGGATTTAGACAACGGCCAGCGCTCCATGGAGGCCTGATATTTCATATTCTCGATTTGCTTCTTTAATGCGTCCCGATCCATGTTTTGTAGAGCACTGGGATCCATGGCGGCTGAAATTTATCCACATGCCACCCCTGCAAAGAAACAAAGCAGCCGTGAGAGAGCGCCAGAGAGCGGTGCACACGTGCGTGTGAGCGCGGGAGAGTAAGCGCTGCGGGTGTGTTGGTGAAAGCTGCACCACTTGCCCTACCACTCGCATTCGCTCGCTCTCCCGCTCTCCGCTTGTTTTGTGCTAATTTGTTGAGTTGTCCATCAGGGTGCCTGCAAACTGCAAAATACTCCACCCTGTATGTCCCGGTCTATGCTTTTCCGCACTTTGCAGCCTGCGGAGCGAGAGAGGCGACTGCGCAGAGCATGCATAACAAATCAATACAAAGAGAGTGGGAGAGAGCGAGCGCGAAAGGGAGCTAACAGTGCCGCCTAAAAGGCTGCCATAAACTCTGTTGACACGCTGCCCCATCCCAACCACCTACAAAAGGGTGGAAAAGCTATTTGTTGACAGCGGTGTCTGGCTTTGGCTCTGGCTCCTGCTCTCAAACCGAAAAAATATGAAAAATAAGGCTTAATAAAAAGGGCGCGTCCCCGTGGCTAACAAATGCGAGTCCCAAAATTTAAATGGATAACCGGAAAAACTAAAACAGCTGATAAAAGGCAATATCGCGCTTTCTTTTTCTACCATTTACCTCTCTCTCTCTCTCACTTTCGATTGCTATTCATCTCTTCCATCCCCTTTTACAACCGGCTTATGTGCTGTAATTTATTAAATTTCCTTCACATTTTTAAAGTTGTTTCTTTGCTGAATAAATATTCGCCGAAAAAAATGGAGAGTCGTGAAACGGACAAAGGAGCATTTTGCGTGTCCTCCGACAATTATTTTCCTGCTGTTTACACTTTGGTCCAACATTAAGGCACCTTTTCGGGGGTAAAGAAAAGATGGAGATAAAGGGGATTCCTTGGGAGACTATAAGATGATAAATTAATACAGAAAACAAATGACGTGAAAAATATTTACAAGATTAACAACATAGAAGGGTACATTTTAATATAATCTGTATCAAAACAGTTGGGATTAGAGTTTAATCTTTGAAATTGTGAACAAATTCAAAAATGTTGCATGATTCTCGAAACTCTTTGAATTCCCTTTGGGTATTGGAATAATCACACCACGAATTCCACTGTTAACAATTAACAGCGTAATATTAGACCTCGAGCTCTGTAAACTAAACAACAGAACACACGATATGTACCTCTAACATTCCCTCAACATCGCATAGCAAAGACACCAACCACCATGCATAATGTTAACACTGCTGAACTCTGCTCACTTATCGCATGCTATAAAATAACAGCGCAAGCGAAAAGTGTACATTCTCGTAGCAAATGATTCTAGTTTCAGACATTTGAAATTTTTTTGAGGTTCCCCTAAATACGATACTATGGGACATTCTCCTAAAAAGCTAATCGCACAACGCAACTCATCGAGAGACAATCAAAAACTAATACAAAACTCAAATAAAAAGCCGCAAAAATAAAGTGGCTTACAGGAAAGGAACACATTAGCAGCAGCTGCCGGAGTAGGGGAAGGGACAAGGGGCAGGACATTCAAAGGAGGGTCTTGACATGGGGCATCCACAAATGGGCGGATTGGAAGACTGAAACCCAGCGAAGCGACTTGGGACAGAAACACACGACACGACACCCCACAGATGGAGGAGGGAGAAGCAGCCAGGGAGCTGGAAACTGATGCACAGCTGACGCTTTTGTAGGTGTAACTTTAAATACGAAAAAAGGACCCCCAGACCCGAAGGCAGCCCCCGTTATCCCTGCTCTGCTCTGATCCTTAGAACACAGAGTCGAGTCCTGTCCAGTTTGATACATCATTTTTTGTCGTATCGCTGGATAACTTTGACACAGGTTCTCTGTGTCCATTGTCCCTCTCTTTGCCCCCTGTTCGGTAGATTGTTTGCATCTCCAACTCCACCCCTGCACCGATCTGTGTCCCTCCCTTTTTTCACAGCTGTCAGGATGCTAAAGGATTTTAGGCTTTAACCCAGTCTGCTGCCTCAACGAAAAGTTGCTCCTTCATAGCCCGCCTGCGGCCTCCTCCTGCACTCTGTCCCTCTGTCCGTCTGTGTTTGTGAGTGTTTTTAGAGAAGCTTTAAGCTCCAGGACTCGAGTGGAGTCGAGTGTAAGGGGTGACACTGTTGGCCAAATGTGTTAATGGCAAAAATTGTTGTAAAACAGCCCAGATTTAATACGAAAGCGCCACCAAGAGAGAGTGCCGGAAAGCGTGTGTAGAGCATGTGTATGCTCTGCTCTGTCCACTGTGTCCTGTATCCAGTGTTATTCTGGCCGGCATGTCCTTTGCATATGTTGACAGCGCTGACCAGCAGCAGTAAAAGCTTTACAGTTGGTTTAATTAAAACTTTTAGAAGTTGTCGTAGCAGAAAAAAAATGATTCGAAAAGACAGGAGGCAGGAGACAGGAATGTGCCACAAATATGAGCGTAGCGAAGAGAACTCTCCAGGCAAAGCTGTGCATGAAATCCCCCTCTTCGATATTAGTTTCAGTGTCCACTTTTGAGGTGGGAGAACACTCTTCATACTCTCCACCCCTCAACCACAGATAGGAGGAGGGTTTGTGCGGCGGAGTGGCAAAGATATTGATAGACAGCATTCCCCTTTCATCATTAGTTCCAATATCCACTTAACGTGGTTGCGAGTCCTCTCAACAAATGCCAAAGGATGCCCACATCCCCATATCCCCTCTCCAAGCTCTGGCCACTTGGTGCAGCATCCACTAATCCCCGACATCATCGTTTCCACTTAGACTGCAGCCGCGACGGGGCAGCGGACAGCGGACAGGGGGAAGACCACGTTTAACCTCGATGGCAAATCTTGAACGTAAAACTAAACTAATTGCTTGGAGCCATTGCCGCCGAGTAGCGCTGTCTCCATCGACTAGACCTGCTCCTTCACCTTTCCCTCCTGTGCTGAAACCCAATATGATGGCAATGCGCCATTAAGCGATGTGCCACGATGCACCAGAAACAGAAGTCCACATCCGAGACTCTGTTCGACTGAAAAAGTAGCAGGAATTTATCTGCCAGAACACGAAGAAGGAGGGCGAGTAGGGAGAGAGAAGCTAGCATGTAACGGACATAAATCGTTAGCAAAATGTTTTTGGCGGTTACAAGCGACAGCCACAAACCCAAAGAATCCGCAACTGCTCCTCCGCCTGTCCTTCGCTCAAGTGTTTCGCGTGTGTGTCAACAGGCGTTCAAGTTTTTTGACACTCTACCCAGATCCACAGCGACCCAGAGAAGTGCTCGCTCTGCCACCCACACAACCATCCTGTACCCATCCTGAACCCAGAATAAAGTCTCATAAAGTACAGGCGCTGCCCTGAAACCAACAGGGACAGCTACACCATGAGAAAAATGATTGTTTAATGATTATGCGGCTTAGGACATTTAAATGCATAGTTTTGTATAATATTAGATGCATTTTTTGGATTTCGATTCATAAATTAAGCTTCTATTCCAAACGTATCTTCATTTCTCCAAGTGTATGTATGACATTGTAAAGTGATTCCCTTTTTGTCCTATGCTGTCACTGCCACACTGATTGTTGTTGGAGTCTCTGTCTTTAACAAAAAAAAAAGAAAGGGAAAACTGCCTGGCTGCCAAAACAGTTACTCAATCTGAGATCTAGCGGCAGGAGCAGCAGCAGAGGACAGGGCACAGGACAACCCATAAGTATATATATTTATATGTAGTTATATCCTGGCAGCCATTTATGTACTCGTTAATAGATATCCGCAGGAGCAGCAGCAAATTGTTGCTCGCAATTTTTACAGCAATTTGGGCATTTCCCCTCTGTCATCCGCTGTCCTCTGTATACATTAGGATTCCCCACTCTCCTCTTGATATTGTTACAATAATTGGCATTAGCCGGAATGTCCTGCGGAGGAATGTCCTACTCCGCCTCCTGCCAGCCTTTGGGCTGCCTTTGGGTCGCTGGGTGCCAGACACGATTTTAGCTTGTTAGCTTAATTTTAAATGCGGAAACTTTGCGCTCAAACACGAAATACTTTGGGGCATATTTTCATTGTTGGCCGAGAAAAAACAAGTTGGCGTGAGGTGAGGAAAATTCTTTAGAATTTCACGGGAAAAATTCAGGAAATTCGTTAAGAAAAAAGTGTAACACGAAATTAGCATAAGAAAAGCGGTGGAGAAAGTCCTTTAATTGGACGACAGAAAGGAAGGTTTTCGCGTGGGCAAGGGTCACTATTTGCAGAGGTCATCAGTGGATTCGGGTTATGCTGATGTCTGCCCCCAGGGTTAAAAGTTAAATAGGACAACAACTAATCAAAATTCAAGCTCAATTGCTAATCACTTTAGACCGCTGCACACCCGCACGAAAAGGTCTCCCTGCTCTCCTCACTTGGCGTAATCAAATCGCAATCATCTGCAAACCATTCACATTTAATTATAAACCAAAAGTTGTGCCAAAAACTTTTGAACTCTAGCTCGTCACGTGCCAAAGAAGCAAGAGAGGAGTGCTCAGAGGAGAGAACTCAGCTGAGTACTCATAGTATTTCAAACAGAGAGGGAGCAGAACATAGAGCAGGACAAATATTTATCCAGTCATTAGCGACATTTCATTCGGTTACCTTTTTCGGCGGGCACAGACACAGACACTTGAGCGGCAGACCAAATCCCGAAACTAAAAGTACAACTAAAACTAAAACCACAACAAGATACGATGGGGGAGAAGCCCCCTCCCACATTGGGGCAGGGAAACTTTGTGCCGCGGACTAACAAGAACCGCAAACAAGCTGCCAGTTTGTAGCCAGTCGGCGTTGCCATTCGGCGATGAACGATGAAGTGCGTTTGAGGAAGACCAACCCGCACAATCCGCTAAATCAATTTGCAGAGTTAAATAATTAAAATTCAGTATGGCATGACGTTGGGGTTTTCGGTGGGTTTTCAATCAGTTTTCCGTCCTCTTCCATGCTATTCGCGGGCCAGATGTGGAGGTTAAACCTTATGGCTTATTAGCCGGGCTTAGAATGCGTTAAATTATGGCCAACAATTTCCAAAATGTACACATGCCATGGACATACAGTCCATGTATAACCATACACATACTGCTTCAACTCGAACCCACGCAGCCTGCCACACAATTACGAGCGAAACGAACCGCAGTTTTAGTAGCACGCACAACACGGCGTATGCGTGATTTATGCCTGGTTCTTGGACTCTCTGCCTCACATCCATTGGCCATGTGTGTTGGGCTTAATGACAATTTTATAGCACCAGGTAGTCCGAAGAGAGGTGCAACAGCTGAACGTAGCCGAACTTCAACTTGTTTGAATCTTTAAAGTGAAGAAAACTTTGGGCCCAAACATTTTCTTTGTGGCATCATATAAATCAAACGATGCGAAAGTCAAAGCGAGTGCCCAGAGGCTATTAAATTTACGACCCAAACCCCAGGGACAACATCGAGAAAAATGGGCGAGGAGAGAGGATTGGGCAGGGGGTTTTTTAGTCGTATCATTGGTCCTTCTGTTTGTACAGCTCTCTTGCTCTTCCTCTCCCTCTCTGTGTAGTTTGTCCTGGCTATTTGTTTGCTTTTGATGCCAAGTGCAGGACACTTGGTAGAGGGGGAGATAAACAAAACAAGGCTACAAAAATGCAATTAAAATCGTTTTATGTGACAATTCAGTTTCCAGTTGCAAGTTACTATATCTATCGAGATAGCATATATACTAGCAGCACTGTGTCTCCCTCCCCTCTGCCTCTGGCGCACTGTGGCACAGTGTTTGTTTGGCTTTGGCTTCGCCATTGGCCTATGGTATGGTTCTAAATGGCCTGGTAATGGCAGAGGATGGCCTGCAACGTGCAGGTGAATATTGCTCATAGTAGGTATCCCCGAGCATCGACAGGGCACAGTAGACGAGACAATGATGAATCGTTGCAAGATAGAAGATGGAAAAGCGATAGCTGTTAACTGCTTCACTGGGTGCAAAGAAAAACAAACAAAACGGGGAAAGACAGAAGCGAGAAATTGGCACGATTCTGGGACTAATGAGACTCTCAGTGGCCCCATGGCCACAACAACCTTGAATGAAGGATGGTCAGTGTGCAGTCACTGTGCCACTTAATCTAACCATTTAACTGGCTTATAAAGTGAGAACGAGTCTTTCTCCCACCTGGAACTATCTCTAGACAAAAAAAAATGGCAACACCCCCCTGAAACTGTCTCTGGGCAAATGGCAAACAATAAAAGTTCTCAAATTGAGTTTCATAACAGATGAGTGCAGGAAATTCCCAGAGTAAACATCAAAATTTTCTGGGCGAAACAATTATCTTTGCCGCCTAAGATGTGCAACAAACAAACTATCCCACGAGAAAGTGCCACAGGGGAGCCATCACATGGCATCGGAGGCAACATCAGAGGAACAGAGCTCGGCATAGAGTTTGAGACAAAATTAAATGGGATGCCGCATGCCACGTGTCGAGTTGAAGAGGGAGAGTGAGACACAGCAGAGAACAAAAACCTCCATTAAATTTGCATTAAAATATTCAATTTAGAGTGAAGAACATGGACCCGGGCAACCCAAGAACCCAAGAACAGGGCCAGGCCGAACTGGAGCAGGAGCAGGAGCTGGCCACAGCACCAAAACCAGGACGAGAGCTCATTTGCACATTCAACAAGGAGTTGCTTCTGTGGCTGTGGCTGCCACAGCACCCACTCCCCCGCTACTCCTTGAAGAGCATCAAAGGGAATGAACACAAGGCGCACGGCAGCAGGCAGCTTTTATGAGATGACACATGCTATCCCGTAGCTCCGTAGCTCCAATGCTCCACGCCTGTGATGCTCCGATGCTTGGCTTTCGTCTGCTGCTCAGCTAGCTGCTGGTGGACCTGCTTCTGTCTACCTCCGTCCCACTCTCTTCAGATTCCCTCGCTCTGTGGCGCCTTCTTTTATGCTTTAATTATTTGCTGCATGCAAAGTTAAACCCTCACCCACACAGCCATAGACACACGCACAGCCACCGCACACACACTGGCGAACATTGGGCAAGGTATTAAGTTGTAACAAGAAGGCAGAAAGCCTTTAAATGATGCAACGACTAGGGGCATACCCATTAACGATGACATGCGAGAAACGTATCTTGCAATGAACAGAAAATAGAGGGAAATAGTCGTAATGGTTCCACCTTCTGACCCACGTTTCCACGAGTACGTTCTGCATACCCTTGTGCTCCTTCTTCTACAGGGTATATAAATATGTAAAAGTGTTCACAGCTGCAGAGAGTTCCTCATTCTTTGCTCTCTGCTCTTCCGACTGCTCCCTGCGCCCTGCGTATGTCAAAAATGAATTACATTGCAGTCTGCCGCTTGCATTCTGCACGAGTATCAGTGTATGTATGTGTGTGTGGGTCTATGCGTGGATATGTGAGTGGTGTGTGTGGCTGCATAGTTCAGTGCGCCGCAAAGTATGCAGCAAAGTACAACAAACAGCTGTGTGGCGGTTGCCGCTGCCGCTGCTGATGCTGCTTCTTCTGGTTACTTTTCGGATTTGGATGTGTTTTTCCAACCAACACGTACACGACTCCGCACCCACAAACGAGCACAAGAGTGAGAGAGAGAGAATACCTTCAGCACCACACACGCAGCCAGAGAGCCATTTAGTTAGTGGTCTGTCTGTCCGCTGTCTCCTGTCTGCTCCCGACTGCTCCTCTAAGCAGTGCTTAGTCTTAAATCGGATACAATTTCCTTAAAGCTGCAACCATAAATCCCACCATACACAACCCACAAACCAATAGAAAACTGTTTTCTTATTGGAAAACACGCACACAAAAGTAAAAGGTACAAAATACAGGTACACAGGGATAAAAGGATACTTGCCAAACATTTTTGTGGACTTTTAATTGAGTGTAGCCCTGTCTGTTGGCTTAAATCTCTACTGTATGTGCATGTGGGTGTGTGGGTTCGACTGAGAGCTTATTTCAATGTGCACTGAGACTGCTGCCAAATATATTTTTAATTCAATTTCAAATTTCAATTTTTTTTTGCACATAGAAAACAAATAAAGGAAGTTGCCACAGAGCCACAGATTGTGTTTGCCAGAGTATTTCTAGAGCAGAACTTGTCAACATTAGTGCAAACAAATTTCTAGCACATTTTGGCACTTAATTTGAAGAGCCTGCTGGGTTTTTCAATTGTCAGAAATATCTCTACGAATTTCTGTATAGTTTTTAAAGTGTTTAGTCATCACAATTTTTGATTAATTATACGCTTAGGATTTAATCTTCCCCAATCATATGGCAACTCCGCAGCTTGCGCAACCTCTGGCAAGTCTCTCACTTTAAACTGTTGTTCTTGTGTACAACTGTACCCAAGTTTTGCTTTGATTTTGCCCATCGATTGGCACACTCAAAGCTATTCACAATTTTTGTCGAAATCCTTGACCGTCCGACCCACTCCACCCTCTGCCCCTTCAGGCAGGCAGGCGCTCTCACAGTCAGGCAGTCACGCACAATGCATTGGCAACGATTGCATAAGCATCCGGAATGGCGAGAGCGGGGCATGCCTCCTTTAACTCAGCAGCAGCAGCAGCTCCGGCAGAATATTGCCATTCATTTCTAAAGCGAAGAGGGACCGGGTGGTGTGTCCACTTGTTGCCCTCGTGCAACATTTAATCAAATCAATTTTCCGTTTTACACATGTTGCAAATGTAGCAGGAAAAATGCACAAAAAATTCTCAAAAACGAAGCGAACACATTCTGGCCATGCAAATCCATTGTGACATGACCCAAAAGATGAAAAGAGAAAGAGATATAGCGTGAGTGAGAGAGACAGAAAAAGGAAAAAAAGAAATCTAATTGAATTTAGTTTACGGCAGTTTTGTCGGCCCTTGGCCAAGCGTCCGTCCACTTTCATTCCGTTCTCCCTACGTCTCCTCCCTCGCTGCTAAATGCTGAAAATTGGAACAGCCCAAAAGCGCAACGCACTGGTCGGCTGGGTCGTTGGGATGCCAAAGGGGGGGTGTGGGCCTGGTAA
This sequence comes from Drosophila guanche, assembly GCF_900245975.1. Taxonomy (NCBI): domain Eukaryota; kingdom Metazoa; phylum Arthropoda; class Insecta; order Diptera; family Drosophilidae; genus Drosophila; species Drosophila guanche. The sequence continues at coordinate 2,227,290 of NW_022995752.1, read as the reverse complement.
ACGTTTGATATAGTGCCAAGCAATGCCACGGAAACGATGTCGAGGCGACGGCATCCATAGAAATGCCAACTTGCATTATACAGATGGTTCGGGGCGTTGGGCTGCAGTGGGTGGCGGTAGCTGGTAGCTGAAAGCTGCTAGCTGGCGCCTTTGTCTGGCATTTTTGTTAACATGGCAGGGCCTACCTAACTACATACCACTACGCCAACATCGAATAGAACCCACGGATGAATGACGACGCAAATAATTGAATAAGCGATCAATAGGTGAACAAGTCCGGGAGGAGAGTGGAGCTCCCAGCCACAAAAAACGAGACTCCAAAAAGTGCCCCGAGTGCCCCGCAGCTTAATTGAATTACTGGCGCTGACTCCTGTTTCGAATCGAGAATAAAACGTGCATTGAGGGGATGACCCCCTTGGCTTTCACAATTAAATTCCAGCAGAGATTCGCTAATGAATGGAGTTTGGAGTACACTTTTGTGATTTATTTTGCATGTGGTTGAAGAGCTGCGTTTCTGTGGGTTGGTAGAGTACATTAAGCGGTTGATTGTGCAGGGATGGGGTTGGGAAACTCCCAGAGTGCGTCATTTTAGCACTGATTTAAGAACTCGACGATGCAAAAAGCACTCAAATACGAATGAATGTCACAGACAGTGGTCCATCAACATATTTCACCTTGTCATGCAGAGCGACACCTTGGCACAAAAGTGTTCTGCTCGACAGGCAGACATCGTCCATCAATAATCCAATCGAAAGGTGTGCACCGCAATTTATTATAAAATGTAGAGGGGGAGAAGAGCAACAGTCTCCAGTGTCAACATTGCAGCAACGAAAAGGTTGAAATGAGAAGATTAATTAGCTGCAGGAAGGAACCCCTTGAGCAGCTAAATAACTTCTAGAGCAATTACCTAAATAGCCAATAAAATCAAAACAGTTTCAATGTCAGAGCCAGCAACAGTCCCAGCTCCATGATTGCAGCAGCCATGCAACACACGACAGCGAGACGCCCCAGCGGTAAAGCAGGGGCAGTGCGGATAAGCAATTCAATATACTTCGATAGCATTTGAAATCCAATCAAATCGAAATCGGCATCAATTTTTCATGGCCAACGATAGGGAGCGCAAAAAGGGAGAAACATTCAGCAGCAGGAGCAGCAGCAACTCTGATAGCAATGAAAAATTATGAGGCATGTGGCAGTAACAGTAACTGGGAAAAATAAGCAACAGAAACAGAAACAGAAACAGCAACCGTAATGGCAGCAGATCGACGACCCCTTTTGGTTTTTCCAATCGAAATGAACATAAGAAGGAGCGTAAGGAAGCCAAAAGGAGGGTAAAAGAGGTGCCAGGAGTGGCAGCAGAATGCGAAGCTAAAGCCAAACCGAAGCCAAATGGCATCCATTGATGCGTTAAATAAAAAGTTCAACTAAATATTTTGCAAAAGCAAAAACAAAGCAGTTACGCGTCACAGTCGGGTGGAGGGCAATCGGATTGGAGGGGCGATGTGGGGTTGTTTGTGTGCAAAAAGTGTGGCAGAGCAAAAGTAATGCAAAGTTTGCACACGATCCACCGGAAGGAGAATGGAGCGGAGGTAGGGATCAGAAGTTTGGCAAATAAGCAATAAGACAACAACTAACAAGTGAAAACTGAATGTGTGCGAGGGGAGTCTGTGTGTGTGGGTAGTTTTGGGGATATCCTGTATGTACCTTCATGAAATTGCAAGATTTATCTAAAAATTAATTTAGTTTCTTTGAGCTTATTCTCAGTTTACTAGCTAATGTAATGAATGTTTGTTTTCTCTTTTCTGTTGACTTCAGTGTTTCAATTACGGTAGTTGATATAATTATTAATATAGGAATAAGCCAAGACTCTGCCCTTTAAGTCCATCATTCGTCAGGGTATAGACGGGTGCGATGCAACAGCGTAACCAAAAAACCATTGCCGTGCCTCAGCAGACATGGCTGGCCCCCCCTACTTCCTGCCCTTCTCCCGGGTAGGTGTTCCATGGCAGCAGCCTCCACAATCCCCACAACAATCCCACTTGTCAGGTTTTCTATCCCTGCGCCCGGGACACGTACACAAACATTTCATGGTTCAATAAATTTGCTGCCGAGCGTACCGGAAACTTTGCGAAAAATACATTGGAAAAAATGCTCGTTGCTGCAATGTGGGAAAAAGGCAAAGAAATTATCTGTAGACCAGAAAATGCCACACACACACACACACACTCACCATGACACCTGTCTCCACACACACACACACACACACACTCACAAACTCACACATAGATACATTGAAAATTGCTCGAATGTGTGTGTGCTTCCGTATAATTTTGCAAGCGAATTTTCTTTTTGCGCTCTTTTTTTTGCTTTTTTTATATTTACAATCATTTCTACTTCGTCGTCGTTTTTTTTTCTACTGCAACTTTTATTCGTTGCAATTTTCTGGGCTTTTTCCGCTTGCCATGTTCGAAGGCCACGCCCCCTGATTATATATTTTGGCCCACTTCGAAAGGCGTTGAAGCTAAATTATGGCGTTATTTTTTACCATTTTGCACCTTTGCTTCGGATGGGGGAGGAGGCTATCATTTTGCTTGTTGTAGGTGGGATGTTTGTTGGTGTAGCCTTTTAATATGTTCCACAAATAGCAATTAAAAATTCAGTTGAGCCAAAAGCCAAGCAAATGAAAACGGACTTGCAGCCGCACGTAATTTATGGTTTTAATTAGAGCCAAACTAAGAAAAAACAGGAGCTTTGCCTACTTTTATTTACTTGGTGGATCTTTGCAAGGTAAACAACAATAAAGTTTAAGGAGACCAAAGGATCTCCTTTAGACACTAAATAAAAGTTGGGCCTCTGGGGTTCGAAGTTCGTATAGGTGGTAAATATCATACATAAACCTATACACAGCTATAGCCGAATGGCATTGTCAAACTTGTCATAAAGATCCAGCACTGCCCACTGCCCACTGCCCACTGCCCAACTCCTCTTCTGGTATCAACTGACACAAGACAAATATTTGTATTGCTAACAAGACCCGAAGCGCAACGTCTTTATGGCCAGAGTTTTCATACCAAATAAACAGCTTGAAAGAGTCGCAAATTATTTCACCTTCAAGAGAAATTCTCGGATAACTGAATGCCCCCTCCGAAAGCGAAAGAAAAATAAAACCCTTCGCCGTTCATTCTGCATTTATTGAGAGAATTCAACGACAGAGACAGACAGAGAGACAGAAACGGACAGGGAGACACGGACAGACGGACAGAGATACCAACAGACAGAGGGGCAGACACTTCTGTTTGCTTTTGGCCACCCGGTTTCTGGGTCCTTGGTCACCGGCTCCTGGGCTCCTCTCGTTACTGGTGGCTGGTCAAAGAGGTGGCCATTAAATATTTTATTATTACATTTTCTAATAGTTGGTAAAAAAAAAAGGAAAAATGTATAAAAGAAAAGTAAACCATAAAATGTCGCGATACGAGTTTGGGGTAGTAAAATTTAATTTATCAAACTTCTGCTACGATGCACATGGAAGCAGACATAGTGGGAGAGAGGGGGAAGCACATGGGGACAAAGCGCGAAGGACAGACCGAGCGACCGACACTGCACGGAAACCGGAAGGAGGGAGCAAATTTTGTGCCTGCACTTCCGCTTAGAGTCGCATTTGTGGATCCTGATGGGGGCAGCAGCCAACCATTGTTGAGGGTGGTAGGGAGTGAGTGGTTTCGGTGGAGGCTCCGCGGGTGTTGTGTTGTGTGTGTGTTTGTTTGCCTTTTATTTATAATGCGACAGACCAACCAACCAGACAAACTATTATACGAGTACTCTCATGTACAAGTTTATTAGCCCCACCGTAATTTATGGCCTGCGCATCATCATGATACTCGCATGTATTTTACAGAATTACAATTTTAGAGTTTTACGAGTGCGAGGGTACACACACATCACACGCTTAAGCTCCGCTGCGACTCTCTGTTCTGAGTGGAGTTTTATTTTTATAGAGGGGAAAGTCTCACACAATGCGTTGCGGATTTAGCCAGATGGAAGAGGCCATTTGAGGGAGCCGACTATTCAGGCTGGGGAAAATTGATAAGAAATGACAGAACTGCTAGAACATTTAAAGGTTTTAATTAAGATAAATCCCTTACAGATTGAATGCATCACCGAACGTAGCTATCTCTTGGATTTGTATTTCCTCATTTACCAAAGGCATTCCCTGCATTTCCTTTGTTCCAAAGGAAAACCTTAAAGAGCTTTTGATTGGTTTGGTTTCTTGCCAAACGCAGAGCTATTCAACCACTAAGCCATTGCCACTGCCACTAATTAAAGCCAGGCCAAAAGGTATAAAAAACACACAAAGTCGCAACAGCCGCACGCTCGGCTCTTCATCATGGAACCAACCACTCTCCCTCCTCTGGTGATTCCCCTGCTCGCGCCCAGCTCTTTGGCAAGTCTGAAACTAATGCACGCCAATTTTCAATACAGAAAATCGAACTTTGAAGTGGACGCCTGCCTCGTCTCGCGTTGCCAGTGGCAGTGGCAGGGGGAGGGATCTGGGGGATCTGGGGAATCTGCAGCCGGCACATGGCGTGCATTTCTACGAGTATTTTGCTTGGCCGAAAACTCTTGAAACTATTATCGAGGAGGTGGTGGGTATGGAGAGGGTGGGGTGTTCTCTGAGTGGACGAGGGCGTCACTGACACCGTCGACATCGAGAACAGAACGGCCAGAGGAAAAGCAAGGGATGAGGGCGGAGGGGGCAGCCCATTCAGCTCTCCTACGATGGCAGCGAACGCGTTTTGTGCGTGTTGAAGCACGCAAGAAATACAAAAATATGAAAATATCGTTGCATACTTAACGGCTCCATGGCTGAGCACAGGGAAACGGGGAGGCCTGTGCCTGTCCAGCACTTTACCACTTTTCATGCTCTGCGATAAATTAAAATTTTTATTAACATACTTTCCCTCCAGTGAAAGAGAGAGAGTGAGTGGGGTGGGAGCGGGGCAGTCAGGAATTGGGAGCAAGAAACAGGTCCAGAAAACGTCAACTTGTCCACCACTCAACGACAAAGGAGAGTGGGAGTGACCAAGGGGGTCCAGCTGCAAGTGGTGCTCTCTTTTATGAGTTTCGCAAACGCACGCTAAAAATGAGCCACCCACTGGCCAGCAGCCGTACCTCCATTCTGGCGGTGCTCTCTCCTCCACGTTGGATCCACCACAATTATAATTTGTTGATGCAGGGAGCCCAAGGAAATTCCTTTTTTTATCTCTTCAGTGGGGGAGGGAGAGCCGGAGCGGGCTTGGAAAATGTTGGGGCTGCATTATCTATGCATTATTGTTGCCTGCCTGGCCATTGGCCATCTGCCGAGTGCCGTCTCAGCACAAAATAATATTCTATTAAATTATGTATACGTTTTTGTTCAACTTCTTTTGGAAGAGATTCTGCAGCTGTAGAGTCGTTACCCAGAGATGGATGCAAATTGCAGTTGCCAGAGGATGTCCATACAATATTCAAACAGGGATGAGATGGGATTACTTTATCCGTAGAAAACTGTGTGGCTGCATGGCAAGAGCTTTAAGGCTTAAGCGATTCATATACATAATTAGTTGAAATTAAAGTGGAATGAACCATGAAATGCGTAGCCCCAATGAGAATTCTGTATGGTTTATTTCGGTGTCCGAATCCCCGAGCGAATCCACATCTAAAATCCCATCAATTATTGTTTGTTGTGCAACCAAAATAAAAAAAGAAAAGCGAATACAAATAAAGAAAAAAAATAGCCAGCCTGCGCATTTAATTAAATATGAAATGAACAATTTATAATTCCGTAGTCCGTGCTTAAACATGGACAATGGACGGACGCCAGTGCGGAATGCATTGGGCCTCGAACCTAAAGGAATATCCTTCGAACGGCACGTAGGCAAACACGTAACCCCCACCTACATTCATAACCCTTCTCCTGCCTGTATGCCCTGTGCGTTGGTATGCAAATATATTGCCCTATAATTGAAGCGCGACAAATGCGAATTGTGAGCGATGTGATTCGGATGTGATTCAGGGAGGCAATGGAGTATGGGATATGTGGAATGTGGAATGCAAATAGCGAAAATATGTACATATGCACCACGTATGTACATATGTAGTTAATGCACATTGGAGTTCGATCATTCAATTTAGAAGACAAACAAAAAAGGGATTTGTTAAATGCATGCGAATAATTACAGAGAAAAGGGAAAGGCAAATGGAAACGCATTTAACAAAATGGATTTTTAAATGGATGAAAAAACAGGAAGCAGAGGCTAACCTCAGGTTTCAAAGGTTGGGATACCCTTTAAAGAGAATGTGTTAATTGTCAGAGATGGAATCGCTGAATCTACTTTCCCTGCGCTGCTGAAAATCATCATGCCCGCTATCCGGGTGCAAATGAATGTAAAACAAAATGAATGGCGTGATCATAATTGGCGCTGGACGTGAGTAAAAAGTGAAGGGAATAAAAAAAGAAATATAGGATAATAATTATAGCAGTAAATTGCAGTGGCAGACAGAGGCAACGGGAATCGAACAATTGTCGCACATTAACCGCAGATGCTCTCATTCTGGGACTGGATTGAGATGGGGATTGAGATGTGAAAAGGGGGGTCATGGAAATTGATGGCCACGGATAATGGGGTGACATTCGGGGTCGTGTCAGGACTGGAATGATTATAGTATGTGTGTGGGTGTGGGTGTGGGTGTGTGTGGATGAGTTCGTCGAGCCTCTGCTCTCTGTATGACAATTTCAGTTCACTTGCCCCGAACACTGAACATTGAACATTGAACATTGAGCATGGGACAAGACAAAGGCAGCCGCAGGCAGAATATTTCCTGCCTTATTCCTGTAGTCATCCTGTCCACCCAACTACATTATCGTTTTCAATTTGTGAAATTTATAGCCAACAAAGGCAGGAAATGAGAATGAAAATTGAAAATGGCATTAAATGCGGTTTTACATGCCGAACGGAGATATTGTTAAACAGAATTATGCCATGAGGATGTGAATGTGAATGGGAATGCGGATGCTGTGATGGACAATCGAAGAGTGGACAGCGGTGGCAGCAAAGAATTAAATTTCCAACACTGAAAACCACTCAAGTGGAGCTGCAAAAAGGCCCCACAAACTGTCATTTTATAGTGGAAATTGAAATGTTTATGATGGACGTAGTTGTTGATGGCGATAAATACGCAAATGAGGATCTGAATGCGGATTTAATGTGTATGGGAAAACATGAATGAGAGACTCTTAAAAATCAGAAGGCTAGCCATCACACCTCATATGACATATATGTACACTGATGTGCTATGAGGTATCTATAGCGTCGTCATATGGCGCCCCTCTTTCTCCCACGAAAGCTCCCACAGTATCTTATCGTAGCTACTCGTAACTTCTAGCGGCTGCTATCTTATCTTTGGGAAGCCAATTTATATATGAATCAAGATTATCCAAAACAGAGATAGTATGTAGAGGTGTGTTGTGTCTTCTGTTTGTTTGTTTTTAGTCAGTCGGGGCTGGGTCTAGACACTGAACTCATTCTCGTATTTTCATGAAACGGAATCATTGTATTTTTATAAGAAATTTAATTGACTAATATTCTGCACTTGACACACTTAGGTTTGTTAAAGTATTTGTAATGAAACCAACAGAGGGGTGCTCTTTTCTTAAATTTCTACACCATAGATACACCCCAGCTCCACCTGTGCTCACTTCTAATTTTATTTAGGGCATTCTTTTGTCTTTGATATCTACTAAACACTCACCAGACGCAAAAGTTGATGAATTCGGTCGCTTCGCTGGGCGCAAAATGGACGACGACGGACGACTTCAGTGGCCAAACTTCAATGGATGACCAACGGATTCGTGTGTGGTGTATTGGTGTATTTTGTTGTTTGAATTGGCGAGCGCGCCAAAAAGTATGCAGTGCACAAACTGAGAACTCGAATGTCTTGCGGGTCTGCGATTCGGCGGTCGACTGGTTATGGCCCTCCAATGTCGCTGCCTGCTGCTTTCTGCTGTCTGCCGTCTACTGTCTGATGTCTGCTGCCTCTGCCTTCTGCTGACGGTGATGGCTGATGGCTGGTAATGTGATTAGTTGGCTCGCTCGTCTATCGATGGTTCTCGGCAGGTTCTCTGTGTGTGAGGGCGAGTGTGTTGCGGGTAAATTTTAATTTAATTATGTCGCCGCTGCCTCTCGGCGTTCGCGTTTCAATTACGAAAAGCGGCTCGCAGCGGAAGCGAGAGGCAGCCACTACTGAAGACACACGCACCACTAAACAAAGAAGTCAAATAGCCGACGGTTGATGGTTGATGGTGCTCCCAGCGACGACTAGGTTCGCGTACGAATGCGTCGAATGAATGCGAATGTGGAATGCGAGCGATGTGCTTGTCCCTCCTAGAAACTGGCTCCAAGACTCCTGCTGGTCCCGCTGGATGGCTGGCCGGCTGGATGAAGAATGCAACTGCTGCCGCTGCCTGCGACAAGCGACTGCCTTGTGTTGCATACTCCAGCTGCCACAAAGCGGAACAAAACGGAATGGCACGGACTGAGTGTCTCGTGTTGCATACACCAAGGCGCACGAACGAAACGAAATGGAACCCCTCCGAACGGAGTGACTTTCCGAGCGCACAACGAATGAGTGCAGCCTGCAGTTTGAGTGGAGTCCCGTGGCACGTACTCCCTGCGCTACCTGCGAACACCTGGCCAGAGTGTGACAGTTGCTGTTCCTTCTTTATCGCCATCGGAGTGGACAGCCGAAATTTTAATTGAGTTTGTCCAACTTGCGGCAAACAATTCAATCGGTACGTCCTCCAATGGGTCTCATTAAATCGGAGGGTAGTAGGGCAGTTCCCCCTGCCTTCGCTTCCCGCTTAGACAGGTGTAGCTAAGGGGTTTGGGAATTATATTGAAAAGACATAAAGTACTAATGATTGCTACAGACACACCACATCCATCCCCAACCCCTTTCCACACTTGTCCAACTTTCGGGGTAGTTCCCACCCATACATGCACGAGGAATGTGAAACATTTCAACTCGCTGCTTGCTTGCTTGTCCCTGTCACTCCCCCATGTCCTCTTAAGAGCCACGAGCTGTTCCAACTCCCGGCCTCACTTGTGGTTAACCATCTGGCAGAAACGGCGGCCACTGTGGGTGGCCTCTCTGCCTGTTATCTTTGCTTAGTTGTGGAGCATATAAATACATTTTATGAACAAGAACATGAACATGAGAGAGAGGTGTTTTCCAAAGATGTTGTTCCCATGGCAGGGACTCGTATACAGATTAGACTTCTGCAGCTGCTTGTGCAGGGCATCTGCAGTGCTACTATTTCTTAACTTTCGTTTCTTGACTCTCGGCACTTTGGTGCAATGATAACGAACGATTCGCAAAGATGTCGCTGTCTACTCCACCTGACGGACGACACAGTGACACCGCTTAAGGGAGGACTAAGTACACGTTAGAGTTGGAAACGCCCCCTCCTTCCATCCGCCATCCGTCATCCACCATCCGATGCGGATTCCCCTGACATTGTCTGGCACACGCTGCTCTCCCGTATGTAGGTTGGATCCATTTGCATTCAGCATAAACAGCAGCCAGGACAATAAAGGCTTCGCACGCACTGCAATATGCAACAGTCGCAGCAGACACGCAGGCGGCTGCGATGGGACGCACATTTATAAGTAGGGCTGTAATCTATTCGTAAAAGTCGCTTCCGCTTTGCATTTTATATGCTTGACAAATCGAGTTTCAGTGCTGTTGCCAGGTCCTGTTCACTGTCCCTGCTGCTGATGGCTGAATGGATGCTATATTCTACTTGCAGCAGCATTGATTGAGAATGCCGTTTGACACCATCGCTGCCGCTGCCGCTTCCACATCCATTCCATTTCGGTTGCTTTAAGCCCAGCAAGCGAAACGAACGAGCCAATTAAAACTTTTTCCCGGGGAAACTTAATTAGGAAAATTCTCGAAATTATGCAATTGTCATAAGTACTCGGGGAGCGGTTAGAGAACTGGTAAGCGAAAGAATGGAAAAATATCAACTGCAGTGCGCCTGCGGTGCGTATTATTTTCACATGCCTCGCACAGGATTGCTGCTGCTGCTGCTGTCCACGTTCCATGCAGAAGCCGAAGCCGAAGCCCCCCAAATGCTGGACGAGCATGACAAAAATGCTTTTGATTTGTGTCCCATTCACACAGACGCACTTGTGGAGGTGGGGCGTGGTGGTGTATGGGGCTCCGAGGCTTATTAGAATTGTGTGTGAGTGGTGTGGGGGCGTCCGTCCTGGAGGCAAAGTGCAAGTGACAAGATAGATAGGCAAACATAACGAACGGCAACAGAAAGCAATTTATGCGTGTGCTGAGGTGGCGCCGGGTGGAGGACTGATGGCGGCAGCCTAATAGGATTGTGGCTGTAATCTTTGAAGCTCGCTTCGCATTTCCATCTGGAAAAATGAACAAAAATTTGACTGCACCGATGCCAATATTTCAGCCTAAAAGGGACAAGTGTGCATAAATGAGTACGATGGTGCATGCTAAATGCTTCTGTATGAGATTGACTTTCTTCATTCACTCTTTTTCATTTTAAAATCGCAGCAGTGGAGTAGCCGAATCGTTGAAAAAATTATCCGCCAGCGCTGCCACACCTTATACATATCTAATGCATGCAAACGGGCTTATACTCCGAATTTTTCATTTTGCAGTGTCTGGTTACCAGGGTGACCAATTAAGGAATATTTTGACTACGAAATTGAGTAGTTCATTGTATATTTAAGGTATATCGGTATATAATGGAATATGAATTTCATCCTTCTATTATATTCCATTTATACGGTATATTCAAAATTATAGGGTATCCAAATGTTTTTCAAATGTCCCTCAAGGAGTTTCTCTCTTTTCCTTAGGGAATTGTATCTCTCTTTTAAAGCCGGGTATCCAGCACCGCGGAAAATAAAATTTCCTGTCAAACTTGAAGCCGAGTAGACAGCACCGCGGAAAATAAAAATTCCTTCATATAAAAAAACTGCTCCAGGCATTGTCTTTTGCGTTTTCGTTTTTTGTATCCAGCACACAACACGAAAACCACAGATTCTTATCGATATATCGATAAATAAGCTAACAATTATGCCTGCAGTGAAGAGTGAAACATGGAAGAAACAACTATGCGCAATCACGTAAAAGAGAGTCGAAATAGATCGACGGAGTCAAAAAAAAAATACTTCTCCCATGACTCTTTGAAAAATTAAATCATTTTACTAATATTAATAAAATTATTATTTATTATTTGTGCACTTTTGGCAATAATGGATTCCAAATGCATTCTTAATTCAACTACCAGCTCTTTTTATACTTTTTTATTTTCAGTTTAAATTTCAAACTGCCCTGCAGTAGACATGCATAATTTGTATGGGCCAGCATAATGCTGGTACTGTGAGAAACATTAGCAGCACTGTTCCCCAACATTTGGCACGGAATAAGCAACATTTAGTACCCCTAGTGGGATGGATATCCTGAAATTGAGGTAAGGTTGAAAATCTGATGTTCCAATCAATGCAATAACAAGTCAATCTGTGTTGGACATTTATCTTAACGAAATTTTGCAAATTATCGATATCGAGAACGTATCTAGATCAATATATAAATATTTATATACATAGAAAACATATTAAGAGGTTAAAAACAAGTCAGTCGAGAGCAGCTTTGAAAATTCTATTTTATTATTCATTGATGGAAACAAGGTATACAAATGCAAATACTATACTATACCTACCGGTTGACATGCAACATATTGTCAAACACGTAGCAATCCCTTCCCACTAACGTAACGTTTTATGCTAATTTTGTTGGTTGACCTTGTTGGTTTTCAACTTAATGTTGTGGAGCATTGATTGTTAAATCAAACAAGTTTATAGTTTTAGCGCGTAGACTCTGAACTAGATAGTAATTTCAAATAGAACTTCAGTATTTACAGTATATTTCGAAAATTCATGGGTATATTTTGGTATTTTTCCAAGGGTCTGTTAGTATATATACCATATATATATATACCAAATAGTATATATACCAAATAGTATATGTACTACATGGTTAGTGACGCAGGAGGGATATCCCTGAACATCATTTGAAAAATTCAAATACAAATTTGTAAATATAGGGTCATAAGGTATACCTCCAACTAAAAGGAGTATTTATAATAAGCCAAATGGATGCTTTAATCGGATTAAATACATTTATCAGTTTAAAAATTCGTTGCCATCTAGTAATATCTCATTCTATTTCTGGTGTTCGTTCGGCAAACAACTCTTTTTTGAGTTCAACATTTTCAGTGACTTTGTTCTAATATTCAACATAAACTGTATTCAGTACCTGGTCAATGCGGACTCATCGTCTGCGACCAACCAATTTCGCTTTAGCGATTACGGTGTGTTTTGAAAATAAAAGGTATTTCGGTATATTTCCGAGGGTCTTTCGGTATATTTTATTGATAATTCTGCGGTCACACTATCACATGACGCTAAAATAGGCGGAAAAACTCGAAAAACTGGGAAAAAGACGCCTGGTGAAAAATCATTCAGAAAACTAATAGATTCAAATATATTTGTGTTAGAATATTGAAAGCCACAAAGATGCCGCGTACCAAGATACCAAAGAACTCGAAGCGCAACCGCGAAGTGGCCAATCGCGAGGAGAAGGTGCGCCTTTTCGAATTAAAGATGGACTCTCGCCTGATGAGCATCGACTCATTGGAGACCAAGTACATAGGCGATGTGGACAACAAGGTGAGGTCGCTGCAGTCGATTATTCAGACGGAGCTGCGCGACATGAAGATGTCCGACATCCTGCACTTGTTCGGGGAGCTGAGCCGCTTGGGCGACTTCAAGGCCAGCGATCAGACGCAGATGATTGCGTCCATGTCGGCGAGCTGCAACACGACGGGCGGAAACGGATTGGCTCCGCCCAGCTCCGGCAGCCGCAACGACGAAGGTCAGTTCTTAAAGACAATAATCCCCATTTACAATCGCAATTTATTCTATCTGGTGCGCGGCTCTCTAACTTTACTTTGCTTTCTAACCTTGCATCACACATTCATTTCATTGCACACACGCACAACCACATATCCTGTGCCGGTCACTGTATCTAGGCTACCTTACAGAGGACAGCAGCCTAGGAGCTAGTGGCAGCAGCATTCTGGCCGTCTCGACAGCTTCCATGCTGCGCTCCGCCAAGGCCATGCGTACGCCTGGCCCCCTACACTCGGCCAGGGCCCGTCGCGCCCGCCGCAGTCGCTCGGCTTGCGGGGAGTTGAGTATCATCCACTCGGCCAAGGCTGCCGCTGTCCCGAGCAGCAGCACCAATGATAACCGTGTGTCTCGCAGCAAGATGCGCACTCCGATGGCCTCGCGGTCCAAGGCATTCAGTGCCGATCGCACTCCCCTCATGCTGCAGAAGAGTCGCACCTCGTCCCCCGCGACACCGCCAATGGCCTTCCTGCGCTACCCCAAGCCGGGCGAGGTGGCTCTCTCCAAATTCGGCAGTCCCATGGTGGCACAAGTGTGAGTATTGACATTTAAAAAGTTCGAAACAAAATCGCAATTGACGACATTTTGATCTTTTCCACAGAATGCCTGAAAAGTTTGCCAATGTGAACATACCCATTCGGAATGGCATCCTGAGTTTGCGGCCCAAGAAACTAGACGCTGGTGAAGTCGAGTCGAACCTGCTGGAGAACATAGACGAGCACACCCTGAATCAGATCAGAACGCTGCATGCCAACTTGCAGTTGATTGTGAACAAGGCCAGTCAGGCGGGCTTCAAGTAGTGGCCCTATCCCAAATCATATCTAGGTGTAATCAAAATCAAATATCATATATTTTAATATGTTTCGTTTAAGTTCAGTTCGCAAATTATGTGCTACTTATTAGTTATTGCTTATTTTACCCCGTTTCCCATCCACCTTACTCTGTATTCCATATTGAGATCAATACAAGTTCAAATTTATGTTCATCGAAGTAGCCCGGGATTTGTGGCATTCGTTAGAATAATTGTAGCAGGTAAACTTATTTCATAAGTCAATCGAACGTAGAGTAAGATGCCTCGCACCCGAGTTGTGGCAGGCCGTGAGGTGCAGCGCAAGAAAATTGAACAAGAGGAGAAGTTGCGCCTGGCTCAAATGAGGGCCGAAGCCGCTCTGGAGAAGGCAGATGAGTTTGAGAAGAGAGCCAAACATCAAGTGGACATGCAAATGAAGCTAATCCACGCCCGGACTGACAAGCGCTTGCTGGAGATGAAATGGTCTGAGTTTGTAAATCTGAATCCTAAACATTTCAAGGACTACAAGTGGAAGGGTGAATGCAAATACTTGATGGTAAATCCTTAGCCTTACACTTATGCTCTGCAGTTCCCGAGCCACCAGTCAGTCGAGTACGCAGCACCTCTATCAGCAGCGATCGCGGACGTTGCCGCACTCCTCAGCTCTCGCAGCTGCCGCGACCAATCGTACATTCCTTGGACAGAGGACATTTGAAGACTTTAGCAACCCCCCAGAAAGCTCCACCCATGTCGTTCGAACGTTGGCCGCGGGCCGGTGAGTTAGTGCTCTCCTGCGGCGGCAGCCCTCTGGCTGTCCAGACTCCACAGCAGAACTGTGCCGACGTGCACATACCCACCAAGAAGGGCGTGATCACAGTGAAGCCCTTCAAAATCGAACGTGTGACGCGGGATGTGCTAATGCAACTGGACGCGAATACACTGAACCAAGTGAAGACATTGAAGGCCAATCTGGGGGTCATTGTGGACATGGCCAACAAAATGGGCAAGATGTAGGATTTAGGACGTAGGATGCATGGATATCGGAATTAAAAATGACAGGTACAGCTACATTGTACGCTTATTTCGTTAATATTTTATTTAGTCTTTTTCATTTTCTCAATTTCAATGGTTTTTGTTCAGTTGTTAAACATTAAGTGAACGTGTGTCTCTGTTGTTCTTGTTGCCGTTTGTTTGTTGCTGTTTTCTTGCTTGGGTTGTATAATTAATTAATAAATTTAATTATTTTAATATACAATATATATATATATATATATATTTTTTTTTTTATATATATATATACATATACGATTTTTAAGTACAAACAGCTTACAGAAGTTTCGTTTCGTCTCGACTAATTTTTATATGTAATTGTTTAAACATTTTGCTATCGTGTTGCATGTGTGTATCCGTGTGTGTCCGCGAGTGTGAATATTCCTTCGTACTTGTGTATGTACTTTCTTGAATTAAATCAATTTATTTTTATTATTTTAATTGTAAGTTCAATTGAAACTTCCCTTGGGGTTTCCTTGTCTCTTCCTTTTCCATGAATTGTGTGGATTCAAAAGATGTCTGTTCTTATACGAAAATTACGTTTACACATGTACAATGTTAAATTTAAAATTAATTATTTAATTAGTGTGTGTTTGGTGTGGTATTTAGCAAATACTCGTTATTTTCTTACTCCTTTTCCTTTGCTTCCCACTCGTACATACATAAGTGGAAAATTCATATAATATCCAAGTTGTCGTGAGTTAAAGGGGCGTATCATATACATACACACTTACTTAGTTATAAATTACATAGAAATACAATACATAGCAAAAAGGTACATATATAGAGACTTAAAATATATTTTGTTTTGTTTTCATTACCATTACTGAATTATACCATACAATTTGTAGAGGCAAAGATAAACATATAAACAGTGATAGGGACAGTGAAAGAACAGGTGACGGTTGACAACAACATAACACTTAGTTTTCCTTATTTTGTAACATTTATTATGGGTTCTCGTATGCGGAGTAAATTTTCTGTATGGATGGGCTTTCATTTTAAAAATGTTTCAAGATTATAATCCATTCAAGGTAGGGCGATCTACAGTCGCGCCAATCTATTAAACGCGTTGAACTAAGTGTACAAATATTTTAAAATAATCCATTTTCATCTCGTTTTCTTTACAGTCTACGCTCTGGATTTTGGATCTTAACATCGGACACCCCTATAAAGAGTAAATAATACCCAACAAAGATGTATGTGTAGAGAATGAGCGGATAATACATGTTCCTAAGTATTACATAATCTCCAATAGTTAAAGAATAGAGAATTCATATGTGACAATTTGAACTGAAGTTTTATTGGATCTTCTCACGCATCTTCGCCATGCTTAATCAAACCCTTAGCCGCCTTCTAACCTAATCAATAATCAGTTTCGATCCTACAGGCGTTCCCGGAACGCATCTAACTACTCTACGCCAGCCTCCATCAACCTTACTAGAAACATGTTTTTTTCACTTTTCTCGGGTTCATCGTATGCCTATTTCGTCGTACGCGTTTCGGTCTTTCAACTCTTGTTTCCTTTTTTTGTTTTAACACAGCCAATCAACAATGCCTTCCGCTCCTCCTTTTCAATCTCCCAATCTTTTTCAATCCATTTTTTCCTGTACAGAAAAACGAATAAATTATAAAAACACCCAATGAATTTCTGTGATCCTACTTGTGGGATTCTGTAACTTTTTTGTAATGTTTTCTAGGTTGTATTGCTCTCGGTTCTGTTATATTACGTTATGGTCATGCTGCGTTCGTACAAATTTCTAACCTTTTCTTACAAAATTGTGCTATTTTTGCTATTTCGTTTACAACTATTTTGTAGGCTGTTGCTTTAGAATTTGTTATAACTTGTTAAATGCTAGTTAATATATTTCTTTTGTATTTCGTTATTCTTATGTTTGGGCACTACTCATTGCGGTTCAGGGCATCTTTGTATTTCGTAAATAGTATATTATTTGTAATATTAAGTTTTTAACAAATGTTTGTAGGCATTATGCACGGGTACAGGGCGTTGCATTATTTGTTTTGTATCTCTTCTTTCGGTTATAATTCTCTTTCATCAGTGTGTGCTTTTGGTACAAATTTTATGGTACTAGGTTGCATAGAAATTAAATAAATTCATAAGTAAGTATGACTGTACAATAAAAATTAAAAAGTATGCACACTACTTGTCTGTTGTGGAAAAATCAAAGGTACCGAGGTGCAAAGTTTAGAACATTTTGCTTTGGTCGCAAACGATCAGGGAAACCCAGAAGTCGGTAAAAAGGCAACATCCTTATTGTACATGATGCCAAACTAGTCATGAGCCTTCAAGGATACTCTCCCGCTCACGAGTAAGTTCGGCAAGTCTGATCGACTGAGAAATAACATTGAACTGCATTAAAAGCTGGTCAGACATGTTAAAAAACCATGGCATACTGACCATGGCTGGTCTGTTCGTATTTCTCTTCTACAAAACTGCAAAAACAAATCAAAATCCAAATCCTTCGAATGTCACTTTTTTCGGATGCCAATGGAACCCTTCAGGTTACGAAAAGACATCCCAGATGCATTAACAGGTTTGTTAGGATCCAGTGGCTACACTTTTTCACCCGATTGAAATTGCTGAAAACTGATCGAAATTGCTGAAAACTTATCGAAGGTGCTGGAAATTGATGGAAATTGCTGAAAACTTATCGCAATTGCTGAAAGTTAATCGAGATTGCTGAAAATTGTATCGATATTAATGATCAAAACGGTTAAAAAGAGATCTAGTTGGATCGAAATGCTAAAAAAATGATTAGAACTGCTCATAAATAATCGAAAGTGTTAAAAATTGATCAAAAATGATTTCAACAGATCAAAAAATGAAAACTGGTCGAAATTTATCAACAAATTTGTTGTTGCATATATACATTTAACAATAGCACTGTGTGGTACAACAGTCTTTATTGCTTTAAATATGGGTCTATATAACATTTTTTGCACTTTGCAGTAATGTAAAGGAGGTAAAGAGTCTCCTATCTGAGAGAAGTGTCTTTACTCTCACAGTTTTGGCGGTTCTCAATAATTTAGGCAGTTTTTGGAAAAAGAAGCGAAATAGAACTGAAACAAAAACAGCACACAAATTTTTAATTTATAAAATAAAATTATGTTTTTAATTGATATAATAATCGTTGGTTTAAGGCGTTTGTAAACAGACGGTTACAAAATATTAGTTGTTATGTATGGGTCGTCTATTTAGGGAAGAAGAAATCCAAAGGATCAATACTTTGCCAACAAGAAACTCGTCAAAGATCTGTCGATATATCCCCATTTCGGTTTTTAGCAAATTTTGATCAATTTCGATCGATGTTGATTTATTTTTAACAGATTTCATACATTTCGATCCAGTTATAACCATTTTTTTTATTAATATTGATCAATTTTGATATATTTTGTATGATTTGGATCAGTTATTAATAATTCTTATCAATATTTTGATACATTCTAAACATTGTTGATCTATTTTGAAAAATTTAACCAACTCCGAGAAATGCTCAACAATTTTTATAAATTTCGAACCGTTTTGATCAACTTTAAATGCTCAGCATTTTAATATATTTTCAGCAGTTCCAATAAATATGCCAAGACTACTACCAAGAATATCACTTTGTGATATTCACTTCAGTGAACTTTAAATGAAAATTGATAGTCTCGATCCTAACGCTCTTGGTCCTTCTAGAAAAATATACTGGTTTTTCCTTTACGCTCTCTCACCATTACGTATACAGGATAACTTCCTTAGTCCAGCCTGAAACCCCCAAATATATGTCAAAGGATAACTAAGAAGCTGCGAAAAGCGGATACAAATACTAGACTTTTGCTCAAAAACTTAGAAAAAATTCGCGTCGAATGTTGCCTATGTACTATTTGAAGTAACTTAATAGCTCACAACTGCTTTGTAGATTAATGAATTTTATAGAACTTACTTGCACTTACATACATATGTAAGTAGGTATTCGTATCTTAAAAAAAAAAATTTCGCTTTTAATTTGCTTAAATATTTCTTGTCATGGAGTTAGATAGCGCTTAGATGGTCTATTTCTGGTTATTTCTGTTCCAAATTTCATTGCGAAGTTTATACCGTTTTGTAAATATTCTGTATTGATTTTTTTTTGCAAATATATACGAAATATTTCATTATACTTTGCTAGGCTTATAAATTAATTAATTTCATTAAATGCTTAAATTCATTAATGCACTTTATATGTACTTTTCGTGTTGCTGTGTGAAATTTTCTATACTCTTATCCCATATAAATATATATTTATGTATATGCTGGTATATGTGAATAACTTGCTTTAAAACTATACATATTTAGGTGTATATATATATAATATATAATGCTAAATGCAGTATACTTGTGTATATTTTGTTGTTTTACTTTTAGTTTTTTCTATCCTGGTTTGAGGTTTTGTCAGTATCAAAAACTAAGGGAGAGCTGAAGGGAAGGCCAAAAATTTGCCCTAAATTGATTACCATTTTTGCATTTCGATTTTTAATTTAATTTCATTAAATGTAGCCTCTTAAATGTAGTCGAACCGAACCCAATCCTATGTTGTTAAGTTATCTATTTACGCGTGAAGATTGAAATTTAGCTAGCAGCGTCTAAAAACTAAACCCTTAACTAGTGAATATTTTAATCTGAACTGGTTGCAATCTATGTACAATTTATGTTAGTTATGTATATACTCTTGATTTACGGATTTACTCGGTTATGCTCAATACTCTTATACACTTTTATTATTATACGTTTTTTGAACTTAACGAGAGGTATTTCTATTTTCCCAAGTGTTAATATCGCCTTTTGTCCCTATACATATATCGTATCGTATCGACTCGTATGTGTTTTTTTCGTGTTGTTTGTCGTTGTTTTGGTGCACTTCTTTTCAGTATTATAATTTGCCAAAACAAGCTAGAAACAGAGGGAAAGAAATGAATTTAAACCGAGAAAATACAAACCTGTTGTAAATATATGATTACTTATCCAGATGTGAATATTTATTTAGGGCTTTGCAGTTTAAACAGTAATTTAATAAAAATACAAACTAAATTTATATCAATAATATTTGTATAGCATTTGTTTCGTTTCTTCTTCATTTAAATAATATTTATAACGATTGAACCCAACTTAATAGACTTAAAAGATTTAAACAAAATCAAAATCAATAAAAAATTACAAATAGAAAACGTGAAGCTTTTCTGAAATTGTGTCTCATATCCATACAGTTGTATTACATATTACATATAGATATATATACATATACATATATGCATATGCATGTGTATGGTATAAAGTGTATGCAAGCTTACATGAAAATGGTTAAAATTATAAATAAGTTTAAACAAAACCTGTAAAATAGCCTTCACATGAAATTGCATCGCCGACTTGCTTTGCGCGCTTTGCTTTCTCGCTTTGATATAAAAATATTTAAATATAATTACAATTACAATTTTAAACGAGCATTAACTACGAATTAAAAGATAAGACGGCGCAACCTAGCAAAATGATACAAATATAGTGAAATATATACAGATAGAGGGACTTTGTTTTTATTTTCTTAGTCGCAGCGAAATCCATTATCGAGAGTAAATCAAAAGGAGCTCTTTTTGAAGATGTTTAAGAAAGTAAAACATAAAGCAAAGCATGGGCAGAGGCATGCAACAAATTATCAACATTTAGTAGATATATAAAAATTAACAAATTATCACACTGAAAAAATTCAACACTAATTTTAAATTATACAAATTCTATACGTACATATACGTATGCGTATGCGTGTGTGTGTTTTTGTGTGCCATATGTTTGTGGTGTATGGTTTAAGGTTACGGTATATATGTTCTCCAATCAAATTGTATACA
Source organism: Drosophila guanche (assembly GCF_900245975.1). Lineage (NCBI taxonomy): Eukaryota > Metazoa > Arthropoda > Insecta > Diptera > Drosophilidae > Drosophila > Drosophila guanche. The sequence goes on along the minus strand of NW_022995752.1, from coordinate 2,206,530 downwards.
TTCTGTTATCGCTTGTCGTTAGAGTCTAGAGCCTAGCAAACGCCTCTCCACGCATGTTACACCATTTCATATAATATTTTTTAAATATACATATATCAATTTAACAACATCTCGGAACGCTCTCCACTCTCTCATTATTATTTATGCTGCTGCTTGGTTTTCTTTTTCTTTATCGCTCTTTTGTATATATTTATGTATATAATAGCTTTAGCTTAGAGTCTAAGCTGTATTATTAATCGTAATAAATATCTTGCATCATCTCTTTTTGTGTGTTCCTTTGCAGCTTTTCCGTTTCTGTTTTCGACATTTTGAAAATATTTAACTATAGCGTGTCTGGTATTTATGGTTTTTGCAATTTCTTTTAGACGAGGTTCCCATTTTGCATTTTGCTTTACAATTAATATTTGCTAGTATTATAAAATAAATATATTTATGTATATATTTTTTAAATAGTGCTGCTAATAATTTTAAATTAGATTTACATTCTGCGTCCTCTTCTTCTATCGTTCTTTTGTTTTTCGCTAACGTGTCGGGTTATTTAGAGCCATAAATGCGTGCGCCAGAGAAGTTGTTTTGTAGTTTTTGATCCTTGGGTCGTGCCTTGGGCACTTTAGGGTCACCTCGTGGCACTGCTGGTAAAGAAGTCCGCTGTGGATTCCGCCTCAAGTTATAAAATATATATACACAATTATATAGCTATGATTCACTTACGCGTCTCGAAGCTGAAGCCCAGCGTTTGATCCGGCGGCGTATTGAGCATAGAGTTGCTCACATTACTGCCCGTGGGCGTGACATTGCCCATGGCATTTGTACTATTGGGGCCACCGACAATGCCGCCTCCGCCGCCGCCAATCACTGGTCCCTGCTGCAGCGGACTCTGTGGCGTCTGGCCGCGCTGTGCCACGACTCCGGGCCCGCCGGCGCCTCCAGTGGCCGCCGCAGCCGCCTGCTGCCTCACACTGACCACTGCACGAAGCTCTTTCTTGACGAAATCGGAATTGGCATTGCCTCCAGCTCCAGCGGGACCGCCTCCACCGTTTCCAGCTGAAAGAATCAAAGGGTAAGCAATAAGTGACCATGGAATCTGCAGTCTTGCATCGGTGGTGTGCCCACAACATACGAGTTAAACTAAGTTTAGTCACACTTTTTGCTTGATCTTTTCTAGACATGAACATAAATTAAACATAAATAAATACACAAACAGACAACAGAATACAACATGGAACATAAAAGTGGTGGGGAGGAGCGCACACATAAGACTGGAGGGAGAAAGGTGGTGGATGGATACAAGGCGGTTGGGTGGGGGAAATACATAAGTTCCTACAGCAACAACCAATGGAAATTCTTCTTTAATATTCAATTTACAGGAGGGGGAAATCCTCTCATCATATTACACTCTTTCGGGTTAATAGCAGGTACACCAATTGCTTGACGATGGGCAGGATAAGGGTGTTTTGCCTAGGACTCTATATTCTCTAGATATTATATACAGTACAGATATTCAAATAGATCTCGTTTGATCTTGGCTTGCGGAATGTGGCTTGGGTTGGGTTGGTTATATACAATGATGGATCGATCATACAGTTGTTATACACGACAGATAGGTTTATATTACACGCATATGTATGGGTTAGAGGTGGGTTGATTGGATAACAGATTACAAATGTGTTTCAGTTTGGTTTCTTTGGTTTGTATGTACAAAAATGTGTCGAACGGTTTGTTGGCGGTTCCCAAATGGCAATTTGCTTTACGATGCGTGGCAATGGATCGATCATACAGCTATACGATATATATATATACACACACATATACATATAGAGGCATGGTGATTGTACAGCGAAATGGAGTATTGATTGAGTGTGAGAGATTTGAGAGAGAGAGAGAGAGAGAGAGAGCACACGGGCTTACCGGTCTGCGCTCGACCATAGAAATCATTCGCCTGCTGCGGCTGCGGCTGTTGGGCCTGCCCATAGCTGGCCATTGCGGCGGCATAATTGACATTGCCGCCACCTCCGCCAAGGCCAATGATGCCATTGCCTCCGCCACTGCCCATTCCGCTCACGCCCATCAATGCCGGATGAGGATGTGGATGCGGCGACATGCTCGGGCAGTTCAAGAGCGGCAGCTGCTGTTGCTGCTGTTGGTGTTGCTGCTGCTGCTGGTGTTGCTGTTGTTGCTGGGAAGGATTACCGCCAGCCGCATTATCTGAGTGGTGGCTGTGGCTGTGGCTGCTGTTGTTTGCGGCCGTGCCCGGAGAGGAGCCGAAGCGTGGCGAGCCTGTTTTGGTTAAGCGGTGTTTTGTTTTGGCTTTTAATTTAAAACTAATCGAGATTAAAGTGTTTGTTTGTGTTTGTGTGTGTGTGTGTGTGTGTGTATGTTTGTGTGTGTGTGAAGCTGTCTAAGTATGTGTGGATGTTTAGTATATGGATTAAGGGGCGCCTAATTGAACGATAAATGAACAACTCTCCCGAGCTACTCCACAGAGGTATTTTCTTCTACATTTCATTGAGAACCGGAAAACGGAAATCGCAAATCGGAAATCATTTTTTTTCAACTAGTTTTCTCTTCAATTTCTAATATAATCTAATCTCTAATCTGTGGTTTTCGGCTCCTCTCATCTGCTCTGATCTGATCCTCGGCTGGGTCTGCTCTTCCATCTGAAGATCACTTACCTGGCAGATGCTGCGTGGCCTGCGGTACGCTTCCCTGGCGCTGGAGTCGCTGCAACTGCTGCTGCTGGAACACATTAACATTTCCGCCATACGGAGACTGGGGGCCACCGAAACCACCGACACCGGGTCCACCGCTGCCGTCGGGAGTTGTCGCACCTCCCTGGACACCACCCTGGCCCTGGAACGAGTTCTGACGCTGAAGGGCCACCGCCGCGGCATTGCCCACGGGCCCGACCTGGGCGCCCGGAGAGTTGAGGCCTCGTCTCTGGTTCTGTTGGTATTGACGCGCATTATACGGACTGACGCCCTGCATCAGCGTCATGGAATGGCATTAGATGTTGCCCATTTCAGCGATAATCGGGTCTCAGGACTTACCTGCAACTGCGCTATGAGCATGGGATTGTGCTGCTGCAGCGTTCGCCCCGCATTTCCAGAGGGTAACGGCCCTCCCGGTCCTCCACCTCCGCCACCAGCGCTGTTCCACTGCTGCGGACTGTTTTGCATGCCCGGCGACTGCAGTCCCGAATTGGAACCAAAGGGCGTATTAGATCGTCCCCCGTCGCCAACCTGCTGCTGTTGCTGTTGCTGTTGTTGCTGTTGCTGTTGCTGCTGCTGCTGGTAGGCCAACTGTTGCACCTGTGCGTTGTTCTGTTGCTGTTGCTGCTGTTGGTTGAGCTGTTGCTGCTGCTGCGGCGACAAACGCTGGCCCGGCTGTGGGAACTGCGTCGCATAGCCTAAAGGAATAGGATAGACAGAACATTTGAGCAAATATTTCAGAGAGAATTCAGAGCTGTCCATTGCTGTACCTTGATTCGGCTGCGGACTGTAGGGTGTACTCCGTCCGGGACTCAATTGCTGCTGCATCAGTGCCTGGGCATAGCCCGGACTGAGCTGAGCGTCTGCCGGCAGATTGGTGCGCGAAAGGGAGACATTGGGGGCCACCGTGGTGTTCAGCAGCGAGCCAATGTTGTTGAGGCCCGCATTGATGCCAGCTGGAAGGTGCAGAAATATAATGTTATTCAGTGATTCTATAGAGAAGTAATCCCGAATACTCACTGGCATTCTCGGGGACCAGCAGCTGTTGCTTCTGCTGCTGTTGCAGGAGACGCTCCTTCTGCTGGGCCGCCAGCTGTTGCTGCTGTCGCATGTTGCGGAGCTGCTGCTGGGCGGGCAGCACAGCACCGCCGGGCGTGGCCACGGCATTCATGGGGCCGCGACCACGGGCAGGATACATGGGTGGCGGTCGCTGGAAGACCTGGTTGTGCATTGTTCCCTGCATTGTCCGCTGCATTATGTGCTGCTGCTGCTGCTGCTGGCTCTGGTGTTGCTGCTGGCTCTGCTGTTGCTGCTGCTGCTGGAGGCTAAGCATGCCCGGATAGGCGGGCGGCTGCTGGAGGTGCTGCTGGCGATGCTGCTGCTGTTGCTGCTGCTGCTGGGCCGCCAATTGGAGGGCCAATATCTGCTGCTGCTGCTGTTGTTGCTGCTGCTGCACCGCCTGCTGCTGCTGCTGGCTCATGAGGCTCAAGTGCTGGTTCAGGTCGTTGCCAAAGGTGGCCGACTCCACGTCGAGCATCAGCGACTTTTGGATATCGCTGATGGCGGAGGGCATCACAATGGGCGTGTCTTCCGCGTAGTAATCCACTACGCTGTCCAGCAGCTTGGACAACTCCGTGTCGCCGTCGCCTGGAATGGCCGCCGCTGCCGCTGCAGCCGCCGCAGCTGCCGAGGTCGAGGCCGCTGTGGTAATTGAGGTAGATGCTGAGGTCGCCAGTTGTTGCAGCTGCTGCTGCTGCTGCTGGAAGGCTAGCTGCGGGGGCTGGTGCGGCTGCTGGCTGAGGTAGACATCGTTTGGCTGCGGCTGCTGCTGGGAAGGATTGCTGGCTGCCTGTTGTTGCTGCTGCTGTTGTTGCTGCTGTTGCTGCAGTTGTTGCTGCTGCTGCTGCAGCTGTTGCTGCTTGCGATTTCGATTGGCTGCCGCTTTGGGTCCCGTGCTGCCGGCGCTGATGAGGTTACCGGGGGCGGAGAGGGAGCTGCCCGAGGACATCGAGGAGCTGGTAATGTCCGGCAGCGTCTTCACCAGCGGCTGATCGGCATTGGGGGCTTTGGGTATCTTTGGCGGATTCTGCAGTAGCTTGGCGAGCATCTTGTTCTGGGTGTACAGCTTGCTGGGCTTGTCCTCGGATCGCTTCGCGGAGGACAATTCGTCGTCGGGCTCGTTGAGCGAGCGCTTGCGGCTCAGCGAGGGATCGCTCTGGATCTTCAGCATGGCCTTTAGATCCTCGTTGCTCATGTTCCCGCTGGCGCCAACTCGATGCATCGATCCATGGCTGGACCCATGGCCCCCGTCGTTGTTCTTCAGTTGCCGCATCAGTTCGCTCGGTCGGGCATTGTTCATGGCTCCCGGCATGCCGCCCGAACCGCTGCCATCATCATCCTCTGTCTTCTCGTTAAGAAGCTGCCAATCAAAAGGGAACCATTAGAAGGGTGAATTGAGGACTCTTAGACTCCACTCTCTACTCACCTTGAGCAGCATTGGGTTCTGTGAGTTGCCGGCCTTGTGCAGAAGTGTGGCCGTGGCGCTGGCACTCCGTCCCATCGTCCCCATGGGTCCAAACATTCCCAGAGTTACGCCTCCCGGCTGGCCGCCCATTTTGAAGCTGCCAGCAGGTCCACCGCTGAGCTTCTCTTCTTCGCTTCCCTCCTGCTTAAAGTACTGCAATAGAAGCGAGGATTAATGGATGATTCTTTGGTTTGAATAATCCGTTCTGGCTCACCTTCTCCTCCTCGCCCAGTCCTCCCAGTCCGCTTGCCATTGTCTTGGTCAACAGGTGCCGCAATCGTTCCGACGATTCCTGTTGCTGCTGTGGCGCTGTCTGCTGTTGTTGCTGCTGTTGCGCTTGTTGCTGCTGCTGCTGTTGGGAGAGCAATAGCCCGCCCACACCATTCGGAAGGCCACCCAGCATCGCGTTGCTGTTGCTGCTGGGGCCACCACTGCTGCTGCTGTTGTTGCTCGGCTGCTGCTGCTGCTGCTGGGGATCCTTCTCCGGCTTGGTGTCGACAGGCTCGAAGGAGTGGAAGTTGAAACCATAGTTGCCACCGCCGGCACTGGCGTTCGACTGCGGCGATGGAAGGCTGGCGGCAGAGTGCGAGGACAGCTGGTAGGGCGTGGCCGGAGAGGCGCAGACGGCGGGACTGAAACCGTGGCCGGAGGGCGGTCGCGGCGTGCTCACGGGCGTGGCGACGGAGGCACGCGAATTGGGACGCGAGTCCGTCCAGCCGCCGACGCCGCCGCTGGGATCGATGTCGAAGGAGGAATGTGCAATCTCGAATTCGAAGGTGTCGCTGCCGTAAAAGCTGTGCTCCCCAGGCGCCGGCGAGGCAGTGAACGCGTTGACCAGATTCGCCGCCGAGGAGCTGGACGCCGAGGAGGAGCGCTGCTGCTGCTGCTGCTGTTGCTGCTGCATCCCAACGCCGTTGAGGATGGCGCTGCTCATGAGCGGCCCACCCACATTGGTCGTCTGCGTGCTGTTCCCGTTCCCGTTTCCGTTGTTGTTGTGCTGTCCGCCTCCCACTAGGCCGCCCAGCAGGTGCGTGGGCAGCATGGAGGAGGTCGCAGACGAGGAGGTGGAGTTCGAGTTGTGCAGCCCGTCCATCGAGAGGTTGTTTAGCAGGGAGTTGGCCAGCGATGGGACCGGCGACATGGCGCATAGTTGGCTCATTCCACCGACCATGCCCACGCCCACGCCGACGCCGACGCCGCCGCCACTCGCTCCTCCAGGTGCCGTCAAGGTGCTTGCTCCGGAGACAGTTCCCGAGGCAGACACCGCTCCCGTGTTGTTGCTGTTCATGTCATTCTCCGAGTTGAGCAGCGTCTGCACTGACATAATGAAGTCACCCTCGCCGGGCGTCTGGTTGAGGAACAGTCTCGAGTTGGCCTTCACATGCACATAGATGTCGGGGGCGCCCAGGCGCAGGCGGAACGGACGCGAGACCCGGTTGGATATGTGTACAGAGCCGGAACCTGTGCCGGGACCACCGCTGGCGGGCGAGTGAGGGCTGGCCGAGTCCTGGATGTCACGCAGGTGCGACTTCAGCATGGAGAGGTCGTGCGGGTGGCACAGATCCTGCCACAGGCGACCCACCCACGTCTGCAAATGCTGCTTGAAGGGCTCCCGCAGGGCAGTGGGATCTAGGCTGAGTATTTTGCCATGGATGTCCAGCTTGAAGGTCATCTGCTCGATGGGCTGCTGCTGCACGTGCTGCTGCATGTTGATCTCCAGCGGCGATTCGTCCTCCGGCCGCGTGATCAGACAAAGCACCGAGCTGCTGGCATCCGCATCATCTACAGGGAGAGAATGGAGTGGGGTTTAGGATATATTCAAGTGTGTTTTAATGTTTGCTTCCACTTACCCTTAACGGGGGCTGCTATCAGGACCACCTCCTCGTACTTGTCTTGCTGGCCAGACTGCCTCAGTGGCTTCTGCTCCATGCCCGCCTCGCAGTTGGACGACGTCTGGGTGGCCGTTCGCGTGTCCTTGACTAGCATGCGCACCTTGGTGGAGATACTCCGCTTGGACTTGCCCGCCTGAGCGTTACCCGAGCTGGAGTTGGACCCCGCCGACTGCTGCGATGCATTGCCGTTGTTCAGCTCGTCCAAATCGCCCCAGCCGCCTCCTAAGCTGGCCGCAGGTCCACTGCCTCCAGCTCCTCCTCCGCCACTACTGTACATGTTGTTGATGATCGGCTCTAGCTTGGCGTGATCGCCCGCGTAGAGGTACATGTAGAGGGGCTGGTGGTAGAGCTCCTGCTTCTCATAGCCGATCAGCTCGCGGATGTTCTGCGTGCAGGACTCAATGATGCCGTTGGCGTTCACCTGCAGCAGGACCCAGCCCACGCCGCTGATGTAGTGCTCGAGGGCCTCAAAGTAGGCGGAGATCTCCGACACCTGGCCCAGCAGTAGCGATGGCTCCGATGGCAGAGGCAGTGGCTGCGGTGGCTCTGTCGAGGATACCTCTCCCTGTTGCACCGGATGGATCGAGCAATTGTCCGTGGCACAGCGACTGCAGCGGGGCGTTGAGGTTGTTTGTTGTTTGCTATTGTTGTTGTTGTTGCTATTGTTGTTATTATTGTTTGTGTTGTTGTTGTTGTTGGTTGTCGCCGTGGAGTTGTTGTTATTTGTTGAAGTTGACGATATATCACGATTTTGGCCTTTGTCACAAATTTCACGATACTACAAAAAGAAAGATGGGAAATGGTTTAGAAGATTGCGGTTAATAAAGAGTTTGCCAGCGATAACTAATCGATCAATTGTTATTGCTTAACGAAAAATCATTTTATTGTTTAATGGGAATAATGGAATTTAAAATTGCATTCGAAAGGGTCAAGATATTTGTTAATTAAGAGTTTAAAACCGTTTAAATGTCGATCGAGTTTAAACGTTGTCTATTGGTTTTTACACTATTCGGGAACAATGGAAATTAAAATTTCGATTCAAATCTATTTTACGTTCCAATTTCATTTTAAAGTAATTACTTTATGATTTTTATGCATATTCCTCACACATTTCGCGTCATTGTCGCGACGAGTCTTTAGCGCAATAAAAACTTCATTCACATCAGATCCGAGCCCACTTTATTATCAGAGACACTAAAACTGCAGTATTTTTGCAATGCGGAAGCCATTCCCTTTACGAATATTATGGCACACTTTGTCGTCGTAGTACACCCTACGAACATCATAATTCTGGCTGTTCTGATCCGATCTGCACCCATTGTAGTATTGACACAATGGAAGTGCAATAAACCTCCCGCATTCTTTCCCTCACACACAGTCCCTGCGTCTCTCTCTCTCTCTCTCTCTCTCTCTATGCGTATTTGTGTTTTTATTTTTATTCGGACACGCAAAAATTTTCGCGCCCGTTTGAGGAGAGTCCATTGACTTTTCTACAGAAAATAACGAAAACACATTCAACACTCGCATTATTCAAATATTATTGTTATTATTACTGGGCTTTCCTTTCCGCCGACTTTGATGGATTTCCAAGGCACACACCTTTCCACGGCACACACCACCCCAACACCACCCACCGAGCCAACAGTGAAGGTCAGTCAACTTGCACTTTGCGTAGCCCGTGTTTTGCTACAAATGTCAATGGCATTTCACATTGTTTTGGTTTTTCGTTGTTTTTAGTAGGGGGCTGGCAAAGGGGGCTTATCAGTCAGAGCCAGGTCTGGAGAGCTGGAGACCTGGTCTATGACTCAATTTGGGCCAAAAATTACTCACTTTTTAGAGTGCCACAAATGAAATCAAGAACAGAGAACACAAAACACACAGAACAGAGAAACAGAGAAACCGCGTGGAACGTTCGTTCAGTCACAAAGTTGCCGAAATAATAAGCGCACATTTTTTGATGCAATTGTATTCAAAAAAAAAATACACAACAACTGGCTCTCGCTCTCGCTCTCACCTCCCTCTCTCACTCTCTCTCTCTGGGAGCAATAAAGCTTCTTGGCGAAGCTCTGTCAAACAAAAGGTGCGGCGGCAGTTCAGGTAATCAGTTTAGAAATCAATCAACCTTTGCTGTTCCTCTTCCCACTGTCGATTATGGAATTTAAAACTGAAATCTGTGTATTACAATGAGAAGTGTAGGCCATGAGACTGCCTTACCTGGAAGGTAATCTGTCTTGCATATTGCGACTCTCTCTCTCTCTCTCTCTGTCTCTGCCCCAGCTTTTGTTTACCGGCTTGTGCCGCGCGGGATGCCGAGTGTGTGTGTTTGTTATCACATTGCCTTTGCAGTTTGCACCTTGTGCAGCGTGTGTGAGGTGGAGGTGGGGCCAGGGCCACAACGGGACAGGAGAAGAGTGTGGTGTGCGGGCGGAGTAGAAGTAGAAAGAACCGTGACACGATGTAGAATCACAACTATGTGAAATTGCCATCCAAGGTGCGACGTCATCGTCCAAAAAGCATTTCAAAAGCAGTTCGTTGATCTTTCAGTCGAGTGGAACAGGGACAGCAACAATGTATGGCAATACGAGAACACGAGTCAGCTGAGAGAGAGCGAGCGAGCGTGTGAGCTTTTAATTTCTTTGGAAGGAAGCTTCTCTGTGCAACACAACCATCTGTGTGTGGTTTTGTGTGACCAGGAAAAGTTGCTCCCGGGGTGAAGGCACTCACTCACTCACTCCGACAAAATATCAGTCAAATGATAAAGTAAACAACAAAAGGAACAACACCGAAAGAGAGTACACGGCGCGTGCAATGGCGAAAATGTCTGAAACGTGTCTGGATTTTGCCTCTCTCTCTCCGCCGTCACCTCTATCTCTCGGTCTGGTCTGGTTTGGTCTTGTGTTTTTTTTGGCGGGCTTTGGCCCATAGATTCTTCCAAAATTGATCGCATCAGGTAAGAGGTGAGATAAAGCGAAGCAGCAGCTGTGCTGTGAATTTCGGGCAGAAAACGAGTGCAGAGTGACAGAAAAGGGGGGGTTTGTCAGTGGAAAAGGGTATACAAAGCTCGAAATTAGTTACGACAAAAGGTAATGCAATATAATATCTTCTTTGGAATGGTTATTTATACAGATTTAACAGATAAACAGAAACGTCTTAATGATTGTTCTTTTTTATATTCCTTGACCCTCCTCTACATTTACCCATTTGTATGCCACATTTCCAATTCAAAATTCTTCCGATATTTCGTGTAGCCATCTCTTTCTCTCCCGCTATCTATAAAATTGCCAAAAATAGACCCCTCCTCAATACTCACCTAGCGAGAAATGTGAAATCGTTCACGAATACCCTAGAAGTAAGCATCGCGTCACATCGTTCCCAACGGGCGCCGTGGCTTAGTTGGTTAAAGCGCCTGTCTAGTAAACAGGAGATCATGAGTTCGAATCTCGTCGGGGCCTATTCGTTGTGATAACTTTTTTTTTCTTTTTCTAATTTCAGTTAAATTGTTATAATTTTGTTCCTTTTCTGGATTATGGTTCCCAGCAATTTGATTAGCGTCCCGGATGATTTCACTTATTAGCGACAAAATCCCTGTCTAATGCTACATGCGGAACCCACTTAATTCAATTTATTTATTACTTATGGAACTCATGGACCTCATGTGCGCTGTGGTGTGTACTTTAATTGCTTTTTATTGACCCAACTATGGCACGACTCTTGTTTAGGTTTCGCCCGTATGGATTACAAAATAAAATTATGTATATTTTGTATACTATGACGGTTTTGCCGCCGCCTCCGCCGCGATTCGTTTAAAAACCCATTTGTTGGCACTGGTATTGCTTTGGTATTTTTTTGGCTTTTGTTGGTTGGATGTGTGGATGTTGCCTGTGCGGCAAAGCGTGGCGCTTGGCTCACAAAATAATTTACATAATAAAGTGCTTAGGCTACCTGAAACCAATAAAAGCAATACACCAACATTAACTTTGCCTAAAACAACATAAATCCCTCTGGTTTACCCGGGTCGTCGGGGTTTTCAAACTAAATATAAATTTATGTAAATTAAATAAAAATATTAATTAAATTATTCTGCGGCGGGTTAAATTACGTCAGTTCAGTCCGAGTCTTCTACTATCTCTCTCTCTCTGTATGGGCAATGGTGCCCTATCCCTGCTCCTATCTTATCCAATTCGCGAATTCTTTTAAGTTCTTTTCGGGCTGAGCTTTTAATTGCTTTTTAATTGGAACGAACGCGTTTTCGGCTTGCCCAGAGAAAGACGTAGGCCCCCCACAACAGACAAGACTGAATGGAAATTACATGGGGGAGTTTGGAGACAGACCAGAGCAGACCAGGCCCTCTGTTGCTTCTGTTTGTGTTGTAATGGATCATTTGGTATTCCGCACAGGCCAGCACAAGCACAGGCGGTCGTCTGTCCCCAGTGTTATAACAACTTGTATTGCTTTTTCGTGTAGTTCAGCGAATTAATAGATGCGTTTGATGAGGGGTCTCTCGTCTGTAATTGAGTGTCCCAGCCCCCTGATTTGGTTAGTTTCTCTCGACTTACCGTTCGAACCACTTGATTGAGTATAGCCGCCTTGTCCGGTTTCGTTGAGGTCATATCCCCACGCTTGTTCAGCGTTAGTATCTCCGACAACTGCTCGATGTAACCATTTTCCGCCTCGCGACGCCGCTTCTCATTGTTGCATTTGTTGATTTGTGATTGCGGCTGCAGGAAGGTAGAAATGCAACAATATTAATAATAGTATTTACATGCTTATAAAGAGAGTATTTATTCTATTTAGTTATTACTTACTATGTCTGTTCTACCTTAATCGTATTTCTAAATCTTATCGCACAGCTGCCTGATTATCTCCAGCAATCAAGCCGCATAAATATATTTTCTTTATTCATTTTTGATAATCACACTGACTGTTTGATTTGATTCTTTGATTAAGAATCGTTAAACCCTGTGAAATGACTGCCATAATAAATAATTGCTAAACAAATTGGTACCGTGATTGATTATTCGCTAATCCAAACCCTAGCATATTTGTATAATTTGAATTTTTAACATTAAGATATTTTAGAAAGGGACTTCCAAAAAAAACTCACCAAATTAACCTTCGAATCCGTCTTGCGACGTATCTTCCGGCCTGACGTCGCGGCGTTGGCTGCGCTGCTGGCTGAGATCGGCGACGCCACCGCATTCATAATGGCAGCCGAGCGTTGCAGCGCAGCTGCGATGTTGGCCGTGGCTGCGGCGGCGGCTGCCGCTGCTTTGTTGTGGAGAGAATGATGAGAGTTGTTGAGGTGCTGCTGCTGTTGCTGCTGGTGCTGCTGTTGGTAGAGCAGCGCCTGCTGCTGCTGCTGCTGCTGCTGTTGCAGCTGCTGTTGCTGCTGCTGCAGCTGCTGCTGCTGGAGCGAGAGTGAGGACGCTGTGGAGGCGCCTGCAACGCCCCCGGCACCAGCGCCGCCGCCTCCGCTGGCCGCCGTCGCGCGCTGCAGTGGGTGGGTGCCGGGCGCCAGGCCGTGGTGCAGGCCACTCAGCAGGCTGCTGCCGCCCGCGGCCGCAGATAGAGTGACGGCTGCTGTGGCGGCGGCCGGCGAGGAGCGTGGCAGGTTGCACACGGAGATGTTGCTGCTGTTGTACTTGCCGCTGGCGTTCGCGTTGGCGTTGGCGTTGGCGTTGGCGCTGCTGCCTCCGCTGCTGTGGTGGAGGCTACTGCTGCTGCTACTGTTGCTGCTTGAGGTTGAAGTCGTGGGATTTGCTGTACCTGAGGCCCAATGATCTGGTAAGTCACTTGGGCTAAGCCTGCAAAGAACAGAAAATCGAATTTCAAATTAGTGGAAATTTCGCGAAAAGAAAGGAAAGAGCTAAAGGTTTCGAGCCGCCTGCTCGCGCTGTTGTACGACCCATGGATGGCCTTGGCTTTGGGGGCTTTGAGGCTTTTGTTGCCTATCAAAATGCAAAATGCAAAATGCCCATAGCCATGCCCAACCACTCCACGCTTTCATTCTCTTTTCTTTAGGGCTAATGTGCTGCCTCGATTACAGTTTATTGCCTAATTAATTTGCATTTGAGGAGCGTGAGAGACAGAGCGACAGAGACAGCGACAGCAATCAGCTGTTTTTTTTTTGGGGTCTCTTGTGGGTTTTTGTGGTTGGTGTCTTGGGGTCATACCATAGAGCTGCGGGGATTATATTAATTGGGAATTAGGGAAAAAAATGTTCGACTATTACATTACCGAATATTACAGGGTATTCCTATGTGGAAACTATGTGATTTTTTCTAAGCATTTTTAAGGGTCTGGTTTCTAGTACTTTCCCTTACTTTTGGAACTTTGTAAAGTATTGTTAATATGTTTTGAACTCTAATAAATTGTAGAGATTTCTCTTGTAATTGAACTTCACTTCTCTAATGAATTTATTGAACATTTTGTGATTTCTCTGCTATATTCCTTGGTTTAATTTAATTCCGCAGATTCCCTGCTGGTGCTTTTGAACCTTCTCCCAGCTAACAGTTTTAGAGCCAATCACAGTCATGTTTCCTGTGGTTTCCGTTGCCAATCTCAACTATCTTCAGAATTCCTATACCTCTCTCTGTTCGGGTTATGCTGCTTTTTCTTTTTGGAATGTGACGTCTTCATTTTCTGGCAATCACTTCAAAGGATGCTGACGAATGGTATACGCATACATATGTCCATTCCTCCTTCCCCGTTTTTCCAACGCAACCTTAATCATTTGTTAGCTGGAATTTGGGCAAACACTCTGCTGGGTTCGGTGGCTTTCAGGACTCTGTGACCTGACCCCGAGTCGTGCCAGGGTGCGGTTACCACCGCTACGTTAGTCAAATGAATGTTGTCAGTTTTTGGGGCAACACGCAGCCTCTCTCTCCTCGGAGCAGCGCGTGCTAGAGACCGAGACCGGAACAGGTCCAGGCAGCACTTCAAGTGGCCATCATGGTCATTATTCTTGCATGCTTTCTCCCGCTCTTCCCTCCTTCCGAATTTTAGGGGGTCTGGTCTGCTTTCATGTCACATTACATTTTATTTGGTTGCTTGATTAATTGTTTGCTTTATTTGCTTAAAGTGTAGAATAAATTGTATTTGTAGGTTCTTCAAGCGCCACTCGAGCAACTTTGAATCTGAATGAGAGACAAACCCAACCGAGACTCAGTCAAGCAATTCGAGCGTGAAACAGAGTCAGTCCCAGATCTCGAGTTTCAGAGTTCTTTCAGTTGGAGTTGGAGTTGCAGCTCTGAGACCACCCGGTGTTACAACTTCTGCTTATTCCTCTTCTTTTTTAATTACATTACATGCATAATGAACCCCCCTTTAGCCCCTTACCCAGCTCTCTTGGGCTCTGAGAATGGCAGAGAAAAAAGAAATAATTACAGACAGAACTCTGGACATGGTCAGGAGATGTAATCAGCGTCGACGCTAAAGAGGAGAAGGAGGCAGGCCCAAGTCCAAGTGCCACGAGTAGTGGCAGAGAGGGGAGGGTAAATGGGTGGATAGATGACGGGCAGTTGGCCAAAACGTGAATGCAATGGGCGCCAAGATGAGTGACGTACAACCCCCCCCCCCCCCCTCGGTTGACGCCTTGCGAGTGTTTTCCTCTGCCCTCACCCGACAAGCACCATAATTGCGGCGATTCTTTTAGTTGATGTTGTTCTTAGGGCTGCGTACCCTTTGTAGAAGGGTATTATGATTTTCAGGAGTTTTTTGTACTTTAAGAGGTATCCCCAAAGCCTTAGAGCATATGTAACTTCGCTTCAAGCATCCCTCTCCTCTTTTGGTTGTTTGTTGTTTTGACAGGGTGACACTTAAATGTGGCAGCACATCAACCTTCTTCTCCTCCTCCGCCTCCTCATGCAGCGCTAAGCTCGAATTTTCTTTTGGGTTTTCTCTTGGTTGGTGCCACACAGGGCGTATGATTGACGCGCTTAATTAAGGCAGCAGCAGAAGAAAAAGAGCGTAAATTAATTAAATTTCAATTAATGCAGTCAGTCAGTTGACTTTTTGTTGATTCTGTTGTTTGGTAAACGTTTTTTTCTGTATTTTCTGTTTTCTGTGGGGCTTATCAATTTGCACTTTGCCGCTTGGGCTTTCAGTCTCCTTTAGTCTCTCTGCATCTCATTTTGTTTCGCTATTTTCGCAATTTATCGTCATACGACAGAGAGAGAGAAAGAGAGACACAAGGTATTTATAGACAAACAGCGAAATATATTCAAAGAGAGCGAGAGAGAGACCCAATGAGAGTTTCCACCTTCGCCCTGCCCTGCCCAACAAGAGGCAGCTCTTGTTTTGTGGGGCAAAACAAACATTTTGTCTTTAAAATGTACAATGGAACGCATTTGTTTCATCATCAGAGAGGCAGCGAAAGAGATGTCGGGGGACTAAAGGGTGGTGCTGGTGGTGTCCCCCATTGATCTTAATGAGGCATAAAACAGAATCAGCGCCAATTTTGTTGTCGGAGCCAAATAATGAATTTCACTTTCTTCTCTTCATGGCTTTCGCGCTCTTTTTCTGAAGATATTTCAATGTCGTGGTTTAAGTTTGATTGAATATTTCTGGGTACTTCCCTGAGAAATAAGAAAAAGTGTGGAACTACTCTTGTCTCTCTATAAAGTTATCTGCAACCTTTTCTCTTAATAAAAGTGATCTTGCCACCCTTCTAAATCTCGAAATTCCTACTTCCTTCCATCATCAAATGTCTATTTGATGAACTTCCAAAAACCAGAGAAGGTTGTTCCATGAATCACATCTCTTGCTGGCTGCAGAGAGAGGGCGGAACAGGTCGGGGTGTGTGTAGAGAATTCAAGTGTGGAGAAAATACTCGTAAATTACTCATTATATTTAATGTTGATTATACGAGTAATGTCATGCAGAGTGTTTGGTATTTGCTTTTTTCGTTCTTTTTCGCTCTCTTTTGTTGTTTTATTTTTGCGGCATTTTCTGCTTCGACTTCCATATACGAGAAGTACACGAGAGAGACAGAACCACCACAGAGAGAAAGAGAGAGAGAGAGAGAGACATGGGCGCCTTAAACAAATTGAGTCACGAGTCTCACGAGGAAGGAGATTATTATGGTGACGCTGTGATGCTGCCGCTGCTGTGATGTGCAATAGAAGAAGCAGCATTGAATTACGCATACGCACTGAGTGCCAAAGGGAGGAGAGGGAGCAGAAAGCAACGCTTGAGGGCAAAGCTTAATAAAATGTAGTTAATTTTTTTGGGTTTTCTTTTTGTGTTTTGAAAGGTCTACGTGATGTTTGGCTCGAAGCCGCACGGATCGGAACTGGGAGTGAACTTTGATAATGCTTAAAATGCAGAAAATATATTCAAGTTAAGCTTACAATGTAAGCAATTGTCAGGGGAGAAAAGTAAGAAATGTACAAGCAGATATACATATCTCTGAAAGAATATCTAAACGTGTACACAATTTCCCACTTAAACAGAACAGGCAACAACAGTATTCAGTATCCACGCTCTGGAACTGCATCCTCCTTAACTCGGCTATGAACTGCTTGGGGCCAAAATAAACATGTTGCCAATACGCCAGTCTCAATTAATAGCCAACAACATCGACAATGACAGCGACAACAGGCAACATTTTACCAACCGCCAACAGAGAAAAAACAACAACAAAAACAAGAACAACCAGCAGACAAATGTGCAATGAAAATGTCAGGAAAAATGTCTGAAAGACAAGCAGAAAACTGCAGCAAAAACCGGGATAGATATGGGAAATGGATGCAGGAGAGAAGGATGTGGCCAAGTGGAAAATGTGTGTTCAAACAAGAAAATAAGGAAATGAGCGCAATGGAGAGCAATGGAGAGCATCCCCCATCAATGTCAGTGGCAGAAATAAAAGCTAAGAAGCAATTTCAAAACAATTTGTTTCATTCTGCTGCTTTATTGCCGCTGTCAAGGCTTTCCTACAAGCAATTAATGGGAAAATTCGGAGCAAATAAAAAAAGGATCACGTGAATCATCAACGTTCTTGGCATATATTCAATATTATATATCATAATCCACAGCTCCTAGTTAGGTTATTTTCGTAGGTGTGACAAACCTCTTAGGCTTCTCACTTCTCTGTTTCAAGAACTCGCTTCCGACCTACCCCAACTGAATTTACTTTAAGCTTCTCTTTGCACTACACCTAAGTACTTCTATTTGCACCTTCCTTAGATGATTCACAATTTTTGGCTTCACTTCTTCTCTGTCAGCAGTGAGTATCCTATCCTTGACACTAATTTCCGTTTGGCTCTCCCCAAAAACTCAAATAAATATTCGTACTTTTGTTTGTTATCGTGGCACTTCCAGTGGAATTTGAATGACAAATTTAAGCGAAATGCTGATTCATGGTGACTAAATATCAGGCAATCAAAAAATACACAAAATATGCGGGCTTCATGTAAGGTTACGCGTTTATTTGTGGGTGATTCCCAGGTGCTAGGTGGTTGGAAACGTTGCTGACACATAGAGAATTTCATGAATGGAATCTGAAACCAACTGGCACTTTGAACTATAGCTTCTAAAAGGGTTCTGTAATCGTTTAAGCTCTTATAAATGTGAGACCTGCCTCACTTTGCCTCTCTGTTGAGTCTAAATTGAATTTATTTTATTTTTTGGATTCTATCTCTGTCTTATTTTTTCGTTGTCTTGTCTAAGTTGTCGCCTGGAGCTGACATTCACTACAAGTCTCGCCTTATGCTGTTTAATCAGTGTCTAAAACTAGTCGCAAGTCTAGTCGTCATCTCAGACACACCGCACACCATAACCATACACCGCACAACCTCATTTACTCAGCTGTGACAGTGAGTGTGTCTGTGAATGGTAGTGTGAATACGAGTAGGAGTACTCGTAAGCCTGCAGTTTTAGCAAACTAATTGTGTGAATAAAACATATGTTCGGGTCTCTCTCTCTCTCTCTCTCTCTCTCTCTTATTCTCTCTGTGTCTCTCTGCTGTTGCTCTCTCGCTGTGGCTACTACTACAGTCAGTCATTTGCTGCTACAAATAATAAAGTGGGTCATGGATGAAAGAAAAAGCGTTTTATAAAGTGGGTCATGAATTTTGTTTCACTCACGTTCAAGTGTATTTCGATTGCCGTTCGTCTGATGTTGCTTTTGCTTTTGTTGCTCTTTTTTGCGTGCTGTTTGCTGATATTTATTTTATTTTTGAATTTTTATATTTATATCTACATATATATTTTTTTTTTGTCGTCTTGTCTGTGTGTTTTTTATTGCAAAAAGCAGCATAGCCGCCAATTGGATGTTTGATAAATTTCATGCATGATTCAGGTTTTGGTTTCGCTGTTTATTTTTGGGGGAATTGGAATATCGGTTGATGTTTCTCTCTATCTCTTATGATATTTTTGACTTGGAATTCCGCATCGTAGATCATAAATTTGATAAACAATTAAGTTGTTTTCGAAATGTACTGATTATAGATTTATCCTGGCGGAATCTTTAATTGCAGTTTAATTTTATAATTCTTTTTCGCACTTTATAAATCACTTTTTCAATCACTTAATTGACATTGATTTATGTGTGGCACATAGTTAATTTATTTTTTATCATTTCTTTTGCACTTTAATTGCCGCAAAGAAAGGAAGAGTCACCAAAGAGAGGCAGACAGAGAGACAAACTCGTGCCATCTGCTACACTTTCACTGACTAATTGCCAACTCAGGAGCCAACACGACGACAGTTTTCACTTTCCATTCAACACCGCCACCAACTAGAAATAACAAACAACAACTAAAAGTACGCGAGTATTTACTACAAAAGAAAGGCAAACTAATTTGTGGCAATTAAAATGCGCGAGTAATTAACAAATAAAGCTAAATGGTTGTTTGGCACAGGGGAGTGGAGACTAGATCTGCCAGAGAATATTGCTATAAAGATATCATATATTTTATGGCATACATTTGAAACTAATAGTTAAAGAAAAAGAGTGGCCAATTCAACAATCATCCCCGTTGCATTTCCATTTATAATAATTATAGTTTTTCTTTTGTATATGGTAATTCCCGCTAATTGAAATACCCCCCACTAACAATCATAAATGTTAATCTAATATTCACTTTGGTGCTGTGGAAACGGCAACCATTTGAAAGACATTTAACGATATCTACAATCATGATTTGATTGGGTTCAGTGCAATTCCCATAGCAAGACCACCAATTCAAGCAACGGCAGACCATAGCTTACTCGAATGCCTCTGCGTCTACGTCTACTATTATATCAGAACTGTAACTAAATGATTCAATAGACAGTAACTGCAGCAATCTATGCAATGATAACATCTAATGAGAGGCCAAGTGACTGCCCCCCCAACAGATATCTCTCTTTCTCTCTCTCTCTCTGTCTTCCGCCGGCACATATCGTTCGCTCTTTCAGCTACAATCTCTTTCCCTGTCTGACTCTTACACCTGCTGAATGACTGACTGACTACATGACTGAATGAGGAACTGTCTGAATGCACTTTGCACAGTTGTTGTGTTTCGGATTTTTCTCTCTGTCTGTCTAAGTTGGTGGCGCTTTCCGATGTGGCCGATGAGAAATAATGTCAGTGGGTCAGAGTCGATTTAGCATTTTGCTGTTGCTGTTTCTGTTTCATGTCAGTGTGTGTGTGTGTGTGTGTGTGTTACGATATATAGCTTAAGGTTAACACATATTCTCGCTGGCAGAGTCAAAACAGCTGTTCCACGGAAACCCACTTTCCTCTCTCTCTCTTAGCCCGCCACAAAAAGCTGTAATAACTGGGCTAAGGCTAACACTAATGCCAGACCAGACCAGACACAAGACTTCACTTCACTCCACTCCAATCCAAGAATTCTAATTGTAGTTTTTCAGGCTGCATTGCTGCACGTGTTGCATGTGGCATATAGATGGGTTCCAATGGGGATAATCCATGCATTTGTATGCACAACTTTGAATCGTAAAATATTCAGTTGTGTTCCTAAGATTTATAACAGAGAGAATAGCAGTGAAGATGGAAACTGTCTTTAGAGTGGGGTTTTTGGGGAATTTAATTTTGTGAATATTGACAGGAATTATGTGACGAAAAGTGAGCTATAAATGAGGGGCAGCTCCCAGAGAGAGATCAAATCTTTTCTCTGTAGCTTGAGCTCTTACTTGTCTCTTCCTTCCGAGCATCCTAAACTTCATATCTCCCAACATTTTGCACTGATATACAAATAAACCGAGAGCACCGCACAATCCTCAGACAGTAACTGTAATACCTGGCAGTCTCAACGGTTTTGAGCTTGACTTAGGATACGCGTATCTGTCAGTCAAATGTGCTTCAGGCGGGCAACCTTCGGCTGTCTTCCAGCTGTGAAACGCACACGCACTCGACTGAGAGATTTACTATATGTACGATATAAATGTATAATCTTTAAGAAATCTCACACGTTGATTTCCTCTACCTTGTTCGACTACTGGGGCTCGTCGTGGTCTTGGCTGCGTTTCAATGCAATTCAAAAAATTTAATTTATGAGTAAATAAAATTTATATAAAAGCCAACCTTCAAAATGCTGCGGCCTGTGGCTTGGGGCTGTTGCTGTTTTTGTTTCTGTTTCTCATGTGGGGTTTGCGCACTTTGCATTTTGTTTACATGTCGCTGACTGTGCGGCAAAGGTGAGCCATGAAGTTCTCTCGATACTCCACACTAGATGTGCACATATTGTGCATATGTACATGCATTATATACATAATTTTGTATATAGTATTTCTCTTATTGCGTGCTCCTTTAACTCACGGAAAAACTGTGGCATTACTCACCTGTAATCAGAATGAAAAGAGAGAGAGAGAAAGAGAAGGAAATGTGATTAGCATTATTTGCGTTTCGTGATAAGCGGGGATTTAAGGCTATAATTGATTAATATCTGTAAAGTTTACAACTAAAGGGAATTAAGGGCAGCAGTTTACAGAAATGCGGAAAAGTAATAGAGTAGCTTTAGCATAGTTTGGGTTACATTTTGCAGCTTCCTGTTAAAGGATTCCCGAAGTGTTTCAAGGGATTCTGCCGCATCAGAGTTTCATTTAAATACATTTCTTCTAACGTTTTCCCATTAATTTGGCAATACTTGGATCCCTTGTTCTGCCAACCACTTCCCTCTACAGTCACAAACTTTGCATTCCAAAGAACACATTTTATTCTTCAATTACGTGTCCAATATTGTATTTCACTCGATTCTTGGCTACACCCATGGACCCCTTCCATTGCACCCGTCACCGCTTGAGCTACTTTGGTTCTCCTCCAGTTCTCTCTGTGTGATTCCGTTCTGGTCTTATAGGCCTAGTCCTGTAGGCCGTTCGGTCTGCTGTATGGCTTTGTCCTTTGGCTTTGGGACTGAGGCCTGGGCCGGGTGGAGAGGGTGTGCTTGTGATTTTTCTACCGGATTACAATTGTTTACACACACGACTGAACATTGTCACAGTTTCCACGATGGCAACGTCTCTCTCTCTCTCTCTCTCTCTCTCTCTCACTCTCTGTCTCGTTGGTTGCAATTGTTCGTAGTCCTCATAGTAGTAGTCCCATTCCAATCCCTGGTTATCCTGTAACCATGGCATATCCCTTTAAGCTCCGACATACACACACACACTGACTACACACTCGTGTAATTGTGCGTCTTCATGTGACAGGAGCTCTGGCAACTCTGGCAACGAGCTGGGGGTAGGGGGAGCAATGGTTGTGCCTCCATTTGTTGTTTGCGCAAAGTATAAGTTTACAACGGCACAAAACCGCTTTGCATATGTCCCCCATATGTGCGTGTGTGTGTGTGTGCGAGAATGTATCTATGTGTGCTGCCACTTTGTCTAACATTTCACTTTATATGCCACCCATCAGGCAGAGTCAGGCAGAGAGCCCCCTACCCCATATCTGCCGCAATTGCCCAGCATTTTGTATGCTTTTCACTTTACAGTCAGCAAGCATTTTATTCTATTTTCCCCCGTGCACACACAAGCAGGGAACACTAGGAACAGAGCGTACGAGCGTATTTTTCCAGAGTTTTTCCAATTTTCCGCTCATGCGGCTTCCCGCTGTGTCTGTTTGTCTTGTTGACCGATAATGGTTGGGGCAAGAGACAGGCAGGCAGGGAGCCACGAGGCAGGATAGCCAGGATGCGGAGGCAGGGAGCCTTTCCTTCCTGCCATACCTGCCCCACGTTGGCTTTCCCCCACCATTATCGGGTGGCTGATCCATGGAAATATCGTATGTATATTGTATGCACATACAGTAGATTTTTCGTATTGGTTTCACAGTTTCTGACATTTGTTTGACTTGATTGCAGTGCTGTGGCAAGTGGCATGTGGCAGGTGCAATAAGTCCAGTTATTGAAACAGCCTTCCCTTTGTGGCAGGTTCTTTTTTTGCCTAAGATAGAGCAGAACTTTAACAGGAAGTGGGACGGGGACATGTGGCTATCAAAATATTCTTTGGCTACTTTAAGGAAGGAATACAGATTCTAGATATCATTTTTGACAATATCTCTGGAGAAACACGAATTTAGTTTTCAAATAGGTTTCTTTTTTCGCACTATCCAAAATCACTTTAGATTTAACTGTACGACATTCATTACGGTATTCCCTTTCTCATTTCGCATCCATTCACTTCGTTCCACTCTTTGCCGCTCCTCTACACTGCACTGCACTCCACTCTACTCTACTCTCCTCATCTCCATTCCCCCTGCTCTCTACTCTACCCTTCCAAAACTTTCATCTCGCTTCGCCTGTCACAGTTTGACAAGCACTGGCATTGACGCTGTCGCTCAGATTGCAGTAGACTGCGGCTGCCTCTCCTCTACACTCCGATCCTCCCTTTCCAACTTCATCTGCTGCTGCTGCTGCCGCTGCCGCTGTCGCTTCTGTAGTTGTTTTTGTTGTTGTCTTCATGCAAATTTAATTAAATGGATTTTTTCTCTTGCCCGCCGCTCTCTTTACTTCTCTTTAATTCATTCCATTTCTGTTTTGTTTGTAAGCTGAGCTAAAGACGAAAGGCAGAGGGAGCTAGGGGGAGGTAGTAGGTAGGTGGTACAAGGAAGCAAAGAGAGGAGGTGGGTCCGCGCAGAGTAATTAAGTTGAACAGAGAGGCGGAAAAATGCAAAACTTGGATTCGAGTGAGACTACCACCATTCCCTTCATGCCACCATCTCTGTACTTAGTCTACATTTTCATTTCTATAGCAATACTTTTCCGTAACACCCTATATCGTACCCTCAATCCGTGTGCTTGGCATCTGAATCCTCTCCTAAAGATAGTCGTGTTGCCGTACCATTCTTTATTATTCTCAATTCTACGCCCAAATCCTCCTCTCATTTCGCAACTCTCATATCCTCCTCTCAGTATTCCTATTAAAATCGCTTTTAAATTGATATTTTTTTCAATCTTTCGCAAGTTTTTATTTAATTTCATTCTTTATACATTTAATTATGATATTTTTACCAGTTTTTATTAGGGACTACGACGGCAGCAATCGCATCAGCCCACGTTCCCATCCCCCTGCTCCACACACTGCCCACCTTTTTCTGATAGACAGACAGAGCAGACTGGCAGACACCCTGTATATGAGGTGCATGGGTTGGCAGGTCTGTTGGTTCGTCAATGGTAATTCGATATTGCGCCGCTTTTTAAATATTCTCTTTCTCTCCAGTCTCTGTCTCTGTCTCTATAGGTGTGTTTAAGTGTGGAAGAGTGTGTCTCTGTATGTGTGTGTGTGTGTGTAGCTGCCAAATTAATTACAGAGCGCTGCACCAACGCACTGAGCAAAGAGCGACACAGAGTGAGGAGACAAGGAGAGCGAGTCAGGGGAGGTACACAGTAAATCTCTGGGGAAAGGTGGGCGGATGGGCGGCGGTGCAAACAAACAGCGCGCCAACAGAGATTCTTCTTTAATTTTAATACCCCGGGAAATGGGGTTCCAGATCCTATACATTTTGAATATATTCTTGATCTACATCAACAATTTTCCTTATTTCTGTTTCTTACGAAAGATGTTCCCAAGTTATGTTTGATAAAATAAAGCAAAAGGGAGCTTACTACCTTATCGTAGACCTACCCATATCATAAGAAATATCGAATAAATCACACACAAAAATGCGCCTTAAAGGGTATCCCAAGCTTCGACTCCCGCTAAAGCCTTGCCTTTACTGGTTTTCATCAGTTTTTTTTTTGCTTTTGTTTTTTTGTGTGCAGAGAGCAAAGCACGTCTGAGCAACCAACCAACGCCCCTCCTTTCAAGTACCTCCCTTCTTTACCCCCCCACCCTGCCAAAAAAGGGCTGCTTTAAACTGGCTCCGACTTCGTCTCCAGCTCCAGCAACAGCTCCCGCTCCCAGCACAGTAGCTCTCCTCTCCCCGCGAACCTTTGTTTCGAAACTGGATTTAGCTGGGCGTATGGCTGTTGGATGGATAAGTTGTCTGTGCTCAGGTTTTGCCCTGCTCTTTAGCTGTAGGTTTGTAGGTCTATTACGGTGCTACCGCTCCCTCTTGCTCCCCTTCCTCCCCTCCCTATGTTGTTTTAGTTGTTGCTCGGTGCGGAGTTACCTCCGCTTTTTGTCCCGACGCTCTTTGTTCCCACTGAGAGACCTTTTGTCTACCGGTTCTAAAGGCCATCGTCGTCGATCAGAGGCTGAACGTTTACAATGCCAGAGAGCAATTCTCAATGGAAAGGCTTCCAGGGAGGAGTGGAATAGTTCCTGCTGGAAGCAGCTTTCATTAAGTATGTCATCGAGGGATCGTTACTAGATTTAACTGCACTGACAATCTGTATTTTACTATTTCCGTACACAAGCTTTTCGTTTTTAATGTATTTTTATCTGCATTTCCATCGACAATCGTCATCGTTCGGAAATAAGCTTAACTTTGGCTTTTTGGCTCGTTATTTTCTGTAATTCTTTTGGCAGCGGAGTGGGCACCCACGCTCTCTCTGTGTCGCAAGGGCAATCTGTGTTCCCCCCCAGCTATCATCATCATCATCCGTAATTTCCAATTACAAATGTCTGACGGTGCGACGCCATCATAATTTTTGCTTATGGCTCAAGCTTTAACCGTATCGAAAGCTTAGCTTCAGCACTTCGACCGTTTTTACCTCTGATTCTCTTTGATTCTCTCGTTTTTGCTCTGTTCTCGGTTCTCTGTGCTGGGTTCTTTTTCGTAGCGTTTCGTTTCACTCTTCTGCAGAGCGCAACACGAAATTAAATGCGCAGTAAATTACGCAATTTTATGCTTTGTTAAGTTCTCAGTGCTGCCTCCGCTGCTGCTGGTGTCGCTGGCTTTCAGATTCGCCATGGCAAAATGGGAAAGTGTGAGAGAGATAGAGCGTATGGAGAAGAAAGTAGCAGAGAAATTCGAGAAGCATTTAGAGTGGGAGTAAAAGCTACAGCAAAAAAGACATCAACCAGTTTTGACAGATCCTGTCAGCCGTGTGTGTTGTGTTGTGCTTCGTTCACCTTGTATGCATATTTATTTCTTTAGGGGTAGGCTCGGGAACTTGCAAGTTCTGCTTGCTGGTGATGCTGCAGTCCTACCCCAATGCAATGCAGCATAATGCACTCCACAGGAGGAGGACAAGGAATATGAGCAGGAGCAGGAGCAGGAGCAGGAGGAGTACTGTACTCAGGTTCAGGCAGCTGCAGAGACTTGCATAACAAATTCTCAATTGTGCAACAGACTCGCTCTCTCCCTTAGAGCTCTGCCACTGCCACTGCCACTGCCACTGCACCTCTCTTACTGTTCCTCCCTCTTTCATTCGTTATTCCTTTAATGAAAAGTTGTCCGTTTGCTGCTTTGTGCTTTGGCCTGCAGCAATATTGCGGAAATATGTCACCGCTACGATGCTGCTGCTGCTGCTGCTGCTGTTACTGCTGCATCTGTGGCAGTGGAATGCTCTGTACGATTGGTGTGTAAGGGTGTGTAGAATAAGTGGGGATGAATGGCAGAGCTGGAGGGAGAGAGAATTCTATCTGAGATAATGGAATCACTGCTTTGTACAAGCTATGGCATCCACAATTTAAATTATCATCTACATAGATCGTAAAATGGAATCAAAGTGTTTAGAACACTCTTTAGCAGTGTTCCCACTCAGATTTATAATGTGCAAGATTATTGCCACAATTTTCTGCACGTTTGGGCATCCTCTAGTCGTCTCTTTGCATCCCTTTCCTTCTAGTTTGTGGAGTTTTCCACTGCTTTGAAGTTGAAGTTTGCATCTTCGTACTGCCGTTAGCCTAGGTTATGTTCACACACCACTCACAAATCCACTCTCCAACACTCCTCGCACACACTGTCCAACAAACACACAAATATTGTAGAAGCTTGTCACGCATAGTGTAATTTCATGTGACGTAAATGCAAAAATATGTTAAAACTTTGCCAAGATGAAAATGCGGTCGGAAGTGGAGGGAGAGCGGCATCGGGTTGGGAGTGTGAGAGATGGGGGTGTGAGGAGTGAATTGTGCGAGTGTGTGCATTGGAATGACATCCTGGACAGATTGATGGACACTATGTGTGTGTGTGCGAGGACGGACCCTTGATGTGGTATCGAGAGCCTGCAGAGCCCAAAGGGGTTGCTCGGGCAAAAACTTCATCATAGAAATGTCAAGGAACTGTCAAGTTCTGTTGCAGCTTCATGGAAATCGAATTTGTTTGGATTTTGGATTTGGGTCTGACAGTAGTTTTGCGGGGCATTGCAAAATATGTTAAATGTTCAATAACGCAATTTAAATAAATCTTTTAAACAGAGGAGTGTAAAATCTCAGCTTGACGAATGGGGAAAAATCAGGAAAATCTATTTTCTGTGTTATTTTTTAGGTAAAAACTATTATTTGAGCTCATAAAACTGAATTCGTCACCCTTATCCCCACATTTTGTGTTAAAACTATTCACTTGGCTACAGCTACATCACTTAACGAAGGTTGACGATGCATAAAAATGAATATTAGAAGAGTCATTGTACAAAAATATTATATTGACCAGCGATTAAATAGTTTTGGGTAAGAAAAAAACTTGACGAATCTTAACGAAACTTAACGAAGCTTAGGATTTATCTACCAGCACAACAAATTGGACCATAACTTTGGGCAATACTTTTATCACCAGAAATTACCTTAACGAAACTATGAAAAACAAAATTAAATTGTTAAAACTCAACGAAAGCCATTAACATATTTTATGGCACCACAGATCCATAACGGAGTATAAACAAAGAGCCTAATCTCATCACAGCCATAAATCAAAGCACCTAACGAAGCTTAACGAAGGCTGTAATAAAATCCATTAGACGTGCGCACACGCAAAGAGTCGTCGTAGTCGTCCAACAAACCAGATAATAATCGTAAATTTGAAAGCGAATCATCATCAGCTACTGAATGCTCACCGCAAGACCGACCGACCACAAAAAACGAAGAGAACTAGCGAAAGAAATCACTTCCCATAAAAAAAGATGAATCCCAAAATCCATGTGCCATGTGATTCTACAACCTTCCGTTCCCCTAACGTAGTAGAAGCCACGACCTACTGTAAGCCACCCCCAACCATTATGCAAATTGGCCACGAAACGACGTAAGCTACATGTTAAAACTTATCGCTGACATCGGGCCACACAGCATTTAGCCAAATAATAAACTGGAGTGCCCTGGGGGGCACAACTCCAAAAACCAGGGGGAAGCTGAAGCGTGGGAAGCGTATTTACAGAGGTGGGAACTTATCGCCAAACAATGCTCGTAGTATCAGCAGCAGGCTTTACTTTGCCTCTCAAATGAACAAACAATGTGAAATCGCACACACCACAAGTTGCATGTTGCAAATTTGTCACCCGCCTGCCTGCCTGCCTGCCTGCCTGCCTGCCTTTCTGCCTTCCTGCCCCACTGCCACATACAATTACTCGCGTACAGTTATCATAATGATGGGGAAAATTCCTACATACATACATATACCAGTGAAATGAAAGATGAAAATTTAACGGCAGTGAACGGTGAATTATACTGCAAATTGTATGGCTGCCAGGTACAGCCGTAAAAACAAGTGGAAAAGTAAGCATCAAATAAAATGCTGATTGCCATGGCAATTGTTGTGAAAAGCCAAAGAGAAACGACACGAATTGCAGGTGGAAAAAAACGACATAAATAAAGAGGGAAAACTCATTGAAGATACATTTCATTAACTTTAAAAGGCATGAAAATCTAACATTCTCTATCTCATTCTACTTGCATTTCTTTATGCACAAAAATTTAACTATTGAATTACAGATACTTCCAGGCAGCTGCATTGCTTATAGACGCCAGGCACTCGCCTTCCCCTCACCAATAGGCTGCACAAACATTTCACTAATTACAAACACGCTTCTCAAATTATTTTCCTTTTGATTTCGCACTTGCACCCAATGGACTCTCTACTCTCGATTATATATACAAGAGTCGGTTCTCTCGCTATATAGTACGGCAACTGTTTTTGTTGCATGGAACGCGAACCACTCTGCTCTACAGAGGAGAGTGGGGACCGACTTTGGGGCTTATCGCACAGGCCAACCACAAAAGTCGAAGTCAGGCAAAGGTCTCTGCTATTTATAAACGAAATGTTCCGTTTCTCTCGTTAATTTGTGGTTGTGGAAAAAGCGCAGGAAAACAAGAACAAATACGCGAGAAAAATGCCATTTCGAGCAAACAAATATTTGACTAACGGACTTTACAACATTTAAATGTCATACTGCAAACATATTTATATATTTGCTATCTTGCAGTGTGGGGGCAATGAACTCGCCGCCGTTGGTTCTATGACTAATTTATGAGAGGAAACCGAGCTGCTGCTACCGAAAATTGTCTCTTTGGCAAATATTTGCATTTGAGTCGCACGCCTTCTACAAAAAACATAATATATGAACCAGAAACAAAATCTAGAATCAATAGTCGAAGAAGGAGATACACTAGTGGGACATTTCCATGAAGCTGCTGTACGACACACAACAGTATGTAGGATTGATTATACAGCCTTTCTGCCAGCAATCTGCTTCTCTCTGGGGCTATATCCACATCCCTGTAAGGGTATTTACTGAAATATCTTTCAACAAATATGCAATAAGGAAATGCGTCGTCGTTTTGGGGCTAACCCCAATCGCAATGGAATTCCCGGGCCAAGTCACGCACCAAACAAAATGAACAAACGAGCGCATCTTGGCCAAATGTTTATGTGGCTCGGTTTGGGTTTGGGTTTGGCTTTGGTTTCCTTCTCCTTCTCCTGCAACATCGTTGCTATATAACTTTGTGCCAAATAACAAAGACCAAATACACAAGTAAAATTGCAGATACAGATATGTATTTTCCCTTCCATATTGCAACCAATTTAACTGTTTGTGTATCAAATACACACACACATACTCGTACTCGTCTGGTCAAGTCGTTGCTGTAATTAAATGGCTCGTAAAATGGATATCAGTTGTGTGGTTGCTTTACCAGGAAAAAAGTAAAAAGAGTCGTCGTACGTCCGTCCGTTCGGCCGCACACAGGATGGTTATATCTTGTTTAGCTAGAATCCGAAATGCATTGCAGGGAAATTGACCATAAAAGTAAAGGGAAGCAAGGCAGAACCAAAGAGGTGTGTAAGAAAATAGCCCAATAAAAGTGGATGAGAATAAAACCAAGAGGCAGCCAGCGAAAGTGGTTTTAGAATGGAAAACTCTTTCATTAAAAGTAGCCACAAATGTGATACAAATAGGGTTTACGATGGCCCAAGGATTCGTACGGTCTCCAAGAAATACTGAACGAATTTTTAGGGGCTCTCTTAAAAATAAGTGGAAGTTCTGAAAACCTGCTGATTAATTTCATAAAGCTACTCCCACTCAAAAATCCACACACAGACGCAAACACCATCGATCTCTCTCTCCTTTCAGCAAAGTGCTGCTGCCGCTCGCCAACTCATATAATCCACAAAACAACATTTACATCGTCCATTACAGCAAAAGAAAAGCAAAAGAATTAATCTGTTGTGTAAATATGCTGCACGTACTTTGCCCACACATACATACACACTCACGCACACAAGAGAAAACCCCACCCAGTGAAAGACGAAAACCGACAGCCGAAACATTACTTTGGGGACAAACAATTTTCTTAATGCCCATCCGCCCCGAAGCACACAGCAAAATCAAAATCAAACCCAAAGACAGCAACAAAAGAGGGGGAAAAAGTAAGAGAATGTCTTCTATGACCGCAATTAATTTTCATTACAAGGCAATAAGCAAAATTAAACACGAATCAAGTAGACAACGAACGGCACACACAATCGACCAGAAATTAGGGACTTGCACGTTGAACCTTCTCCAGAGAGGGATTTCTGTGGACTTTTTTGTGGGGTCAGACAACGTGTTGACATCAAAAATTTATGCGAATTTTGATTTATTTTGCGGCTGCATTTCGGAAGTAAGTTTAATGACCACTAAAAGGAGTTGCGCGTGTGGGGTCCTTTTAGCATGAAAAATCATGCTACAAATCTTTGAAATTCCCATAAATCACTTTAGATGTAAGTCTTTTATTAAGTTCTTACGAGTTTCAGAGGATTACCAAGACGATTTGTGGGTGCAATTGGTACATGCTTGTTACCTTCTTAATTAATTAGCTGCAAAATGTGATGGAAACTCTTGAACCTTTAGAGTTAACAGTTGGGAAGCGGGTTTTTTGAATGTATAACCTGTAGCTCTTTCTTTTAATACATATCTTAATACTCACTCCAGGCATTAGCCCTCGAAAACTATTAAATTTGCTTACCTGCAATGAGAAAAGAGAACAATTTTCATTAGTTTAAAGTTAAAACTTTAACAAGCGCTCATAAATCTCTAGCTAATCCATCAAGAGTACCAAGTACTATAATTAACTTATTTCACTACATGACTCAGAGGCCACTTGACTCAAGGGGCAGTCTGCCGTGGGCTGTGAAGTGGGTGGCAATGGCAGAGCCCGCAGGCCAACTGATTTATCATTTGGGCATCTTTTTGTATTGCCTTTTTTCAGTTGTTGGGACAAACTTCGCACACACACATGCATACATCCCAGTCGATGGCCACCGCATGATGAACCAACACTCAACTTTCAAGCCGAAAAATAAATAAATAAATACTTTTCTCTGCTCTCTCTCTCTCTCTCGTGATGAATCCGTCCTCTGCCTTTTTTCTGTTTTTTTTTGCGTGTGTGTCAAGTCGATGAAAATAGATTTCATCGTGTGATCTGCTCTGTTACGCTCTGTTCTGCTCTCTGGCATTATTCAGGGTTAAGTAAGCGACTTAATCGAGCGTGAATGTTTCTTAAATTTGTTTGGCAAACATTTAGATGTGAAAAATAATGAATGGCAAAGTCTTTTGTAAATAGAACTTTGTCTAATGAAACTATAGCAGAGATTTATCTGTGTCTGCGGTCCTCCAATTCTCTCCTGTCATCTTTTTTCTCTCTCTCTCTCTCAAACAACAAATCCCTGCCATAAAAGGCCTCTTTTCAAGCCCACTTCCATTTGCAGAAATGTCCATACATTTGATGAGGTCTTCGTACGCTTCTGTCACAGATTTTTTCTTGTCGATAGCCAATTTCCACAAATTAATCCCCCCAATAAATTGGCCAGCCAATGGAACGTTCTTTAACGGGAGACATATGGCCAACTGGTTCGTTTGGCGGGGGGCTTTACTTTTGCCTTTTGATAATCTGAAAAGCTGTCGTGTCATGCAATCAAATTGAAAGATTGAAAGAGCCGCGCGACAGAGCCCCACAAATGACAGTTCTCTACGGGTTCTACGGGTTATGTGACAGGAGTAGCAGAACGAAGAGCGTAGAGCGTAGAGAAAAAAAGCGGAAGAAAGGTGTAAATGCCAATGAACCGCAGCAAAGTGAAGATATCTCTCTCAGAGTTCAATCGAGTTGAATAGCAAGCGGAACTCCGGCGGGGGGCACGTGTTGAATGGGGAGTAGTTCTAATCAATTGATTAGATACGCGGCAACGGCCTGCCTAACACACAGAACACTGCCCTCTCTCCACACACACTCACACACACAACCCACTGGAGTTCAAATCAATTAGAATAAAAGTCATAAAAGGATTTTCGGTTAATGTCCTGCTAACGAACGAGGCTCGAGCAAGGTTCACTGAACTTCTGCTCAGTTGGGAAAAAAGGCTAATGAAAAGGAAAAGAAAATAGCAGCGGCAGCGGCGAATAATACAGCGTTTCCCGTCACAAGCCACGTATACGCGTAAATGTCCAAAACATGCCCACATTTTATTCGAAATGCGTAGAGGCGTAAAGGCGTACAGGAGAGGGTAGAGGAGCGAGCAACTCCAGCTCCTACGTTAAGGCTGGGGTTATAAAAATAGTTCAAGTTATGGGCTGACGTCATTCGGGGAGCAATACGAGGAAGTGCCTCAAGAGAAAACGTGTCGCGCGGAATTCGTAGGAGTGACGGAGCCATTGACTTGTTCTTTCGAACTGGTTTTAGCTTGGCCAACTTCTGTTTGCCTCGATTCGCTTTAATTATCATCGTGTAGTGCGTGTTGTCGCTTTTCTCTCAAAGTACTCTGCGAATGAATGGAAAATCAATGGCTTATTGGGTTTCTTATTTACCCCGTTTGCATTCAAAATGAATCACAGATGATTGTCGTTCATAACTGCCATTAATCGATATTTGATGGTCGGACTGATAACTCTACCTAATTTGATTAATTAGCGTTTAGCTGTGCAACGAATTTTGATGGATCTTTCGCTGCCTAAATCTCTAGGTTTATACCATCGTTCAACCTATGGCCCTATAGCCCTCACTCCTCTCCCTGGGTCTCCTGTTTGTTCTCTAAAAAGCACTTGCTAGCTACCATAAATCAAGGCTACGCCACACTTCTGCTCCATCTGTATCCATCTCCGTGCCCCATCGTTCGTGTCACCATACATCCAGCCATCCATCTAATTCTTCCCGGCTCTGTGGCTATGTGTCCTATTTGCTTTGATTTCTATTTGGCTACGTGGTGATTTAATAAATTGTTCATTTATCACAGACATGTGAGCATGTGTTTCATCACACATTTCCTGCTCTTCTATGGCGTTAAATTTGATATTTTGTTTGCGTTTGATTGCGTTTGTGTGGCTTTGGTAATTGTGTAATTATGATTGCGCGTGTCCAGGCCATCACAGCAGGACACACACGGACAATTGAGTCGAGAACTGAAAACGAGTAAGGTTTGGATTCAATGGGAGGAAAGAAATGCGAGAGAAACGACTTAAAGGCTTTCCTGCAAGAAAGATTCCCATAAGCGAAGGGACACTGATTCGTTGAACATTTCCTCCGATTTACTATTCTTTATCTTACTTTGCTTGTCACAGATCTTTCTTTTAGCTGTCAGTGAGTATATTTGGCCTTTACTTCAATCACTCTTCTCCCTAATCAATTAAAAGATTGTCCGCTTCTAGGCCACACTAATCCCAGAGCCTAGTTTATTGCCTGCCTTTAGGCGTTGCGACTGGTTTGAGGTTTGTTTGATACATTTGTGGACAGCAGAGTAGAGTAAAGTACTACACTTGAAGGACCTTCGGTATGTTTTAAGTGATTCCTATATTTCTCTATTTAATCTTCTCTATTTAGTTAGAAGCAAGATAATGGGGTATCTGATACTATTTCTTAAACATTTTACTTAACCATAGGGGGTTAGGAGGGGCATATATGTACTAAGTATCGTACATTTTTAATTCCAGTATTCAATGCTATTCTCTCTCCTTTTTTAATTTGGTTTTGCTTATTGTTTTTGTGCCTTCTTTAAAGTACTTTTTTTACCTTAATGGTTTTGTTGTTTTAATATTAACCCACTTCAAAATAGCCTCGCACACGCATTTTATTTGCATACATTTGCTCCTCGCTCTCGTTCTCGCTCTTTCTGCATCTTTTACTCTCTTCTTCCCCACACACACACACACACACACACACTGCCGCATCTCTCTCTCTCTCTCTCTTTCCCACTCCTTGGTTAGTAGTGCGTTAAAAGCTTTTGTTCTGGGTTTCACAGTTGTTGTGCCATTTGTACTTATTTATTTTGTTGTATTACTTTTGTTTTGCTGCGCTCTTTTTCTCCGTTTCTGCTGCGGCTGCTTCTCCCACTCGACTCCGCCTTCTCAGTGCCTTTAGCTTTGCGTCTTACGTATGCAAGCGCTGGCGTCGCTGCCGCTGCCGCTTCTGCTGCTGCTGCTGCTGCTGTTTTGTATCTTGATTTTGGTTTCAACGGTGAACGAACTCAGGACCTGCGGACATTCAACTACGTCCCAAAAAGCGTTTCGATTTTGTTGCTGTTCTTAATGCTGCGTAACACATTTTGTTGTTGCTATCTGTAATCATTTTGATACCCTGTAGTCATGGACAACAAAAGTACGCATACGCCTGTCTCGTATCTAGCTCTGCAGCTTTTTGAGTAATATGTGGCATTTCTTTCTCTATGTATCTAATACCCTAAGGGGTAACCGCATAGTCGTTACTACCCACACGCCCTAACCCTCATAACTGTTCTTTTTATTGGCTGAAAGTTTTGGTAGCTCTTTGGACTTGCGGCTGCGGCTGTCAAACAATAATTTAAAATTTGTGCATTGTTTGTGCGTCAAATTAAATGAAAATTTGTGGTCGACTTTCGGGCGTCTTGGCAGGCGTGGTAGGGGCTGTAAGCTTGATGGAAAGTTAATTGACTATGGAAATTTCTAGGAGCAAATAATGTATGCCAAACAAAAGGATTCTTTATCCGAAAAAAAGGTTATTTTGATGCCAAAAATTAAGAAAACAGCATCAAAAGGCAGTCCTTAAGTGCCAGGAGAGAGCCTTAGATATATATTTCCAAATCTAATCAGAGAATAACCCAAACAAATGGAATAACAAATTTAATTCCAAGAAATAATTTCCCAATTGATCCACAAAAAATAAATTTCATTACAATATCAATCGAATTTAAATCTCTCCATACACAGCATCCCATGCATATTACCCCACTCCTGTGTGCCAAGGACCTTTCTTTTTTTTGTTGATGTAAATTTTCCTAGAAAGAACTTGAGCATTCCACTGGCTGTGTTGGCACACACATTTGACCAACTAAAAAAAGGTTAGCAGCATTTGTATATTTCGAGCAGCTGCCTACTGTGTCACCCACACGGCCACCCAAAAACTACGGGAGGGGTGGTGTATGGGGATACGAATTCAAGTTCAACGAATTCTACGTTTGGGTAAATAACCTCACAGTCGGGCGGACAAAGCGAGTTGTCGTTGTCGTCGTCGTCTGCTGTCGGGCTGCGACAACACCCCAAAAAGCACAGCAGAACAGAAACGAGCCCAGAACGTCAGCACCAAAGCCAGAGCCAAGTCCCGGCACATGACATCCTCGACGAATCCGAAGCGTAAAAATTCACGCCCAAAAATCTGCCCAAGCAAGAAAGGAAAAGCGAAACGTGTGCGAGAGAAAAACGTCAAGAGAGCGAGAAAAGTGAGAGAGTGGCAGGCAGCAGGCGGCAGGCGGCAGGCCCCAAATAACCTTGAACTTGACGACGCGGCTGCGAAAGGCTCCACCGAAAACATAACACAAGAGGAACCAACCAGCAGCACCAGAGAAAAAAGTAGAAGGCAAAGACACCACGGTACAGAAAAAAAATGTGAAAAGAAAATGTACACAAGGCTTTTGGGCTTGGGTTTCGGCTCCTGCAACAAAGTGATTTTTCCCTTTATGCTAATTTCTTGTCTGGAAAGGAGAAAGGCTTAAAGGGGAGCCAGCGCCCACCTCGCACCGTTTTTTAAAGGACATTACACACGTACTTGAATCGTTTAGTTTATTTGATAATGGAATTATTACGTTGCATACAAAATGAAAATGAGTACAGCAGCTGAGCTGGAAAAAGCAAAATTGATGGCCAAAAACACAACTGTACTTTGGGGCATAAAGAAAATGGGTTTAGGGAGAGTTTATGACTTGTTTTTGAGCTTACAAACTGTGGTATTCATAAAAATAAAATGGGTAACTGGAGAAATGTGCAATAATCCTTTGAACGGCACAAATATCATTGAAATAAGAATCGCTCTAAAGATTTAAGATCATAACTAACACTTGAAGCACAGCTGTATCCACCAAGACAATGTGTGATTGTTTCGACTCTTTTTTATAGCATTGTGTATATTAGATGCCGCTTTTTGCAATTAAACTCTCAAAAGACTCGATTCAGTTGATTCACTTACTTCATGCCGTTCACCGAATCATATCTTGGAATTAGTTTTCCTTTTGCATTATAGTCCCCCCACCTTGGAGAGTCTCCATTCCCCATGGATTCTTCTTTGCAGTATAATAACTTTTGGGTTCAAGCTAACGGTGCGGCCCACAGTGGGGCAAGTGGAAGCTCGGTGTGCGGTGGTGTGTGGGGGGGATTCTCAGAGGATGCTAATAACGTAGTGGTACACAGCACAACATTATTCGCTGTGCCATGAACATGGCACACATTCTACATACAACATTAATTAGTTTTGTCTAATTACAGCCAACGAGCGGTGCCCGCAGCATCATCATCAGTATACACAGCTACTTATTACGATCCAGCAGATACAAAGATACAGAGCCAGAGAGTGCATTGCAGTTATGTTTTAATGCCATTTGTCGCCAAAGAACAAGTCAAAGAGGAATGGAAGGGGCTGGCTGCATGATTGTGGCTTACGGTTAAGTCCCACACTGTACAGTACTGTACTTATCCGATGGGTGCAAAAACTCGTTCTCTAATGGCCTGTCAAACTGTAGACAAGAGACAAGAGGCGGAGACGTCATGGCTCAGAGTTCGGTTTGTCTGTGGAAAATACTAATTACTCCTCCTCATAATCTCCGCATCAAGTTGGAAAAAAAAACTGAATGAGTTGGCTTAACCCTGAAGGCAAAGTTGATTACGGAGAAGATTTAGGTTAACATTTGTCAAATCGATAATCGAATTATTATCGATAGCTACAGTTGGGAAAAATGTTCTGAGCTGCTTCTCTGCATATTCAAATACTTTTTATACCCGGCACTCGAAGAGTAAATATGGTATATTGTTTTTGTGCGAATAACGGTTGTATGTAACGCACAGAAGGAAACGTTTCCGCATCGGCATCAATAGCCGAGTCGATTGAGCCACGTCTGTCTGTCCGTCTGTCCGTCTTGTTTGTCGGCTAGTTCTCAGAGACTATAAGAACTGGAGCCACCAAATTTTGGCTCCAGACTGCTGTATGCTCACATTGAAACCAGTGTATTTCAAAAATTAGCCCAGCCCCCTTCCTCCACTGCAAATGGGCGAAAACCTCCCAAATCTACAATTTTGAAAACCATATCTATCAGATCAACAAATTGGGATCCGATTGGATCATTATTGTAGCCACAATGAAGAAATTAATTTGCAGAATTTAATATTTGTTTTTTTTCACATTCTCTAATTCACACTCTGCTTCTGCAGTGTGCGGCCTCTGCCTCTGCCTCTGCCTCTCGCGTTTCTCTGCCTCTGCCGGGACTCTGCAATGTGTGGCTCTAGCAAAAGGGGGGCGAGCTAAAGGAGCGTGTTGGCGTGCGAAGTGTTGTAGATGTTGATGACAGATGAAGAAAAAATGTAAAATTTGACAAAAAACCGCTAAGGTGCAGATGTAGTACTGAGTGCCGGGTATAAAAGTTGTGAAGAAGCGTCTCACACGTCCCTTCTCGTTTCAACTCTTTTTTGCCTGCAATTTCCCTCCCAAAAATCAAATGTCACAACTGTCAATGTCATAAAAAAACAACAAACATTTCCACAACCCATAACAATGAAAATTTCCATGCAAAAAGAGCCCTAAAAATAACATACATAAATTTATTGTTGTTAATTTAATTTAATGACATGACAGCTACAAAAACAACAAACGAGAAAGATGTACAGTCTGTCAAAGGCAATAACAACAACCAAAAACTGGTCGATACGGCGGCGGGTCTCTAACAAACTAACTAACAAAATACATCAACTAAAGAGCCCCAGAGGCGACCCGGCCCAGAGGCTCCAAGACCAAGTCATCTGGCAGCGTCAGACGCGAGAAACTTTAGCGGCTTCTAACGGTAAATATGAATATGAAAGAGTAGAAGAGCGAAAGAGATGGAAACAGAAATGCAAACATGCATGAATGTACACGGAAGAGGCACACACACACACACAAAGGCAGTGCGAGTGCATGTATTTGTGACAAGTGACTCTTGTTCTTAGCCTTGTTCAACAGCAGCAACAACAACCAGCACCAGTAAACAACAACTAATACAACAAAAGCTTTAATAGCAAACTTCAACAACAAATGCAACAAAAGAGAGAGAGAGAGAAAAATATTTGTTCTTCTTGGGGATTCGAGGGTGTTGATACCCTTGAAAGAGATTTGGATGTGGATTATTTTTGGTTAAGCAAATGAATTTAAATACATTTTAAACAGCTGTAACTAAAATTTGACTGGAGTATTTTCAGAAGCAATGCAGTGATCTTCACAATATCTACAATTATTAACATTTGATTCCAATGGCAGCTATAAGAACTATTTGGGGAGAACCAAACTAGACGCCGCCGACTTATAAACTATTTTAAATCATAAGAAAAATCTATGTAAAGTTTTAGTTAAGAAAATAACAATTACTCATAGAAAAAAATACAATAGTTCCGAAAGAACTTCCTTCCTATTCTTGCACAAAAATCACAAAAAAAAGCTTAAATGCCCACTCTCTACCTCTCTCTCTCAATAGAGGGTACAAGCAACAACAAACCGTTTGCATTCCTGACCTACTCTGCAACTTTACATTGACTTCAAACGGACTGTACCCTCGCCTGCCGCTCTCCTCTCTGTTGCATGACTCTCCAGCTAACAACAACAAAAAACCTAGACGATATTCCAGCATAGAAATGGGTGGAGACTCCAAACGAGTTGGGGGTTAAAGGATATGGCCAACAAACAACAACAACAAACACCTAGTTGGCCATAAAAAAGTTGTATTTTTTACCTCCAAAAGTAGTTAAACTTCAAAAGCCGACAAACGTAGAAGAACGAGAGGAGTGGAGTGCAGTGGGAAAAAAAGCATGGCACGAAAACGAGTTTTCACTACTTTTGCCTATTTTACAGCACCAACCAAGCAATAACAATAACAACATCAGCAAAGCCCCCCAATTGAGAGATGGAGACGACCGTAGTAGACGTAGATGCCGCATCAAGGCATTCAACACAACGCCACCACCACCACCCAAAACAGTACAGAAATAACGAAACAAAGCACAAGGCACAATGCATTGCAAACCGATGACGTGCGCACAGTGGTTGTCGGGGGATTTGCATGAGAAATGTTCAGAGAGAGAGCAATGACATAATAGGTCATAAATATACGAATATGCTTATGTGAATGAAAGGAAATTTGTGTTCATAATTAAATGAAAATGTGAATAATTTAAATAACAAATGCTGTAAACCTTTTTAAATTGTGGGAAAATGGAAAAATTAACCACTTGGCAGAGACAGTTTCTTGATCTTTAAAAAGGAATATCATGCGAAAAATAAGTCTAAGAGAGATCTTTGGGATTAAAACACTTTAGGAATCCACTGGTACATTCTTTAGCCTTTAGCCTGATATTTCCCTTCAGTCAAAAAGGAAGCTTATATCGTTGGTTCCACTGTTTCCGTGTCTGGTTTGGCAGCTTTTCTCTGGTTTTTTTTGTTTGTTGGTTTTTGCCGGAGACGCATGAAGGCAGGCGGCTGGTGGCAGGCCTCTCTTCTAATCCAGTTTTGCTGCTGCCCCCTTAAACCCCCCCATTACCATTGCGTACTAACGCAAACAAGTTTACAGCTACACGAAACCCGTGCAGCAGGGAGTGCTGTGGAGCAGGAGAGGTAAAAAATGCTACTCCAACAACATGTTGCAAGTGCAAAGGCAACGCGCGCGCGATGGTCACGTTGCAATGTTAGACACGACACAACCAACGACTTCCCCCACCATCTCCCACTCTCGTTCCACCGCTTTTAATTTGTTTCACACAGGTATTTTCTATCCCCTGCCCCCTTTGTTATAGCCTGACTTTCCTGCTTGACTTTGTTTTTCCTTTTTTGTAGGTGCAGACCTGCCCCTGGCAGCAATGCAGACGCGGCGGCCTATTACCACACAACCAGTTGGGGAGCTTGTTTCGTCCCACTGTGCCGGTGGCAGAGTTGCAATTTGCCGTTAGTCTGCTCGCTTTCTCTATGTGTGTGAGTGTGTTTGCGTGTGTGCCAATGTCGTTTATAATGAAGTTTCCTGTCGATAAAAGCTAAACTTCAGAAGCTTTTTGGAGGCCTTGCTGCCAGCATTGCTGGATCTCCTTCCTCTATCGTGCATGTTGCATGTTGCAAAAAGTTGAAGGTGGCTTTAATGAAGGCCCAATTAGAAGTTATTGGAGGCTTTAATCAGTCATTTCGGTAAGCAGAAAATATCTCTCTCTCTCTCTCTTTAAGATTCTCTCTGGCTTCATTTGTGTTCTACACATTCCACAAAGTGCAGCAGAGAATGACAACAGCCCCCATGTGACGTAATAGGCGGCAAAACAAGACCGCAAAAAAGAGGAGCACCAAGCACAGAGAATAAGCAAGAGAGTGGAGAGTGGATAGAGAGGAAAATGTCGCGACCAGAGGCAGACAAACAAATTATTTTCAAATTGTAGCAAGAGATCAATTCAAAGATATAAGAAAGTAGCAGAGAGAGAGACAAAGGAGAGTCTGAGAACAGCAGAAGCAATGCAGGCAGGAAATTACAGTGTGGAAAGGGTGGAGAAGGAAACCGGAGAAGAGCAACCGTGAAAGGCTCGAAAGCATAGCATAAAATCCTGACACATTACATTTACAGTTGTGTAAGGACCAGGAGGAGACAACCAACGAACCGCATCCCTCATCCTAACGCTTTCACAGTCCAGTTGTGGAGAGTCCGTTTCGAACTACCTATCAAAGCAAGAAAGAAACAAGAGCAAAAGGAAATACACAAAAAAAGAAGGGTTGCTTTGTTGATGGACGTGCTTGATACCCTGTAAGATAAATATGAAGCAGATATAATAGCCTTAAAAACAAACATTTAAAGGCAACAAACCTCCTTCTATCCTATAATTCCTTTACTTGGCTGCCCAAATATTCCTAAATTCATCAAGCCTCCGTTGAGGCGCAAAACAAAGGCAGGCAGAAGAGAGAACGTGCTCCACACAAAAAACTACGTCAACAATTGCCTGAAAGAAAGAGAGTGAGAAGAGGGAACACTCTGGGAATGAAACGACCCATTGCCATTTTGTTTGTGTTTGTTTTGCTCCAATTAGCAGAAGACCGCTCTCTCGCGCGCTCTCTCTCTCTCTCGTTCTCTTTCGCCTCGCTGTAGCTTGCGTCATTTTGTCTTTGCAAAGGCAAAAACGACAATATTTTCTTTGGACTGGGTGAAAGCTTTTCTTTGGGAATCCAAACAGCTGCTCTGTGGCTTTGTAGCTTTGTATCTTTGTCGCTGTCTCTCTCTCTCTCTTTCCGCGTGTGTTTGAGTGTGTGAGTGTTTCATTGTCATCTCAGGCCCCATTCATGATGATGGCTAAAGCAGCAGCAGCAGAAGCACACGAAAAAACGAAAACGCCGGTTGGGATAGGGTCTCCCGTCTCACAATCCCATGTGGGATGCTCTCTCTGCCTCGTTATCTCCCCCCCTCGGACTCACTGTGTCTTTCTACCACAT
Organism: Drosophila guanche; assembly: GCF_900245975.1. NCBI lineage: Eukaryota > Metazoa > Arthropoda > Insecta > Diptera > Drosophilidae > Drosophila > Drosophila guanche. The sequence continues at coordinate 2,164,688 of NW_022995752.1, read as the reverse complement.
TCGTATTCTCTCCCCATTTCTCTCTTTCTCTGTAATTTCTTCTAATTATCTCACCTTGTCGCTTGCTTTGAATGGAAACTTGTTTGGTAAAAGCTCTACCACATCCTCCCAGCACTCATATATTTTATATATTATATTAATTATATTTAAATTATATTTTGTTTTGGAATAAATAAATACTCGATGGATATTTTGGCATTTTTCCTGAAATAAAAGTTACTTTGGGTGTGGTTTAGGAACACCCCCAGACCACCTTCCAGAACATATTCCACACGAAATTAAGGAAACTTCCTTTCCCTACAAAACTGTACCCCTCAGGAAAAGCTAAGTAAAAGGGTTGTAGATGGTGTTTACGGTGAAAATTATATGGCCACCTAATGGCAGGGGGCGACTCCCCCTGCTTCGCTTTCACTATACAAATGAAGATATTAGGGGAAAGTTCCGTTTAAGCTATCGCTGAAGGTCATTCGGGGTAATATTCGTAAAGGGGAATTCCCTAAAATAAATGCAACAATTTGATCATAACTGTCAGAGTTGATGCAGTCAAATAGTCAAATTTAGAGATTCGTAATCCGTGAGGTATCCAAAGAGCCCCTCAAAGTGAAGCCAATTATATGTTGTACAACATATAATTTCACACTCTTTCATTCATAAATATCTCAATGGTACAATCCAATCAAGTAAAAGACTTTTTAATGAAAAGATGGGGGGCTGCCCCAGAAGATTTATGTAGAGCAAAAATCCAGAATTTTTAATTAACACACAAACGAGGATGAGCAATGGAGAGCAGACCTTTCAACAAATGACTGGAGAAATATACTTATAGTTTGCTAAATTTTATTCACACTTGCCCCATTAGGGGCCACATTGCTGTGTTTTGTTCATCATAAAAAGAAAAGAGGCAGGCAATTAATTATACATTTTGCTGCGGTATAAATATTCAGAGGGAATTCTTTCGGGATTTCATAGAAAAGGAGATATGTGTCTATATCATTTGGTTCCTAGTCAAACTTATCCTTAAAGGCCAATTAAGATTCCTCTTAGATTATTTTTAACAATCACACACATACAGCCACTAAATTACGATCCCCAACAAAATGCAACAAAAGTGAGGGCACGATACCCGCGCATTATCACAATATTAATGAGTGTGTTGGGGTTCGGTTCTTATGGGTAGAACAGAACCACTTCTGGGGCAGAAACCCCAAACATCATCCAACGTGTTCGTTTTGTTCTGGCCATTCCAACTGTTCTCAACTTACGTACGTTCTCTCTTTCGTTGGTTCTCGGTCTCTCTCGCTTGCGCTCTTTCTCTCTCTCTTTCTGCCAGTACGAAACGAACGAAAAATGCTAACGAAACGAAAATGCAAAATGTCAATGTCCTCCACTGTACAGTTCAGGCGTCAGAATTGCGTCGCAGTTTTTGTGTTTTTGCCCACAGAAATGTTCTCGCGGAACGATGGCAAAGTGGAACACATTGCAGCAACACAGTGGTAGGAACGGGGCTATAGGGGCTATATAGGGGGTAAACGTATGCGTAACGTGGAGACTCCAACTGACTGCTTTGCTGGAATGAAGTGGAGTATGTGGAGCGTCTAACGTGTATTTGGAGTGTGGAATGACCATGGCTGTGATATAGCGGGGGGTACGCTTTAGCAGGGGGGACGTACTATCTTTCTCTAATATTCCATCTCTCTTTATCTCCCGTTTTAAAGTTACCATAAATCCAAAGTAAATACAAATAATGTCATTACTCTTCTTCTGATTCCGATCTCCCACTCTAAAGGGGATAAACTCTTTTATTGCATCGCTTGGAGCTTGGAGCAAGTTTTTTAATAAGCGCCACTAATAGAGCCCATATACTGGGGCGAAACAAAAAATAAGTTATCTCTCTCTTTCTGGTTGCCAATACTTAATGAGAAACGGAAATGCCGCTTTAGATTTATAGCTTTGATAAAAACAGCTACCAAGTATTGGTAGCTCCCTCCCCCTCCCTTTGGGTAGTTGGCAACTGACTGCCGTCCCCAGTCAACAGATGTTGGCGGAGCTTGTTCCTTTATTGCACAGAACTTTGACAGAGATTTAAGCGGTTATCCACGGAGCTCCACCAATGGTCCAACATTCGATTTGCCATTGACAAAGTTGGCAAAAAGTAGTTGGGGACTCACTGATAGATAGCAATGCGTTATTTAGGGGTTATCAGTCAGGTAAACTCCACCAAATATTATCTATCTAGCTATGACAAACCAGTGAATTAGTTCCTTATAAATTTGCACAATTGTGTGGCAATCATAATTTGAAAGATACTGGAAAAGGCCTAAGGGTTAAATCGTAAACAATAGTTAAAACTATTTTAACTATTTGATTCCTAACAATGATTACAATTGAATTCTTATCATGTTTTATTACCTTTTTCCACAGGATCAAGAGAGGCTTTCCTGACTATTTTACATGCTCATACGTTTTCAGGATAATTAAATATCCAAAGGGACAATTTTTACTATGGATGCTAGATATGTATGTGTCCCAAATTCAAGAGTTTACCCCTATAAATATCCCAATTTCCTAGCTAACTTCCAAAGCTTTGCAGCTTTTCCGTTATTAATTTCCCAACCTTAAACATACCTCTAAATAAGCGACTCTAAATATGCTAAGCGTCTCTAACATCTTTTTCGATAACATACCTGCAAGAAAGAAATAGAAAAAAAGAAAATTAATTTAGTGATATATATAAATAATTTCAGAGAAATGAAAGCCCCCTGAACCCAATACACCGAACAAAGGGACACCCACAAATAGCAACAGACTGGAAAAAATACTGTTGTTTGATGTGTTGTTTGGGCGGCTCTTGACACCTCTCCTACACGTGTAATCAAATACAATAAGCCATAAAAAAGTATCATAAAAAACAGGTGATGGAGACGTTGAATGGAGGAGCAAAGAGAAGAGAAGCAGCAGAAATGTTGCCATAATAAAAAATAAAACTTGACAATGAGGCTGGAAAAAAACCTGTCCCAATCGTCAGAGATCCTCTGGCAATAAAAGGGAAGGAGGCGCAGGAGGAGTAGAGGGATTAGGTGTCAATTATTAAGGGGCCGAAGGTGGGTCTTCGGAAAATCCTTTGCCAAACAGAGACAAGGACACGGACTGCAGCCACAGGCTGCTGCTGGCTGCTGTTGCCTCTGTCTTGTCGCTTGTCAATGGCATAAATTAGGCGCTTACTGGAAACATGGCTCCTCCACAGTAGCACAGCAAACACGAGGGGCATCCCACAAGTGTCCCCAATCACAAAAACAACTGTGTAAATTTGTGTATGCGTCCATGTCCCTAGTTATCCTGCGCTCAGTCCCCCACCCGTGCTTCGATCGTTAGAATGCCTAGAATATTATACAGTGCGTGTCATTTTGAGTGGAACATGATGTTTTGCTAATTCAAAAGATTTGCAGCCGACATTTCGATTTGCGCGCAACGACAAAGGAATTTTCCAGCCACCCACACGCACAGATTTCATTTGCCATTTTCCACTCTTCACTTTCATTTCAAACTTGAGCTCAAAACTAATAGAAAGAATTACGTTAAAGTGGAACTAAACAACTAGGGATTTAAATTTATACAAAATTGATGAAAAAGTATGAAATTTTACTGACTGCAACCACCTTTTGTGATGGCCCCCACGAGAGGACATTTCACCAGGTAGGGAGCGCTCCTCATAGCGACCTTCCATACCGAAAAAAATGCACAATACAGTCACCGAAATGATTATAGCTAATGACGTCATACTAACGACTATGACGCTTGCGAACAAAAAAAAAATAAAGACAAAAAACGCATCAACCCCTGACGGCCAAAAAGTTCATTGTCTTCGTTTTACAGTTTATTGCACTTAATTAACAAAAACAGAGAGATTTGAAAAGCAGGGGGAAAAGCGCAAAGGAAGGGAGGCTCTCATTCTGGCTGGCAACACCTACCAGATACACAGATACACCAGAGAGCGAGAGATACAGATACAAATACAAAAGCGCCAGCGATAATGAATTATTAGCAAAAGCACCAAAGCAGAAAAAAAAGCAGAAGCAAAAGATACAAATACTCGTATCTCGCATAACGAATCTCTATCTGTGGATGGGGTTCTCTGCTCTTTTGCCCGGAAATTAGCGAATGCGACAACATGTGTCGCCTCTACCCAACATGCAACAGCAGCAGCAGCAGCACCAGAAGCAGCAGACTGAAGGCAGGCAGCAGTCAGAAGGCATTGGCCAAGGCGAAGGCGTTTTCTGCGAGTTCTCTGGAAGTGGAAATCACAGTCTGTTCTCTTTCCCTCCTATGTATTTTTTTTAATGTTGCATGGGAAATTTAATTTCTAAATTGCAGCTGTCGTCGCTCAGCCAAACATTTGTCCTCCGTCCTTCTCTTCACTTTGTCCATAATAATCTATTGCATCGCATCGTTCTTCATAAATCATACAATCCACACACACACAAGCGAGAGATGTCTTTCATTTCGTCAAGAAACAATTCAACATCGACCATTGCGTATACGCCATGTACATATGTATGTGTGTGGGGCAGGAAATGAGGCGTGGTGTGTGCACCAGCAGTCGACGCTTGAAGGAGAGCTGTCATTCAGAATTGTATTTCATTTATAGACAAATGATAGACAAACAGACGGGAGGCAAAAAGGCCAGAAACTTGATAAAGAGGAGGAAGTTTTTGGCAAGGAATTTGAAAGGGAAACTGTTTCATCGAAACACAATACAAGGTTCGTGTTGAGGTGCTGGACTTCTAAGCTATAAATTCAACAAAGAAACAAAACTTCAGCGACTGCCACCAAATGAAGTTAATTACTTCGGGTTAAGTCCCCTCCCAGTGACATTTTCGAAATTATTCATATATTTTCCACAGAAAAGCACAAGTATTCAAATGTAGTTTCCTTCAAGGTGCGTGGATTTATTACAATGATTTGGTCCAGGTGCACATCCTTGCCCTTGTCGCTTTTGCCTTATGATGGATGCCATCTGACTCTGCAAGTTCGATCCATTCAAATCCATTTTTACAAAACAATTTTGAATATTTTTTCATTGGATTTTACAAGAAATTTAAGTCGCAGCAGGTGCGAGATTTTACCAAGAAATTTGAATATTAAATAAAATGTTCAACTACAAAAACAAATGTAAAAATGAATTTAAAAAGCCCAAGCGACCCTCCATGTAAGGTATATAAATTTCACACCCATTGTATGGTGAATACAATGAAATGAAAGTAAGAACTGCACGAGTATATGACTCATTTCAGATACATTTTATACATAAGTATCTTTAGATAGACAGCCACTGCACCTACGAATGTGAATGCGAACTCGAATGGGTTTGTGAATGCTAATAAGAATGGTTGTTGTATGCTTTATGGTCTGCCCCCAAATTGCATGTTTAATTGCAATAAAGATACTAAAAAAAAACCCAACCAACTGCCCGCCCACAAACAAACAATCGACAGAGCTGAGCAGTGGAGCAGTGGAGCAGCAGCAGAAGATACAGAAGCAATTTTCAGGGAAAATTTCGCTGAAAGACAGAAAACAGCTGCAGCAACAGCAAAGTGCAGCATGCCCCGAAGCTAGTCCGAAAATGGGGGAAAAACATTTTCACGCACTCTGTGGAAAAGGCAAATACAGACACAGAACGAAGAACGAAGAAGGACCGCCTGCTGTCGTACGTGGAGCAGAAAAAATTGTACTGCCGCACCCTGCAAAAAAATATATATATACATAAAAGATTCTCGGAACAGAACTCCTTCTATGCCACTGCCGATGACTCCTACTTTGAAGATATTCTCTCTCTTACATGCAAAACCCCAATTAATAATTAAAACTCGTTTTCAACAGCAATTTTCATTAATTTTTTCTGCTGTTGGGAAAAACTTGTGGAACAAAGGAATCCGCTGCCGGAGCCGTATCCCCAATCGAATGCCCCAGCTAAAGGGTCGAGCTTGAAAGTTTTGTGAAACGGAAACAGCGGCCAGCCAATTATAATAAATGTTCGATTAAAACAAAAGCAAAACGATTAAAACCCATTCATTACCAATTTTAAAGGTTATTCATTCCGCGGGCAAAATAAATAAAATAATTAATATCTAGAAATTGGATTCTAATATTGAGAGTTTCCTGGGGTTTAACGGTTTGTTACGGCCTTCAATTATGGTTTCATTTATTGATAGATTTTTTTGTAGGGTAAAGTTTATTGTTTTTAAGACTCGAAAAAAACATTTAAAATGTTCCATTTTCATGTAAAAATTTTCCATAATTAAAAAGAAGCAATTCGGCAGTTTTTACAATCAAAATAACGCAAAATATATGCTGAGAATCATTGAAAATTGCATAAAAAACGTTTGGGGCAACATTGTAGCAAGAATTTTAATAAAAATTAAACATTTTTTGCTTTGTGAAGAGGGGGCGGATACAAATTGGTGACAATACCATACACTTTTACGATGGCAAATATTTATTTAATAATAATTTATGCAGCCATAAAAACACTCTTTGTTGCAGCTATTAAATTAATTGATGGATCCAGAGAAAAGCAAAACGCGGCAAAAGCATTTGCATAATTGCGGCGAACATTTGAAAGGAGGTTTACCGAAATATTCGGATAATTGGCTAATTGTGGCGAGGATATCGAAATATATCGCGGGGTGTATATCGGGTTATATTGAAACTAAATATTGAAATGGTGAAAGTTTGCATCACAATAAAAACGAAATGGTTTGCACATTGGTTCTGTGTATGCTGTTGGGGATCGTAAATGTTTTTGTCGGTTTATGGGAATGTGGATTTTTATTATAAACGAAAACGAAATGTGCAGCAGGGCTGTATGGCTGTAGGGCTGTAGGGGGGCAGCTGGCAGGGCTGTGTGGCTTTCAATGGCCCCAAGATGCTGATGCATACCGAAATTATTCGTCTTCGTCTGTGGAGCGTTGATGAGACATGAAACGAAGCGACAGACAGACGCATTTACAGATACACAGACACGCAGCAGACAGAGACACGAGATACACAGCCATGAGATACAAAACTGAATGCAGTGGATATGTATGGAAAAGATTCAGAGATGCCTTTTAGCTTTTATTACATATGTGGCGGCATGAAGCTGCATGGTGACTGAGAGAGAGAGAGAGAGAGAGAGAGGAAAGGGAGGGAAGGGATATGACCTACCCCAAGGCAAAAATTATTATTATTTTCTTCATCATCTTCTTCTTTTTAGCTTCCATTCTTTTATTTTCTTTTTGTTTGCCATTTATATGATTTTCCTTTATTATTTCGCCGTCTCTCTGTGTGGCTGGCTCTGACTCTGGCTGGGCTCTGTGGCTCTCTGGTGTTGGGGTTTGCCAAAATGAAGCCGTAAAATTATATATGTACGCATGCCAAACCCCTTCTCCATTCTCCATTCTCCATTCCCCCTTCCGACCATTCCCCCCATTCCAACGAAATACAGAAATTCCATGGCATGGCATTCCCTGGATCCCTCGTTTCATTGTTTCAAACTGCAGCAAGCAATAAATGAGTAATACGGTAATAAAAACAAAGTTTCCACCACGACCTGAACAGATGAGGCGGAGTAGCTAGAGAAGGGGAGCCTTTTGGTCTCGAGCCAATAATTGTGACACAGCTTGGAGATGGTAAATTGGTTTATTTGTGGGTTTGCTCCTGAAATTGGCGAGTTGAACCTGCTATCTGTAGTTCTGGAACTAAAATCTGTAGATAGTTCAATAATTTGAACTGTTTTGTATTGCTGTTTGTACTCATAAAAACCACTTCTGGATTTTGGGTAGATCATCCCTTATTGTAACTCAGCCTTTATGGATATTACATATTCGATTCGAAGAAAAACTGACTAAAGATATTTTGAATATTCTCTTAAAACTATTTCCATACCTCAACCTTATATAGATACCGTGAAGGCAGATAGATACCCTGCCATCAGAAAACCTATTAGAACTCTACTTATATGGACTCCTCACATCTAAAAACAAGGGACAACTTTTTGGGCATCATTTCAAGATTACATTTGAGCCATTTGCACTGATACAGATAAATTGATACAGCAGCAGAATCCCACATATCCCAAAACAAAAAGAAACTGCCTTAGAATCATCCCCAGACTAATTTTCTACCAATTTATGGTGATCTAATTAACACAGATCGCTAGAAAAAACATCCCTGCCAACACTACAATACCGTGACTCGGCTTGCCGCCACTTAAACCAACTGAAACAAAGTAAAACCCACTAAAAAAAGCAATACTGGTAGACCACCCTCAAGTGCACTCAGTTGTGCAAGTGCGTTGGCAGTTGGCAGTTGGCAGTTGGCAGTTGCAAGGTAGTTGCTGAACATAATTTGCCATTACTTTAATGCCATCGCTTACATATCTGTGAATTTATCAGATAATCAGACCGTGTCTAATGCCCAGGCAATGATACTCCCAGCTGGAAACTGAAAAACTGGAAAAAGCGAATGAAACACAAGAGTATCTCGCGAACAAGATCGTACTCACGGATACGAAAAATACAGAAAAAAACACACACACAAACCATAAAGACAAAGGCATTAAATTACGAAGCAGCAACACACAGAAGTGTAGCTAATGTTTTGCTGCCTGCCACCCAGCGGCAGCAGGGCACCCTTTCGGCCCCAAACGCCTCCCTTCCCTCCCTTCCAATCCCTCATTCGAAACCATAATTTAATAGCTACTGCCTTTGCCACACTGTGTGTGCTGTGCTGTGGCATGTGTGTGTGTTTCTCTAAACTTGATTTCAAAGTTAAACCAACCTTAACCAACATTTATAGACATCGCAAAACATTTGAGGCGCAAACGGCAGACAGACAGCTCAAAATTGTTCAGTTTTCAGTTTTTCGGCTTAAACTTGATTTGCAGAAAAAACCAAAAAAAAACTTAAAATGTATCTAGCTTTTTTTTGAAGGTGAAGTATTTGCCAAAGACTCCCATTGAGGCAGGTACTCAGATTCACAGATACAGAGAGACAAAAGCTGACGTTTTGGATGGGTAATTAAGCAAAGCCTTGGACCGAGGTTGAGGCACAGATAGTTTTGCTGCTTCTAGTTCTGTTTTTATGGTGCTGCGGGGAGTGAGATTTGTGCAGAAAGATATGCCAGATTATGATAGATATTATGCCACTGTTACCGAGGGTTCCACTGTTCCAACTCTCATTCGTCGCATTCAGTGTATTAAAGTTCCCATAAGCAAAAGGCTCTTTGCTCTTAAAGGTAATCAAATTAAACTTTAAGCAATTGTCTATAGATCTTTATCACCCCACTTAAATATTCATAGTTCCCCTGTACGCAATCCATTTAACTCGAGCTCCCCTTGGGTGCTGTCTCGTCTCTTCTGCATATGTGATTCCATTGTAAATATTTGATAAATTCGAATTTGCAACATGCTGAACAAACAACCTCTGAAACTGTCAGTCAGTCAAGTCAACAGTTCGCTCTCTCTAAAACGAAATGTTTAATAATTCAATACGGATGGAAATACAAGCAAAAAGTCAAGGAAATTGAGGGCATTAAAAGGGCGTCAGGCGGTAGTTTTTTCTTACAAATGAAAAAATTGGGCCATTTGCTAATATTTAATGGCCACATTGTGAGTCCAGTTTGGCCTGATGAATGTGAGAACTGAGACAAATGGCTTGCATAAGCCACAAAAATGCACTTGGGGAATCATTTAAGCAAAACACAATATGGCCAGAGGTCTACGTTGCTCCATTGAGGATCTCTGCAGGGTAATTAGACATGGACACTCTTAGCATTTCATTGAGGGGATTTTCCCATCGAAATATTATGTCTGGTCGAGTCCCTGTCCCTTTGTCTGTCTCTCTGTCTGTCTGTGTCGGTGGGACAAATAGGCCGACTTCAATGGCTCGCATTTCCAACATTTTTCTGATGATTCTCCTACTGCTGCTCCTTCTCCTCATTCTCCATGACAACAAATTGCCTCCCCCACCGCTCCATAAAAACTGTTGAGGTAAGCAGCCTGTAATTAATATTTTGACATCCCTCAAGAGTGCCTTCGATTTCTGTGTATGAATGTTTTGCCAGCAGCAGCAAATACCTCCCAAAATACTCGCAAGTAATTCGAATAATAAGCAGAATAAAGATACCATAGACATAGACGGATGGTATATCAAATTTTGTTTTGCCTCCAGTTGTTATTTGTTGCTCTCAATCGATTCAACGTGAGGCATTGACATGTTGAAGGATGTGACTCAGAGGTGAAGTGTGGGAAAGATCATTCAACTGTGGGACTCTGTAAATACACTCATTCTCTTTCTCTCGGAAATCATTCAAAATTTCGTACTAATGCATTCCGCTTGCTGCTGGGTCTTTTCTTTAAGCAGAATCTCTCTCTGTTCTGAGCAATAGACACATTCACATTCTGTCTGACCAATATATGTACATCTACATATGTACATATTCCTTTTACGCTGTCGAAAAACTATAAAAAAATGGAAACCAATTTGCCAGAGAAAAGAAGAAAGGAAAAACGCTCATAGAAAAATGAATAGAAAGAAAACTAAGTAATAACACAGCGAAAATTATTTTGACCAGCAAAAGTTAGGGTGGAATAACGATGGAAAACTGAGCAGAAAAGTGCGACAGGGTGGAGGCGAAAAAACGCAAAGTGCAATATCGCGCTCTCTCTAGCACTCTTCTCTTAGTCTCTCCTCATATGAGTATTTCTTTCTCTCATATATTCTATATCTTTGCCTCTTTATTCTCTTGCTATTTTCTTGTTTTTGCATAAATTTCCAGTCGCACCCGTTGCATCCTTTAAACGCGTTCTCAAATAAACAACAAAATCTGTTTACCAATTTGATTTGCCTGCCACGCCCAGTGCAATTAGGGCGCAAGAAACTCATCGTAAGAGTCACTTACATTCGATTCGCCACGAAACAGAGGCGGCAAGAGTTGGAAAATTATATTGAAGGGGCTTCTATTTATACTGCAAATATTGAAGATCTTTATAGAGACTCATAGAACTCTCTACGCGTGGGACAGCTCCCAATTCTCATCAATTCTTCTGCTAATTCTCCAACTTATTCTTATGCTTAATGTTATACGTATTCTCTTCTCTCTAGCGAATGCTAAGCGTTACCCTATAAACCATACCCTGAGTGCTTGGGACTTTAGACGTACACATCCCCCATTTGGTGGCGCCACTGCCCCTCCAGCAGCATAGGCCACAGCAACAGCAGCAGATACTTTGGTCTTAGGCCCCCATTGATTGTTATGTAAGCTGCTTATAATTTCTTCTTTCCAAAAAGGGAGCAAGAGAGGAAAAAGGAGAAAAAGAGGCATATAGAGTGGGGAAAGCTCTCACTACCGAAACAAGAATTATAATTTTTGCTGCTGTTGCTGCTGCTGCTGTTGTTGTTGTTGGGCGTTGTCCCAAGTGTCGATTGTTGTTGTCGTTGCTGCTGTTTCTGTGCTGTGCTGTGTGGGCGGCTATCGGTATCGTTATCGTCATTGCTGTGTTGCTGTTTCCCCTACTTATTTTTTCTTGTTGCTATTTGTTGTCCACTTTTTATTCCCATTTGCTGGTTGTTGTGGAGAAATTGCTGTTTGCCCAAATGGAAAATGTATGTTTTCGGGCGCTTAAAAAGCAAATTATAGATGCTTTTCTTGCAGGAATTCTTCCTTTCTATTTCCTTGGGGCAACCATTTCCTCCACCCAATCCCAATACCCATCAGAAACTTTCGGCCTCATCTCCGCGAGTGGCTTTAGGCTGGGATTAAATGGAGCTGCTTGTGGAGAGAGAGAAGATGGAGGCATAAGAATGTCAATTAGCCAAATCAACCAATGCTTAGGGGAATGTGAAAGCGGATTAGACAGAAAGCAAATAAGTCGAATTACTGGAAACTTTCAAGGACAATTCTACATTATTTCATTGTGTAAATGAGATTTAATATTAAATAAAGATTTGTTTGTAAAAGATAGGTCCAAAAAATCCTTAGAAGTAAAAGTCTTAGTATTTACTTGGATACTTGCATAGTCCCGCAGTCGCTCCCGCAACCTATCCCAACTTTTACATCATAAATTTGCTTCAAACCTAACTTTACATTCCCACCAATCGATCTCCAAAGCTCAGCGATCTCCCACTCCCAAAGCGACTCAGTATTTCCCTCTTATACAATCGCAAGGCCCAACCTCCAAAACCCAAATTTCATAATAACACTCTTAAGGCCCCAAAACCCCAAAAAGCATTACAACAACAGCAACATAAAACTCACTCCCGCTGCTGGCATTGCGGCGTGTCAGAAAGCGGAGATTTTCACTGAATTATTTTCACTTTTCATCAAAGACTGAAAAACGAAAACGAAAACGAAAGTGAAGCAAAGTCGAGTCGAATGGAATGGAATGGAAACCCTCTCTAGATGAAGCACCGGTACGGGTTGGAGCTAGAGATTGTATTGTCTGAGATATTAGATATGAGGTAGGCCTACAGACAAAAAAACAAAAAGCAACACGCAGTCTCTGGGTAGCAGTCGATGAGCAGTCAAAGTCAGTGCCAGTGCCAGTGCCAGAGTCAGCGTCGTAGACGGAATCGAGTCGAATGCTGATGAGTTTGGCCTACTTTCACTTTCATTTTCTAGTTTTTGGCTCACAAAAGCGTAATAATTTTGTGTTCAATTTTTTGAGCCGGTTTTTCCAGAGAGCAAAGAGAGCGAGCGAAGAGCGAGAGAGATAAGAGAAATGAAATAAAGTTGATTCACATTTCATGGGCTGCTGCTGCTGCTGCTGCTGTTGCTGGTGGTGGAAAAACTATTTTCAGAGGCCTACACAAAAATGTTTGGAAATTACTCATCGCTGGAGTAGTCTCTTCGCTGTCTCTGGGGCAACTCTGATGGATTTCCCATGCAAAACACTAGACTACACAGCACTACACTCTGCTACACTTGTACATATATTGCTCTTCACTTTCACCTTTTTTTTTGTTCATATTATGTTGGCAGTTTGTTGTTGTGTCTTTCAATGACAATTAGTGGCAACACACCACACACAATATACGATCCTCAAAGTTTCTCATTTTAATTGCAACGAACGAAACAGCAACAAAAAACAAATACATTTTTAATTGTTATTGCTCTCTGTGTTTAATGCTTGAAACTAAGAAGCAACTGTACTTAATATATATTTTTCGGGGAAAATGTTTTAATTATTTTTTTGTGGATTGGATTTGCATGAGTGCTGCCTCGGCTGCCCCGAGGCAGCCCCGTGTTTAATTGAGGGAAAACATTGTGGAAAAGTGTTGGCTTGGAAAACTGGCAGCATTTTGTGGCTAAATCATTGACAAAGAGATGACTGCACATGGTACACTGGGAGAAATATTTCTGTGACATTTGAAGTGTCGCTAAAATATGAATATATTGTGGAAAATTTGTTCTAAAATTTTCATTTTTGTTCTACAAATCTTTAAAAATAATAAAGGTTTTATCTTAAATTCCATGTCTAAGGGGTGTCTGGTGGAGTGGAAAACCCCAAAAAATATGTCATGGAGAAAAACTTCCAAAGACCCATCTGCAGCTGCTTCCACGACTGAGGGGGATCCTACGTCTGGGGTGGGTGTCTAGATGCTGGCTAGACATTTAATCTGTGAATGTTTTAGCCACCCAGCAACAACAACATCACTCCAAAACTCATGTGCCAGTCATTAGAAGCTCATTGAATATTGCGAAATCACGCCCCGGCCTGTTGTTCATTAATTGCACTGCCCTGAGTATCTGAGATATACAGTTGGAAATACATACATATATCTGGAACTATACACCTACAGCACATGCCCATCTCCATTTCTTTCCTTAGCTCTCCAGTCTCCAGTCTCCTCCTCTTTCTCTTTGCACACATTTTGCGCATATTTCGGCATTTGATTTATGGCCTTCCCTCCTCCAGAATGTGCCTCCAATCTTCTTCTTAGGGTTTCTTTTTGTGGCATGCTCTCTCTGCTCTTCCTATAATTTCTCTCTCTTCTTTCCCCCCGTTTTTCGTTTCGTTGGCATTTGTTTTATTTGTCGTTTGGTATTTTGATTGAATTTGATTTTATTACTCTTTTAATTTGTTGAACTCAAATTATGTGGCGATTTTTATGATTCTATCTTCGCCCTCAGCGATTTTTATGTTTCGAACTTGTTTTTAGCATAGGCAAGTGCCATTTGGGTATTTCCCAGACTAATAAAAGGACTCTTGGGCAGCCATGGGACTCCAGAATCAAACCGTAGAAAGTAGTTTAATTTAAATGTTGCTCTTTTTGGCTGAGGGATGTAAAGCCTGTTGGGGATGGTATTTTTTTGTGGGTTTTTAAGTCAAAACAGCTACAGCTACAAAACAGAAATTGTCAAAAATATTACAGAGTTACGATGACTTAAAGTATACTTTAAGGTCGGAAAGGGTTGGAATTTAGGTTCTCCCTCATTCTCTCTCGCTGTTTAATTCCAACTCTCCCTCCCATTTGCTTAGTTTTCAGCATCCAATTAATCTAATTAGCCATGAGACCTTCCCCTTTTACTTGATTCCCCCCCACTTACCCTGCATTTTCGGCTGCAGCAATTGACATCTGTTGTTGGGGCTCATCTGTTAGCTGCAGCGTTAGATGAGGCTCCCGTTAGATGATTTGCTGTTTGTTGCTGCCGCTGTCACTGCTGCTGCTGCTTCTGCTGCTTCTGCTGTAATTTTCGTCGTTGGTTTTTTGTATGTCTAACTGGCGGAGGATTTAGGATTGTGGGGGGGAGGATGATGCACACATGACATGGAAAAACGCGTTAGAGACAAACGTAAATGAAACACTGGAAAAAATGGAAAGAAAAGAGAAGGGAAATTGTATTAACATTTGCTACACTCTACACGGCTTTTGTTCCCTACTGTTTTATAGTATTATTTTTTAACAAAACGCCCGGCTTGACATAAGTTGCCACACTCGAGGGGCAAAGGCAGGGTGCATGGTGGTAGGGGCTGGGAAACACAGAAGAAAAGCTGGCAAAAGCAAATGCCAGATGGCCACTTGAAGACTCAAGTTACAAGAAACACTTAGGGCCAAGACTTGGGGGCCCCAGAGCACAGAAAACCCAGAGAGATGATCCCTTTCCCTTGGTAGAAGCAGCAGCACCAGCAGTCCCATGGAAAACCGAAAAAAGAAAAACCCTATGCCTAGGCCCCGGCAAAACGAAATGAGTAAAAGGCGCCAGAAGGAAGAGTGTGTGTGATGGAGAGGGGAAACAAGGTGGCAAGTGGTAGGAAGGGTAGCAAAGAAGAGAGGAGGCCTCTTTTGTGTTGCCAAAGGCGCAGTGTAGTGTTCTTTAAAGGCCACCCCCCGCCACCCAACCACTTCCATTCCGACCCCACATCATTCGCTGTTTTCGGCAAGCAAGGGTTAAGAATTAAGGTTTAAATGTTTCTCGGAAAATGATTCAAACGAGGGAGTAGGATGTAGTAGGATGACTCTACGAGTAAAATATGTTGCAGACAACAAGACGAGGCGTCTGTGGATATGGGGAGGGGAGGGTGGAAGGCATGAATTGCTACGTAAGTAGCAAAGTACAAAGTAAAAGGCTTTTTCACAAAAATATCGATGACAGATAATCATTTATTATGGCACATCATTCTTCTTTACCAAAGATAAGAGGTTAGGGATTTTATTATTCTCTGGATTTTGCGCAAATTAAATTTTACTGGATATTGTTTCTTTTTATATTTCTCTTGCACTTGGCCAACGTGTCGTATGCTCAACGAGGAGCCGACGATGACAGCAGCCAGCCACCACCCAAAAGAGTTTTTCCGCACACACACACAGGCAGACACGCATGGGAGCATAGAGCATGAAGGAGCATTCTTGCCACACAGATACTTTTGTATCTTGTATCTGTATCTGTGCGTGACATGAGGAGAATGCTTTATTGTATTTGCTTTTAAAACATCAACAACATTTTCTTCTGTTGCCATACGATGGTGTTCTTGCACGCACACAGATACAAGCGACACACAGAATGAGAGAGAGATAGAGAGACAGAGAGAGAGAGAGAGAGAGAGAGAGCTACAACTGCCACTGCGACTGCATTGCGTTTTTCTTCATTGTTTTTGCCAGCACCCTCCCCCCCNCCCGCCCCCCCCCCCCCCCCCCCATACCCTTTGGGCATGTTCCCCTTCCTTGTCCACTGCACGCTCCTCTCCTTGCCTCTCTCTCCCTAGCAGAAACTTGTTTTATATACATAATTTCCTGTACGCGTGGCACAAAAGCAGCAGCAGCATAATCGCATGCCCTCTCTCTCACTCATTGTTCTTGCTCTCTCTCTCTCTGTCTCTATCTCTCTCTCTCTCTCTGCCCATTCTTTTGTCATGTAGTTTTGCTGATAATAATAATGCATTTCATTGTTGTTGTTTTTCTTGTCATTGTTTATAATTGTTGCTTTGTACAGCAAGAGAGAGAGAGAGAGAAGGCAGAGCTTAAGAGATGCACAGATACATTTGCAGACACATGTATCTGCCAGATACACCAAGTATTTCAACGAAACCAATGAATTTGCACAACATGCGTCTTTTGATTGATTAAAACATAGACGGACAAATCCACGAAAGGGAGATTCATTCATGTATCTGAAATAAAATTCGAAATACTCCAAATAATTATTAATATTTTTAATGGAAGAATCCTTAAATTCACAGCAAGGAAAAACATGCGATTCCGCTTATACCACAATCTTTTCATACCCAATCAATGCACTCATAAACCAAAATTCTCAATCTGTTTCGTGACCTGAAGACCCGTAATTGTATACCGCACGTAGAACTGCCAGCCAACACGCCACTTCATTAAAATAAGATTTACTAAAATTTTCACAAATGCATGTTAATTGAGCGAAAGAGAGAGGCTATGCGACACCTCTCTATGAGGTGTAGCATAAGCTGTATCTATGAATATCTGTTATTCGAGTGTATTGTATCTGTATCTTTTTCTGTTCGCACGAAATAGTTTCAGCAAGTCGCAGACGAGACGAGACTCGACTCTAAACTCGACTCTCGGGGCAAACAAATTCCAATCTTTGTTTATTTTATTATTGGTCGCGTCTTGAAAGTATATTTGTTTGTGGATCGGACTTTATTTTTATCAGCGGCTACAGACAAGGAAGGAATGCGAGAGACAGAGAGAGAGAGAGAGAGAGCAAGCAAGAGAATCTGAGAAGTAATGTAAACAAGAACAGAAATGCAGTTTTTGATAATGATTGTTGTTGTCGGTGATCCTCTTTTTGCCTTCATTTCATTTTTGGTTTTTCTTTGTGTTCCTTATAGCTACCTCTTCTCCTGCTTATCTGCTGATTTCTTCCTCTTCGCTGGGTTTCAGTATTTATTTATTGGTTGTAAATATACCAAGTAAACAGAAGAAATTACTCCGTACGTAACTGAAGAACCGATTGAGCAGACATTTTCAAGGAGAACACACACTCGTTGGTGTATGCCTACCTCTTTTTTATCTTCAAGTTTAAGAAAGGTGCTAAATGAACTTCAACTTTTTATAGCTCAGCGAAAACGCAATGGTTTTTGTTGATATTTCATTCTTAGCCAGAGTGTCCCATTATCTTTCATTTAACGTCAAGATATTATGGTCCAACTGTTAACCCCTGGCTGCCACATTGAATTTGTGAAACTTTTACCACCAACATTATGGCTGGTTTTCTTTTTTTTTTTTTTTCTCTCGTCTTGCATAACAGACGAAACTTACGAAAATTAGCCGCCGCATTACAAAAGAACCCCGCTCAGAATCATGCTAAACATAGTGCTCCTCCGCTGCTCAACAATGGAACGAGACACAAATCGGACGGGGAAGGGGAGGGGGTGGTTATGCAACACACTAAAGAAGCGAATCGGATGCACAAAGCAAACGAAGACGAAGCGGCAGATCTCCATTCGCAGCTACGCTCCTACCTGGCCAAGAGCCGGTTTACCCCACTATCTCCCTCTCTCTGCGTCTCTGTTCCACCCAGAGATTCTTCTGCACATTTTACCGTTAACGTAATGGCTAAATCACCGTTTAGAAAACCGCCAACCCAATCCCCAAGAACGAGGCAGAAAGACAGAAGATTTCCAAAGAATTCTCTTCGGCTTCGGCTTCGTCTTCGCTTCGTTTCGTTTTTTTCTTCAGTTCTTTGGCAATTTTTCTTCTTTTTCGCAAAGTATTATATTATTTTTTGTTCGTACTGGTAATTACAGTTTTTTTCCGCCAAGACGTGCTTAGAATTTAATTAAATTAAAATTACACAGTGAGTGGCAAAAGTCTGCAGCGACGGCAGAGAAGTGGAGAAAGAGAGAGGTGAGATAATGCATGAAACGTATAATTTTCCACAGACAGAGATAGAGAGAGAGGGAGAAGGGAGCTATTTTGAGGATTATTTGATTACGATGCATGTGAGAGGGTAAATCCCTTGGGAAATGTTGTTAAAAAATATTCCCAAATTTATAACGGACCCAAAAATTAATACATTTTCTTATAAAATATCTGCGGATAAGTACAGAAAAAGGCAATACAAAAATGTTTTACAAAGAATTAACCATAATAAATTATGCTATAAATTATTGCTCATTAATAAGCATAATTTATTACAAAATTTGTTAATCATTTCCACACCCCATGCATAATTCCAGGAACTCTACAAAGTTTCTGTCTACCAAAAAAATATTTGTATGTATTACGTGACAATTTTATCAACAACTTTCTCATAAATAACCGAAAAATAACCCAAGAATAAGGATTATTATATATACAAGTAGCAAACGGAAAAGAGTTGTACCGTAAATTGTGTGTAAATTATGTATAAGCACAAATTTTAAAAGCACGTTGATTGATGGCTTTCCTTGGGTTAAGATATGAGACAGGTGGAAATATCTATTATAAAAAATATCCATAAAGAATTTAATTATTATGAGGAAAGGAAAACAGTTTTAATGCAAATATAATTGCTTAGCTAGCGTGAAGGCAGAACAGGAACCATATTTTATTTGAAATAATTTCGCACCAAAATGAAGTTGGAAAATGTATAAACTATCGTCAAGAACTGTTCAAAGAATCTATTTTGGCCATATAAATGCTAAATGACGAACTTGTTTCTACATTCGATCGCAATCAAAACCCATTGAAATAATAGCCGCAATTGTTGGTGTCGGAGATAAGCCACAACCAGCTCTCCCTGCTGTTTCGTATTTCCATTTGTGTACTCCTTGCAAACCCAAAAGATTTCACGTCTTTCTTATCTGTGGCCGTACTCGTCGATTGTAGGCTTTTCTTTTGGTAAGGTTATCGTTGTACCGTACCTTCTTCTCCTTTTTCGAGACAAAACCTTATTTGGAACTCCACAAAAATAATATCATTTCTTCGCTACTCCATAATTTAGGTCGGTTTAAAATACACAAACTCATTTTTTCGTGTCTGCTCGTGTTGCGCACACAAACAATAAAAACAATCAAAAAAACGTATGCAAAAAAAAATAACATTCGTTATTCGTGCGTTAAAAAATGGTTTTATTGTCGCGTACGCAAGAATACGTACAAAAATGTGTGTGGCCCAAATAGGGCATACGAGTGCAAAAACAAAACACACACAAAAACAATGAGACATTAATAATGTTAAGCAAATAGAGAAATTTACACAAAAAATATAAAGTTGAAAAATAAACGGTTATCTTTAGGGCTACGAGGAAGGTCATTAAAAATGTATTTCTCGCTGGAGATTGCGTGGAAAGTAGGGAATGCAAATATGTGTGGAGGAAAAGTTTGATAAAGAGGGCGGAAAAGCAGTAAAGTCCCTTATGTACATTGAACAGGAAATGTTGTCTACTCGGACTCCTTTTGAACTGACATTAGAGGGAATCCAAAGTGAGGCTAAAACTTTACATTTACGAATTCTTTTTACGGTTTAACGAACATTAGTTGCATGCATAATACCAACTTCAAACGATTTGGGCCCGGTAGGTTTATCAAACTTAAATTGTGAAGTACAGAAAGTACTTCCGCATGGAGTCCGCTATCAGCCATGCTTTGAGCCATGAAAGAAGAAAAGGAAAGAGAACGCCCATAGGGGCTAATACCACACGAAACTCCCAACTCGAAGCTCGACATGTTTTGCATACTGTAGATAGAAGAGATTGCCACTGGCGGGGAGTCGTCTTCTTTCCTTTAGAGATATCAACAGGTTCGCTCGTGTTTACGTGAGTGGAATGTGAAATTTTTGACCATTAGAAAACCCAATGGGGTAGGCTCCCCGCAGCTGCTTCAACCCAGCGATCGGCATGGAGATAATCCTACTCTGAAACTTGTCTAAAATGTTCGTTCAAGCTGCTCAAACACTCGATATATGGGTTAAGCTATCGCCAGTCTATGGAATGTGGCAACATAAATCAATATAGTTTGTTTGTTTTCGAATCTCCGACTAATTTTCATGCCACTATGGGGCTCAAAAACTTGATTAGCCTGAACAAAATAATAGACACAAGTTAATATTAATAATATTAGTCACAGAAATCTATAATTACGCCAATGTCATTAGAAATGCTCACTTTTCAGCATTAACTTATTTTTTCCCTCAAACCCGCAACCAATTAGCGGCCAAAAATCAAAATTAGAAGCAAATATTCAGCAGAACCTTCTGCCACCAAAACACTAAACCCGAAAAACCCGTAAAAATTCCCTTAAAAATCAAATGCCCGGAAGCGTTTTAGCCACCATGAAGGCAAGAGGCAAGTGTTGGCCCAAAGGCACCAAAGATTGCCTCTGCTGCTCTCCCCTCTCGGCTGCTGCTGATGTTGTCAATCAATTCATTAATCATTCGAAACCGAATCCCAAAAGAATCCATGAATCTGGACAAGAGTTTTGTTCTATCTATTGATGCTGCTGCTGTTTTGTATCTTGTATCTCCGACTTCTGCTTCACTTGTGCCCCCGAAAAACGTGTTTATGTCAAATTTTCGGGTAATTAATCAAATGAAATGAGAGTGAAAGACATCATTACCTTTGGCTACAGAAGAGAGAGAGAGAGAGAGAAAAGAGTAGCGGAGGGAGATTTTTGCTAATTTTCCATTATTCATTTTCCTGTTCGCTTTGGGGTTTGGGCATTCCGATATTTTGCTTCCTGTTTTGCCAATTGAATTGGCCGCCACCCCTACTGGCACGGATTTTCCATTCTTTTGGTTGATTTTCTCCTTCCATTATATACGAAAACTGTCAATGACAGCCTTCATATTTGCTGCTGGTGTAAAGAGCTGACTTTGGTGACATGAAAATCTGTTGCAGTTAATATTTTTCCCCTTGCAGTTTGTTCTCTTTCATTTTCTTCTGGCTTTTCACTTCATCAACTTTTGTATTATCTCTTATATGTCACGCATTTTCTTAATTTTTCCCTCACTTTCATAGGCCACCAACATTTTTACGATGAATTTTTATGCATTATTTTTATGGGGAAGGGCACTCCATAAACATTCTTGTCAAGGATCAAGGGAAAATGCCTGACTTGTAGTCGTAAAAACTTAATTAGTTTTGGAAAAACATTTAGAAGGTAGTTTGGGGATAACATTTTACAGGAAACTCCACAAGCAGGAGGAAGACACTCTGGAGTGGGCAAGACATTATTTAAGGGAAAGAATAAAGCACATAGATGGAGGAACAAGATGTTTAGGAAATTTGAGAGTAGAAAATAGCATTTAGTGCATTAAAGATTAAAATTTGACACTTTTCCCATACAAAATGGTCTGCAATCTCTTTGAACTCTAAACACCCATTGCCAAATCAACTCCGACATCATTTTCCCCACTCAAAACTCAATTCTTTTAATCCCTTCCCTTTCATAAATAGCTCATTGTACAATAATCGAGCATAGCCCCGCTATAGATCTCTTTAAACCCCTATAAAATAGCCATCTCCCTCCGCTAGATGTCAAATTTAGGCACCAGACATACCAAAATGTATGGAAAAAGAAAATAAAACCTCAGCAATCGTTGGTAAAATTTACATAAAATCGAAATAAATAACACATAAAAAGCAGAGCCTACCACAAAAAAACCAAAGTGGGAGATAAGTGGTGGGAATATTTATATATATGTATGTATGTTATTATATTGTGTGCTGCAGATGACTCCTCCATCAACCGAAAAAAATACAAAGATACAGCAAAAGACAGAAACTATAAGGCAGAAATATTAAATACAAATCTAGGAATATATGGTTGAATTTTCGACATTTTCTAAGTAATGTTCTCAATCAAATTTCTCAATCTATCGATGGATAGATATTTCATATATAAATGTAAATCTGTGCATAGGTACATACATACATATGTATGTATTTCTCTTTCTGTGTTCCATTTGGCCATTGTTTACACTTCGAATGCAAATTAGTTTTGTGCCACAGAAATGGCGTAAATTCCATTCCAATCCACAAATACAGAAAATACAATGAAAAAATACAAATGTATGCATAATGTACACAGACACATCTACTCGCTTGCAGATACATTTGCACTACGGGGGTAGGGGTGTGGGTGCGACGATGCATAAGTGTGGATTTATTTTATGGAGCACTCGACTTAAAATCAAATTAAAATCACAATCGTCCCAGGAATTTTCTTCAAATGTAGTGACGATGACGCAGAAAATACTCGTAAATTTATGAGTGAATATTTCCACTACGAATACGAATACGAATAAATGCTCTATATTCCTATGGATACACATTCATGATGAGTTCACGTGTGGTGTGCTCTGTGGGGCATAGTTGTATGCAAATTTGATAGCGAACAAGGTTCTTTGCAGGGTATATAGGTTAGGGGAAAGCAAATGCCATAAACTTCAAGTCTGGCAAAGTTCTCACATCTTAAAACTCTTTACAAATTTGCAAAACTTCCGCTAAATGTCTGCAAAACTATTCCCCATGCGCCTACCACCTACAGGGTATTCCTTATTCGATTAATCATCAATTTCAATCACCAGTTATTGCGCGTTATAAATGTTTAATTGAATCACATTTGGGTTTGGGGAATTTCAAACCAAAATTTAATTGAAATTGAGGGCTAGAACATTGAGAAAAAAGTGACAAAGGAGAGGAAGCAAGATGGGAAAAATCAAAGAGAGGGAGCAAGGGGCTATGGAGACTGAAAACCCGAAAGAAGAGGAAGTGGAACTGGAGGAAAGCAGTGGGAGTGGTGGCTACAAAACAGGTGTTGAATTACAGTCACCACAAAAATCCTCTCCTGCGAACTATTTCTGGACTTTCGGTGCAAAATTATATACGATTTTCAAGACTCGGCTTTCAAAACGCACTCAAAAATAAAATCCACTCCATTAAATGCATACGGACACTCGTAAAAATCAATAAATTGCTGACATTATCCCATGGGATTTGCCATGCGAGTCATGCGAAAAACAGATTTATCTACAGGAATAAAAAATGAACAGTATTTTAGCAACGTCTCTAGCGAACACTGGGAGTTTCATGAAATTTTTCCGATATTTATGAGAGCCTCTATACAAATATCTAAGATTTAAAACGTAACATTTAGTTAAATTCCATAAACTTCTTTTGGGATTTAAGATAAGAATATTATATTAAAAATCAATGTTCTAAACCAACTAATAAATGCAAAACAGAACCCATACAAGTTCGTATATTTCCAGAAAAAACACTAGCACTAAGAGCCCGATTGTTGTACCCTCTTGTACAGCACCACCCCACCACCTTATCCTTTCACACTAAGCCATTTTTTCGGTGCCACAAAACTTGATCCTCCGCACTCCTTTTTCTGCATTTGAGAACCTATATTTCTCACACAGAACCCACTAAAAAAGGGAACAAATACTCTGTATAAACCGGCTCTCAGTTCATACAACAGCTGCAAAAATCGCAATCCTCTAAATACAAAAACAAATTCCCAAAAAATGTACAAAAAAAACAAAAACAAGAGAGAGGAGGAGGCTGCCGCTGCTGCTGCAAAAACGAGTCTCCGTCTAATATAATTTCTAAAGAGGTTCGTTCTCCCGCTGCTGTGGCTGGAGGAAGAGCGAGAGAGAGAGAGAGAGAGGAAGGAGGAGCTGCGACCGCCGCCGCGTCTCTCATTGTCTCGGGGATTGAGATTTCGGTGTGTGGCGGCGGAGCGGTGATGCTTCTTCCGAAGGGGCATTATTATTTTCGACTGTCAGATTTGAATACACAACGGGCCACAGACATCGTCGCAGCAGCAGCAGACATAAATCTTGTTTTGATTTATTTAATTTTATTCCCCCAGTGCGATCCAAAACAAAAGCCAAAGAAGTGCTGCTGCAATCCAAAAAACTCTTTCATGACTGGCATAGTTTCCAATTAAAATGGGAGAAGTGTGTCCAGTCAGAGGGAGGACTCCCATACTCCTTTTGGAAGCTAAAGGATGGAGGAACGGAAACTTCTTCTGGTTGATTCCTAGATCTGCATATGTCCAGTATATACTTTATAGGAGTTTCACGAACTTCATCTAATGTTTGTTTTCTCTTAGAAGCAAAAACAACAACAACCACATGTAAGGTGGTGGCAACGGAGAGCGCGCGCTTTTTTTGGGTACTTTTTCGTCGTTTGTTTTTTCGTTGATGACCTTGAAAAAGCTTTATCTAAAAATCGAGTGCAATCAACTTTATAAAGCACACACATACAAACTCGCAGCTATACGCAGAGCTGCCACACACATACAAACACGCATTCTTGCAATGGGATTCCGAATCGAGCCGCAACCGTACGAGCGTTAGGTAAAGTCTTGGAGCTGCTCCCCTCCTCCGACAACGCTTTGGACTCTACTCTGGCTCTCTCTCTCTCTACTCTGCTGGGCTCTGGCTCTGACGCTGCTGGCTGGCTGGCGCTGGAGAGGTTTCTGCTGCTTTTGCTGTTTGATGTTTGTTGTATTGGTTAGACAGCCCCGTCCGTCGCACACACATAATAATTATTCTAGATTCTCAAAGTCTCAACCAAAAATGATTCGCGTATGGGAGCCACGGCCCAGTGTTGTGTGCGTGAAGAGGTGGTCGCTCGCTCGCTCTGACGTTCGACTGTTCGTTGGTCATTCGCCACCGCTCTTGTTGATGTTGATGTTGATGTTGCTGTTTGCTGTTCTCCTGCTGCTTTATGGTCATCTTTCGGTTTCAATTTCGGTTTCTTACTGGCTTACTGGTAATAATAGAGTTAAGTTGGGGCCTCTTTTTTTTGTCGGTTTTTGGGGAGTTCAGCAACAGGTAAATGGGATAGAAAAGAGAGAGAGAGCGAGCAAGAGAAGTCCGAAATGATTTCGCAATATATCAAATGCAGTTAGCACTGCTGTGTGGTTGATATGAGTCTAAAGCGTTGACAGGCTGAAATGTGCTAAAAAGCTCATTTGTGGCGAAATAATTGATGGAAATTTCGGGATGGCTCCGAAAGGGTCAAAGAAATGCAGAAAATAATAAACAGCTGAATTATTAGGACTAAACATATAATTCACAATTAACTCCGAAAGAGAAAAATAATTTAAAAGTTACTAAGCACTTAATAAATAATCGTAAATATCTAAAATACAATTAAAAACGTTCTGAAACACTTTCGGAGTGGAATCCGAAAATTTAAATTTCTCATGCGGTTTCCAAATGCGGTTTCAAACGATAAAAAATGATAAAACAAGGTCCGGAAAACATGCAGAAATTATTCCGATAAGTCCATAAGACCCTCCATTGAAATATTCGGAGCTAATTCAGAAATTTTAGGAGTTTAGACAGTTCAGTTACCGAACGTGTAATATTTATAGTAGTTGGTTTAAACCGGTTAGGTTTCAACTTGCTCATCAGATAGATTAACAGCGAAACGGCGTAATCCTGAAGTGTATTTACATTAGGCAATCCATTCGGAGAGCGTCCCGAGTCGTCTGACTCATGGCGCCCTAATCAGACAGACCAGACCCTTCCCTGTAGTTTTTATAGATACGTATAGTCACGCCTCTCTCTCCGTCGCTATCCAGTCCCTGGCCACACGCGCCTTCTGACCATTTCAATCACTCCGAAATCAACTAATACTTACTCATAAAAAGCAAACCAGAAAAATACTTTGACAAAGCAAATATTTGGCAAATATAATGGGCATTCCTCTGCCGCCTTTTCGCTGTGTTGTTTCTTCGAAAGGGGAGGTAGGGGTTGGGGCTGGGAATGGGAATGGGATGCCTGCATTAGCTCACGCTCAAAGCGTTTTCAGAGTGAATGTGAATGCCTACCAGAAATCGTTGGTGTTGCTTTATTTTTTTACGAGAACGAACCTATGACATCAACTTTATTTCGGCCAAAAAGCCAGCTGAAAATTATTTATTTCTTATATTTAAATTTTAACAGAGAGACAGAGACAGAGGCAGAGCAATGTGCAAGTGCGGTGTGTGGGGGGTAGTGGACTCCTGAGGGGTCCACCCCCGAGAACAACTAAAAGCCGCACTTGTCTCCAGTTTTTCCCTACAGAAGGCAACAGCAGCGGCAACATTAGCTCCTCCGTTGCTTGGTTTAAACGACTTTGATTACTTAATTCGCCAGAAAAACAGATGAGCTAATAATTTGGCTTAGCCTTAGCCCCCCAGCCATCCACAGAGAGCCCAGAGCCACAGTCAGATACTTTCGGACTTGCCACAACTTTGACTTGAAGATTTTTAATTAAGATAATTATAGTTTGAGGCCTGAAGAACCACAAGATCTTTTTCTCTCTCTCTGTCTCTCTCTGTCTCTATCTGCTGCTGTGTTCCCAGATATAATTTTTGTTGGTTGGCTCCGAATGAGGCAAAACATTTGTTTCTTTTGGTTTTTTGTG
Source organism: Drosophila guanche (assembly GCF_900245975.1). Lineage (NCBI taxonomy): Eukaryota > Metazoa > Arthropoda > Insecta > Diptera > Drosophilidae > Drosophila > Drosophila guanche. Next base: position 2,137,823 of record NW_022995752.1, on the reverse strand, counting down.
TCCAAAATGTCAGTCATTCAAATATTTGTGGGTCGCCAATGGATGGATGGATGAATGGTTGGGGATCCTCGAACAAGGGAAGACACACATTTTTTTTTTTTTGCTTATAGATAAACACAGACGTCAATTAGTTAATATGCTTTTAAAAAAGAGCAACACCATGCTGGGTACAGCGGTAAATCTCTAATATATTTATTCTATATAGTATTTTGTCAATGACACATGACCGGCGAGTGGTGCGGAAGTACAGTACGGCTCAAAAAGAGCTTGCATTCTCGTCTCTCTGCTAATTTTGTTGCTTTTTTATTACCTATTATACAACAAATACATGAGGCATGAGGCATGAGACACGAGGCAGCAAAGGTGCCTGCTGCTGGCTGCAATAAAAGACAAAAACAAGCTGTAATTCGCAGGGATCTAAAGCCGACGCTAGAAATACACTTCCTTTTGGAAGTCCTCTCTAAAACGATCTATTTATTAAGAATAGCCTCCATCCTTTTGAGTGAATAACAACATGGGTATCAAAGCAAATCAAATTCATTTGAAGAAACACTAACAAACACACAATCGGTGGGACAGCGGGGATCCCACACACAAATCACAAATCAGAAAGCAACACACACACAAACACAACAATATATGGGGGGAGCATACATAATATTCAAAAGAAATCACACCCAAAAAACCAAATTGGCATAAACTACGCCGAAAATAAATTGAAATCTAAAAATGAAATTCAAAGAGCAACAGCGGCCGCGGCCGCGGCAGCAAACACAAAACACGAAACGAATCAAAACACACACAAAATAAAAACAAATGGCAAACCCAAAAGCAAAACAAAACACAGAAATATATGTAGGTGAGATGTGATGTGTGGGATTCCTGCTTCAGAGAGAAGACCAAACCCCAATACCAATTCCTCCCACAATCACACTTCCATGTGAAGTTCCACTATCTCCTGCGGAGAGTAAGTATTACATTAAAGCAAGTAAAAAATGCAGAAGTAGGAAGCAAAAAGGGTGTGAAAAGAGGTGTAATACAGGTGTAGAATGTTCCCAGTTAATGATGCTAAAGATTATGGCCGAAAGATACACTCTGGATATCTGTATAACTGTATTAGATATAGATTTTTCGTGCGCCAAAATGTAATCTTCAACCCCTTTACTTCTTTTACATGCCCAAAAGTCCCTCAAAATACATAAAATATATTGAAAAATTACTGGTTTTCCTATCAATCGAAGGTTCTTTTTAAACCTTCTATATAGCAATGTGTACCCCCTGATGCCCAAACATTTAGAGATGCTTACGAACAATTTTTTAACTACTAGTTAAAATACCAGCTTAAAATGAGACAGACAGAGAGAGAGAGAGAGAGAAACACACAGTTAGCGCTGGACTTCAAAAAGAAATTAAAATTATAGCAAAACTTGGAGCTGTTGCTGTAGCTGTAGCTCCGCAGACAGACAAAAGACACACAAAAAATAAAGAAACAAAAATACGATACAAAATGAGGCAGAGAGCAACTGAAAACCTGAAACCAGTTTTCACCTGGAAATTGGTCTGATATTTTTATGTACGTAAGCCAGTAATTGAAGTTAACGTAATTATAAACGTAGTGCAGGGCAGGGCAGGGCAGGCAGCAGCGTCGGCTGCCACATAAAAAACGAACGCGAGCAGAGGGCAAAAAAATGTCCAAGTCCGTGCGAGCGTGCGATTTCAGTGGAAGCAAAAGAATGGATGGATACGCGCCTAATTTCCCAATTAACATGGAAAAACTTCAAAGGGACACACAACAAAATTCATTTACGCTTCAAAAAAACATAAGTCCGAAAACGTGTCCCCCATCGAGAGGGAGTTTTCCCTGCGAATGCGAGTGGAGACATCATCATCATCGTTCAAGGTCCCTCCTGAGGACATTGACGCGCTTAAGGTCAAGCGAGAAGCTCGAAAGCTGCCACAAACGATATCATCATTCCCAGCAACAGAAACAACTACAGCAAACAGCTAGAGACAACGAAATGTTCACTTTTTATGGCCATATGCAATCGTCGTCCCGTGTATCTGTTGTGTATTTTATTTATATTTTATAGATACTCTCATGCAAGAACAAAACATTAAAAACTCATACGAAAAGTAGTAAAAGATAGTGCATGAGGCATGCGGTGTGATATTTGCGGGATATAAAATTTAAGAAGACACTTTGGACATTTTCGCACTTGATTCAGTAACTCTAAACATCATCTTGAAGAATTTTGGTGGAATATATGTATTTGCCTAGATTCCCTTTACCCCGACTATAATTTCTAACAAATCTTTCTACTCCTCGTTATCATATTTGTGCTTCTCAGATCCACAAAAGATGAATAAATCATTCCAAATGTCTTCAGTTTCTCTTTTCAATCGTTTTTCGTAGACATTTTGCATAAATGGAGAGACCGACACCTAAAAGCAAACTCAACGTCTAATCCCACCCAAAAATCTACAGTTTGCTTAGTGGCCACTTCCTCTCTCCCTCTCTGTTGGTGTTTGCTTGTCGTTCTCTCTCTCTCTCGCTCTCGCTCTCTGTGTCTCTCTGGAAGTCTCTTATCAGTCGTTTGTCAATGTTTTTTTCAAAACAAAGTCCATTTCCATTCCGATTCCCCATTGTTGGTCACTTTGTGTCGTGTGTTTCGCGACTCTACTGTACAGTAGAGACATCATTTAAAATGCCATTATCTAATCGTTGCTTTATGGCCCTCTGAGAGTGTATCTGTGTGTGTGAATTGGGTGTGTGAGTGTGCATTAGGGGGCATGTATGTTGCTCTTGCTCCTGCTGGTGCTGCCTTGGCGATAAGCCTAAGCGTAGCATTTTCTTAGTTTCCTCTCCTATTTTCTATATTTCGGACATGAGTTTAAGTAAAAAATGATCATTAAAAATATACCTTTGAAGAACCGTAGAGATTCTCTATCTAAATTGTTATTAAATTATGGCACAAATAATTATTGGCGCCTCAAAAAGAAAAGAAATACAAATACAGAAACTATTATAGAAGTGACAATGCTTGAGGTGTTCTTTATTTTTATTCGTAATTTTGGTAGACAGTAAAAAACTGGTTTAACCTGTCCGAAAAAAAAACACACACTCACACACAGTTGAAAATTGCTGACGGCCAAGTTAATAGCTGACCAAAAAGCCAACAAAATCTAGCTAACAATAAACTAATTAAATCAAACGTTGAAATACGTCGCAAAATCAAGAACAGAACACCTCAACAATAAATATTTGTGTTGCTGCTTAAAAATGTCTCTTGTAAAAATAGCTAATATTCGAGGGGAGATTTCTTTGAGAATCTAAATACAAAAAAAAAGTTCTCAAAATAAATACAATTCAATATCATATGCAAAACTCACAAGCAGCAAACGAAACAATAACAAAAGCAGGCACACTCGACACACACTGGACACGCTCGTGTGACAAATGTATCTGTGAGATACGCGCAAAAGAAACCTTTTGTCGGATCGTCCAAAGAACTGAGAACTGAGACGCAGACGCAGACGCAGACTGCGTCGGCGACCCCTCAGACCTATCGTATTCTCCGCGTATTTGTTTTTGTATTAGCAAAAGAATTCTAACTGAAACTCAAACGAACGGCGACAGAATGGAGTCTACTGCGGAGCGACGAACGGAACAACTCAACGACTCTCGACTTCTACTCACGTTTTCTTATGTAACAGAGGCCACCCCCCGCCAGCACTTCTATTCAATACGAATACGAATACTATTCTCCGTCTGATGATAAGCCTCTTGCCAAAGCAAATTGATTATGACAAAATGTTGGGAAATGGTTAGATTCTAAGGCAAAAAATGTTGCCACAACACAGACATTGAGGGGAGAGAATTGCAGTTGTTGAATCTATCAAGAAATTACACAAGATCGGTCGGTATATCTTTTGCACGTGTAATTTCTATTAACTTCATGATTGTACTCAGGATTATAAAAACATTGTGTAATTTTTGCTTGACCTGAAGATCATTTTTTATCATATTAAATAATGTTTTCAATACTTTTACTGATAGTTTCTCTTCATTTTCTTATCGACAAATCATTCTTTTCACCCCGTTTAATAGTTAATTCATTTTACCTTTTTAGTGTTGGTAGTTAGATCCAAAAATCGTGTAATAATCCCATAGATTTATAAATCTATGAATAAATGCGATAATCCTTTTAGTTTTAATTAGTTTTATACGACATTTTTTATACAAGATTGAATTGATTTTTGCACATTTATTTGCACTATTTTTTGTTGTAGATTATTTATCAGGCGTTTTCCAACACTTGTTTTCTTTCAGGCAACTGGTGGCCTTTTAACAAATGTAATTATTATTTATATATTTTTTTGTATACAACTCGTAAAAGTGAAACCGTTGTGTGTATAAATATATTATTTCTCGATTTTTTATTGTATGTTTTAAATATATTTTTTCAATGATTTTTGCAAGGCTATCTTTTATTTATGGTTTTTTTTTTATTTGTATTTATGTTTTATTTGCACAAAAATCGGGTACATGGTATATAGATCAAGATCTTGAGGGGAAATTATATGTAGTGTTTTATCAGAGAAACTGTGGGTATAAAAAACTATTAATATTGTGTTTAAATTATTTTGAACATTTCCATAGATTCAAATTCACTTTTGAGCGAAACGGCATGGAAACGAAACAAAATATAAATAACGAACAAACAGCGAACGAACGAACGGATGAAACAGACGACAGAGAAACTGTCGATTACGAAACCCGAAAGCGACAAAAGAGAGGGTCGGCTCCAAAAGAGAGACAGCCTAGAGAGAGAGCGTGAAGCGTTGGAACGTTGGGGCGGTGGAACACAAGAAATTCCGCAACAAAAACGAAGACAATTTTGCTCTAAATGTGTGGAACTAACTAAACTATCTATGAATTTGCAATGATGTTTTTTTAATTATTCATTATTTCGAGTTATTTCAGTAGATACTAGGTACTGGTCAAGAATCTCCTGCTCTTCAAAGCAAACAACACGCACTCACACACGCACACAAACACACACGCGCACTTTGCTTTGCTTTGCTTAACTTTTCTTTTTTTTTTGGGCTGCGCCAACTTTTTTCTTTTTCTCTGCTATGAAACGCACTTTCAAGATACTTTTGTATCTTCTGGTTGACTTTTAGTTATTATTCAGAAAAGATAAATAATGTTGGCGACGGAGACGCAGCGACAGCACGACGCGGGACCACACCGAACGGGACAAGACACGTCGACAATGGGGGGACGAACTAGAGAGCACTCCTCTCCGCGGACACAGCAATTTATAAACACAAATTACGGAAATAATGCATTTTCCGATTCTGTTGCACTTTCAGCTTGTACCGTGGATTTATTTATTTCTGAGAATCAACAATACCCGCATTGCCGCCGAACCGAAATCGAGATGCTAAGAAATATACGTTATCCAAAGATTGTACTTGGGGCTTTTGTTCGACGACGGACCGGACGAGGCAACACAGCGACCGCTCGATTCAAAAGTTGAAAAAAGTTTGGGGCCACAGTAGCCACAGTGCGAACGCAGAGTAGCACCCGACGCAAGAATGAGCACTGCGTGCTCTCTTTGACTTTGTTTCGTTTCTCTTCGTTTCGCTTAACATGACACGAGTCTGTTTCTGTGCAAACGAAGCAACGCTCTCATGTTAAAACAAAGTAAAACTGTTAACTAGAGTAGGAAACTCTGTTAACTGAGAATTAGAGGACGTAGAGCTATGTTAACACCAGCTGTGTGACGTAGGGAGCCTCTCTCTTCGCCACCTTTGGCTCTCTTTGCTTTTGCTGTTGTTGTATATATTCTATATCTTTACTCCAGCGGTTTGATGGGCTCCAATCAGAGCGGGATGACTAGATGGTTGTCGCTTTGGAAGAGAGAAAAGAGACTGCGACTGTTGGCACTGCCGGCATTTTCGCTTGGGCTCCAACACAAATAAGAAAACAACAGTGTTTTTGTTGTGTCTTTGCAGAAATTTAATGGCGGCTTCTTGAAAAACAAAAACACACAAACTCAACGGAAGAGGGGGGCCGAGAGAGAAACAACCAAGAAATGTTGAAAACCCCCAATCAGGAAATGGGAAAAACTTCGGAAATCGTATTATGAATAAATTCAAAAGTTTCTTGGCAAATGGTTCGATATTTAAATAAAAGGAAAACCAACAATAGAAAAACAGATGAAGGCTGGAAATACTAACAAAATATGGAGAAAAAAACCTTCTGAATGTTGGAAAACATTGAAAAAATGTTTTTATTGGGAACAAAATGGTTTATTTTAATTTATTACATATGAAACCGCTTTTTAAATCTTATAAATGTCTACTTTAAGAAATAACAACATTCACAACAAACAACAAAAACAAAATTGTGATGACGAAACACATGTTGTGTGTTTTCAACCCAAAACCTAAGAGCGAGAGAAGAGAAAATCACAAAGAGAGACTAAAAGATACAAAGAGAGGACACCAGGCAACTCTCTCTTTTGTTGCCCTGTAGCCGTCGAATCATACGCAAAACAAAATTAAACACACTAAATAAATAGCACAGCAAAAAAACACACATAAGAAGACAACAACAAAAAAACACGATGGAAAAGCTCTCTCGGAACGAACGTCGTCTACGTCGCCTTCAATTTCAATAGCACAGCCAGCACTAGAGAGCACCACACGCACACAAACACACTCACAATATAGCCACCTCTGACGCTACAGATTGTACGTACATACATACATATGTACATCTACTTTATAATATACATACATATATATTTTTGTGCAGCTATTCAGCTACTTTTTATGGCAATTTGTGTTGTGGTTTTGTTTTTAGAATAAAATGCATTTTACAGCCGAACAACTTGACGAAATGGGATTTCAAGTGGTTTCTCGTTAGAAATTCTCCTCTCAAAAGTAGTTCTTTTCGAAAGATAAATCAAAGTTATAGCCTTTCATGAGAGAGCTTTACAGTGCAAGGCATTAAATATGGGATTTTGTATCATACTTATTCGAGAATGTTTTTTGGGATGAAAGATCGCAAGGAGTACAAATAGTAAGCGAAATAATACCAAAGTTGTTTAGTATTCCAAAGAATATCTCCACTTACCTTTTAAAACAACGTCTAACCTAGATATCTGCAAGAGCAGAAAAGATTTTTTAAATTTAGAAATGATAAGATTTGAGTTGAATTCTGTAATCGTTTCTTACATTTAAAATCCCTCTCAATCTTCAAAATATAAGAACATACTAGAAACACAAAATAGAGCTCGAAGCTCTACAAAAAATCCCCACCGAATGACATCATTCTTGAGTTCTCAATTAGCCCTTCTTCAAGCTCCATTATTCCGTCGTCTTTCTTATACTTATTTTTTTCCCCATGGTAAACACGACTTGGTCTTTATTCCCTTTTGAGCAATTTGGCAAGGCAAAAGCCAAAACATTCTTTTGCCGGAAAACCCTCTAATCTTTTGCCGTTAACTTTTTGTCAACACTTTGGGATTTTCTATTCTTTTTGTTTCGAGTTTTTCCATGCCTTAATTGTGCATGACAATTGTTCATTCTGTTGGCTGTTGTGGGGGCCCTCCTAATGTGGTTGATAATTTTATGCACATAATTGCCCATCCACTCAAAAAAAAAAAAAACAAAAACTATACTTGCCAAACTACTAGCAGCCACCACATCAAGTGGCAAAGAGGCAACCACCAGGAGGCAAGAGCCAACGTGCCACTTTAATTGCTGACAAGTTGAAAACTTTGTTGTTTTTTTTGTTGCCATTTTCTGTTTTTCCACCATCATTTATTTTTTGTTGTTTTATTTTTGTTAATGCTGCAAACAATTATATAGACAGAACATTACAGATACTTGGGCCTAACCCTCTATAAGCTAATAGTTTTCCGCAAATCCAGCATCAAGTTTAGCTTTTACCTGTAGCCAAGTCCACCAATAAATGGCCAAGAAACATGGTCAATTTATGAAGAGAAAAAAGTCCGCAGCGAAGCCCATGAAATAGAGCTAAGGCGGCCATAAAGCAAACTCTAAAAATAAAAATCAAAAACCAGTAGTTGGAAACGTGACGCCATCAATTTTTGTGTCTTGTCTGTGCAGAGGATCCCCTGAACTCAACCCCCTCTCTGAAAGACCCATCAAAATCAAAGTTGGGGAACCCAAAAAAGAGCAAAAATCGCTTGGCCAAACTTTGCGTCAAAATGGATTGTTTTTCTATATGTTTGTTGTTGGATTGTTTGTCAGGGCCTTTGCCTTGAATTTGTTTGCGGAAAACATTGAATGAAGTTTAAAAATAAATAAATAAATTCAAGTTTATAATTTACTTTAGTTTTCGACTCGAATACTTTCACGTTACATTTTTTATATTCTTCTACCACATACAATATTTAATTTTGAACCATTTGTTTGCTCTCGTTTGTTTATTATTTCATATTGTTTGTGACACGCGTTTGAAATTAGTGCCAACAGAACTTTCCATTTGGCGTTTCATAAATATTGACGCTCTTTCTATTTGCTTGAGTTTCAACACACAACCCATAGACAGCTCCCTCCCAGCTCTCACCTCCCCTCACACCTGGCATTGTTGCTGCTACGGTATTTTCTATACTCCTTTCTGTTAATATATTGTTCGTGCTGTTTGTTCTATAATATATGTAGGTATGTTTATTATTGTTCATATATCGCATGGTGTATGCATTTCTACTCGTATTCGTGTATTTGCCGTGTTCGCCTTTTTCTGGGTTTTCTCTGTGTCTGCTCTCTGGGGGTTCGAGCTTTATATTTAACACATTTTCTGATATAGTATTTCGTATTTCTTTTGTCTTATTTGAATTCTATTTAATGCTGATGTCCACACTTTCGACAGGTGTTGCAACCGTGAAATATAGCAACAGCGAAATATACACTTAACCTTTACTACTCTTTTTTTTCTTTTAATTATATTTTACTTATCATTTTTTACCAGTTATTTTCTCTCGAAAATAACAACCCAAAATGAAAAGGTCCTGGTCTGGTGGCTGGGGTAAGTTCAAGGAGATTTTCTGAAGAGTTCTTTAATTAGAGTTAAGGAAGAAATTTCCTCTGCCAACAGGCTACAAAGCTGCAACAACTCCTGTACACAGGTACACACAAGCGTCGACACGTGCTTTACATGTAAAATTGACAAGGTGACGGAGGTGGAGGAAGGGGGTCAAGCGGCTGGAGCGGCAGGGGAAGTGCGAGTGCGAGTGCTAGAGAGAGAGAGAGAGCCATGAGGCAATGGCGATGTGTGAAAATGCAAAATGAAGAGCCACCAGTCAGCGGTGCCAGAGGGAGATGGATGGGCCAACGAAAGCCAAAGCAACAGAGTGAGAGAGAGAGAGAGAGCGCTAAAGCTACTCTCGGGCCAAATACCTCGTAATCGTGAAGAGTGAGGGTATATTGTTTACGTGGTGTAATGTGTAACTGAAATCAGAACAGGACAAAATAATACAAGAAAATATGAATGTTTTACAATCGGATTTTACATGAAATGTTTTCCGTTATTTTCTCATCGCAGCTTTCATCAAATGATTTAATGGAAAACGGAAAGGAAATGCTCAAATAGGCCAATACTAGACAATAAAATCATTTTCAAATTCTATTTTTAGGGAATTAGTTTCGTAGTTTTTATTCAATGATTAAAAGAAAGCAGAAACATTATAGGGTATCCTTATTCTCTTAATAATTCATTTTTACCTTCATACTTATTGTGTCTGCATTTATGGAATTTTTTATGAATGATGCAGCGACAACAACAACAATTTGGCGTTGATGAAGTGCTGAAAGGCAGAACCTGCAGTCAAGTCCTTCCGCACAAGGTGCATTCAAAACAAGGTAAGGCAGCAGGAGTGAACTCTGAAACATCTTTATGTATTCCCCCCACGATCTGCCAGACCTTTCTGTTGCACGCACCTTTCTACTCTCTTTCTCTCTCTGCCTTTCTCTTTCTTCCTCTTTGCACAACACGCTCTCTGCGCATTTGTTTATGAATTAATAAAATTTTAATTATGTTGCACAAATAATTGCTCACTTGTGCAGAAGAGCATATGGTGGGGAGAGATGGGGGGTAAGGAAGGCAGCATGGAAAGCAGGCACATAATAAGAAAAACAAATGGCAAAAAATGGAATATGGAAAACAAAACGATAACGGTAAATAGGAAATGCCCATAAAACCAGGTATACAGAGTGCATTTTCATGAATAATTTAAGCCAAATTGTGTAGTGTGGAAAGGAAAGGAATGGAATGGAATGTGTTACCCGCATGGATAATTGGCATTTTTATTTTTTTGATTTTTTTATAATTATGGAATTTAATTAAAAGCCTTTCTGTGTGTGTTTCACAGAAGTCACTTAAAATAACTAAATATAAATATATAAATAAAATGTATAGAAATTATTTGGACAGCATAGACTACGATTTTTAGCATCTCTTAAGATTTTAATCAGCTTGTACAAGCTAAAATAATTGAAAAGTTCGCCACAGCAGGCGCCTGCCTTACATTGTCTTTTTTTTTAAACTTCACCAATAATGTTAGCCACAAAATTTGAAGAACCTTCAACTGTACAAAAAACTGTCAAATTCTGCGAACCGAAGGAATCAGGTGACTGACTGACGGAATGACTTCTCCCCAGAACACACACACAAGCACACATTATTCCATCCATTTACCCGTACAAGAAGATACTTTTTATACCAATTTTTCTAAATGTTCTCACACACAAACCGTCCAAAAATTATGTACTGTGTCTTCACATTACACGAGTCTTATCATTTATTAAAATTCAGGGGAATTAATTAAGTGAGAGAGAGCGGGCTCTCGGAGAGTGGGCCTCCCGTTGGGGCGATGGTACGAAAGTCCCTATAATATAATGTACATATTTAAATATATCGAATTTCCTCGAGTAAATATACAAACGAAAGCAAACGCTAAACAGCAGAATGGAGGGGAGAGAAACGGTGGGGACTGTAGAGACCTGCCATATAACAAAACTATTTTGTACCTAATGGCATCGTGCCGAGAGGTTAAAGACATGCCACAAAAAATACACAAAAAACCAAAACCCTAACAACGGACAAAGACCACCAAAAAAGGAAGGCAACCTTTTAGGAGGGGTACAAAGATTTGGATACCCTTAAGGAATCATAGTTCTAGTGCCACTGGAACTGTTCAAAGGTGAAATAAACAAATAACAAATAAGATAAGATATCTCAGAAACATATCCTACAAGAGCTTCCATATCCATGTGGCGCTATATTCTCGTATAAACTTTCATCTGTAAGCACTAAAATCAATTCAAAATCAAAATACCCTCTCTATTCGTGAGGGTATCAAGGGTATTCCTGGTAAAGCTCAAATCCTGTTTACTTCCTTTTTTGAGCTCTTTTGAGCTACCTAAGCAACGCCGCAACCGAACAACAGACAGAAGACAGAGGACAGAGGACAGAGAAAGAGAGCCACTAAATCTTCTATGGGCACAAGGTTTTAGGAGATTCTTTTTGCGGGCAGCAGCAGAATCTCATGGATGGATGTAGATATCTGTATCTGCGTGCTTGTATCTGTGTGTGCCTGTGTGTTATGTATATCTTTTTTCATATATCGTCTCGGCCGCTGATTTATTATTTACTTTATAAAAAATGTTCTCCTCCAAATCAAGTTTTGGGCGGGAGGAGAGGATACAGGGATGAGCGCAGGAGGTGAAGCAGGGTATCAAAAATGTTGGCTTAATTTGTGTCTGCCCCAAGGAGTGGCGGGTGGAGGGAGAGTAGTTTCTATCCATTAGACGGGAGGAAAGGAGGATGTAGCCCAACCTCAGAGTCAGCAACTTGGACCGCTTCACGGAAATCTTGTTAAATTTCGCTTGATTGAATTTGCTTGCATTTTGCCTTTGCTTGCGCCGAGCGGCGTTTCTTTCGTGAAATCCTCTGTTTATATTTCTATATATTTTATATTCTTTTTAGATATACATACATGCAGTATGTATTTTTATATTTTGTCAATTCTCGACCACACGCAGAATGATATTCTAATACGAAAAATTTTCAGAAGAAATGCAATGTAACATGGAAATTAAAATTATATTTGTAGATCTTCCCCCTCTTGGGATTCCTTCTTTATAGTATGCATATGTACGTATGTGTGTTGTATGTCCCTCTCTTTTCCTACTGTTCCTCGCTCCTTCTATTTATTTACCTCTTTAACCACAGAATTCATGGCAAGGAAATGAAACACAAACAAGAAAAGGAAGTTGCTTGCAGGAAATCGAATCAGAGATTCCCTAAGTTGGATGCCTATGGTTTGGAAAAAGTTCAGACCAGCAGCTTATGGCAACATCGAATAAATGCTTTTAACATCGAATAAAATATTGAACAATTTTAAAATCTTCCTCTTATTATATTTTCTAACCACTCTATATGAATCTGATCCTCCCCTCAAGTGTTATGCCTCAAGCTACTGCCGATTAGCACACATCTCAGAAAGAGAATCAAAAGCGCGCTAGAAGGCGCTCGGAGGAAGCTGTGGCTTGCAGAATGGCAGTGGCAGTGGCAATGCCAGTTGCCACCTAGGCAGAGTTCCACTGGCATTTATAATGGGTAATGCGAGGAAAAACCGCAGAAAATTTGCTATACATCTGCAAAGAAAAAGAGCCAGTGTTAAAGCATAAGCCGTGTCGTGTAGATGAAAACTGGATTTTTCCACACACAATGAGATTTATTTATCGTGATTGTGCGCTTAATTGAAAATTGTTTGCGACTCAACAGAGAGAAAGAGAGAGAGAGAGAGGTGCGAAAGAGGGAACACGAGAGCGCAACAGGAGGCAACGAGACCGACTCCTGGCTTCCGTTCTGCGGGGTCGTATCTGCGCCCATATATCACCGTGAACCCATCTTGGGTCTCCGTTCTGACTAACGGTATTCCTAACACACATCTATTGACATACATTTTAGGGTCTGACTGTACTTTAACTGTACTCTGTACTCTGTTCGTTCCCAGTCTTCTACCCCCCTCCTTTTCACCCAAAAACAATTTGTCAACGACATGAGGCAATGATATAGCAGGAAAATAGCATGGAAAACTGTAGCCACTGTTCCGAGGGTAAATGAAAATGTCAGCAGCATCAGGCTCGGCTCCAACAGCAACAACATCGCAATAGTTAAGTGGATACCGAGAGAGAGAGAGAAGGAATAGAATCCATCAACCGCCCATGGAGTCATCCCATTGGCATCCAACTGGCAGCAGGCGAAACCAACGAAACCTTTTCAATCACATTACCCGATGGAATGCGACCCCAAGAGTGCTGCTGCTGCTGCTGCTGCTATATTATGCCATGGTATATGGCCTCTAACTAGCATCTGGGGGGGTTGCTAAGCAGCCCACTAGTTAGCAGCTCTTTTTAAAATAAAGAACAACTCTAGGACGCTTGTAGAAATGAGAATTTTAATGAGGAGTATGGGAAAGAGACGTTAATAGTCGTTTTATGAGGAAGATCATATTAATTTAGAGTCCATTTTTTTAGGAGACTTTTGTACAGCGTTGATTAAACGTTGATTATAAGTGGAAATTAGTTCTTTACATGACACTCTGTAGCAGATAGTTCCGCAGTTACAAAGGGAAATTAGAAGGGCTTCCTTTGCCTTCAAATTCTTCGTTTTCGATCTCAACATCTGCCATCTGTAAATCCTCTTAAAACCCCACAACATGTGAATGATATACAAAACTAACATGTGTTTTTCAGTTGCGAATCAGCGGCACTGACAGCCGCCCACACGCATGTCCTTATAGAGAGGGATCCTTTCAGCCAGGCTGCGGGGCGGCGGCCACGAGCTACCGCGTGTAATCCTCCAGCATTATTTCTATTCTGTGGCACACGCTCCACGCTGTGGGTGGTCTTGGGGCGGAAAGTTCCATCAGTTACAAGAATAGAAAGTACTTTACATGATAAGCGCCCCGTGGCATCCTTGACAAGGCACCCGCTCGCTCTGTGCCAATCCCCCCCATTGTTGTTAAATGTTGTATTTGTGGGAGACATAATGCACCTCCCAAGCCCCCCCATCAGTCACCAATCCACAAAGCAATTTTTATCGCATTTGTATTGTTTTTCTGTTTTTGACTTGTTGCACGTTGTCTGGCCGGCAGTGGGAATCAATTTGCAACTCCTTCCACTCAAAACTTCACACAATTAGAGCCAAGAAATCAGGTTGATGGCCATGCCGGCCGCGTTGGCTTTTTACGCGTCCAGGAAAATACACAAAAAGTTTATGAGGCGAGGGCGTGCCCCAAAGATGGTAGTTGAAAGGAGAGCCATAAAAACCGAAAGAGGAGCCCAGAGCCCAGAGAGAGTACTGCACAGTGGTTTGGCGACTGCCTCGTGGAGAACTGAAATTTGTTGGAATAGAGTGGAAAGACCTGAAAGTACGTGATCTACTTATTCCATGATTATTTTCATCCCACTGTACATCGCTCGTCTCTTTCGAGCTAAGAATGAGCAACGAAAAAGTGTGAATTTTATGAGCTCTCTGGAAAGTTAAATGGTTCCCCCAATTTTAATGACGACTGCAAGACGTCGGCGAGGAACCCTCGAAGGATAAGTACAGATGTATGCACCGTTAGTGAGGGTGTAAATAAAGCCAAGAATATTCATACCTTTCCGGGTTATCGCATTTCCACTGGATCCGCACTTCATTCTTAGGGTGTCGTCTGCCTGCGTCAATTACTTAATTTTAATAGCCTTTATTGTGCCACCAGCACAAATACGCAAACAGCACACATTCTACCCCGCGCCCATGAATGTGCGGCACAGAGATTGGAAAGTGTAAATCGCGTCCATTTACAAGCTCATAAACACAGAGTCACTGCTGGCTGCTGCTGCATCGTTGTGGGCCATTAAAAAACAGTCAACAAAACTCAAGTTCTACGCCGCAGACGGTAGAGCATTGGGTTAGGGGAAAAGAATGGAAAATATTAAGACAGAGATCTACTGAGAATTGCTGCAGCAGAAGCCTCTGCAATTCTGCTAAGCCTCAGTCGATGCGCTGCTAATATTCGCCCATGCCATAATCCATGTAAAGTTTTGCAGAGAGCAGCATAACGGATTTCCACATGAGGCTTCCACCTTCTTCCGTGTATCTACAGTGAAAGCTCACTGAGAGCGATCGCACTCCTTCCTGCCAATGTCTTCAAATTCTTACTGTAAGCCCAAGGTAATTTTATTCAAGGCAAGGCACTAACAGGCGGCTCTCTCACGATCGTGATCTATTTGGTTTTCTCTCTAGGGAACAATCTCGCATTTCTAGAGATGTGGCAGAAATGTTCTCTTAGGGACCTAATAGGTTACAGAAATAAATCACTGAGGAATCACTACGTTGTTTACCACCGTCCACAGGTTGTGCCGACTCCCACCCACCTGCATAAATTACATCTTGAGTCAAACTTTACGAAAGAGTGCCAGAGAGAGCGCGTATTTACAGTTATTTTCGCCCCTTTTGCTTTTCAAAAACTAATTAGAAATTCTCTGCCAATTGGCACTTTCCTTATACATTACCCCTCCAATCACTCCATCATCTAATAGAAATTATCTAATAAACTTACATACCTTTATAATTCATTCAAAATCGTAACTTTCCACCACTAAATAATTTGGGGACGGGTGTTTTTAGGGTCTTTTGCCGAAAGTCGCCTTGTGATTACACACACACACACACGCCACTATACATACAAGTGCATGTTTGTATGTCTATTCCACTTGTTGCCAACTGCGCGTTTTGTTGCTGGAATCTCGAGTGTCCATGCGTGTGTGAATGTTGGGCTTTGTGTGTGCGTGCGTCTGTGAAGTGGTTTTGGTTTTTTTTTTTGTTTATAACGGCGTCCGCCAGTGCAACAAATAAACAAAAGACGAAGGCGACGACAGCAAACGGCGACAGCGCGACGACGACGACGACGTCAACGCAGGTGTCGCAGACGTGTGGCGTATGGAGAAGAGGAGCGGCGGGGGCTGCGAATTATTACAGCGCGACAAACATGACATGAAACACACTCGTGAGAGGAGTGGTTGGGGGGCGGGAAACGCGCGTACGAGCACTGAAGCAACGACAGAGAGACACACACACACTCACGCACTATAACGTAAGAACCGTAAGAAACAGTTTAACGTAGTAAACATTTTGCAATTGTCTAGCGAAACAATTAATCGATAGACTACACTTTTACGCTGCAAACGTCGCGAAACTAACACGAAACCAAACGGGGACATTTATGCATTGTTTAATAAACACACAAAAACTAATATTTTTAGTTCTGTACAAAAAAGCGCAGCAGGCAGTGTGACCGCTGACTTATCGATTAAATATACCGCACGACCATCAAAAACATACCGAAATTTACCTTCTCATTATGAAAATATACCGTAATTTTACCGCATATCTTAAAAAATGTTCCTCGATTTTGATGTTCTCTTTAATTTTACTAGCAAGTTAGTATTCTCAGCGCTAAAATTATAGTTTTATCCGATTAAATGATCAACTCTCCACAAGTTTGACTAGTTTTCAGGTCTTCTTTTTATTGGAAAGTTTCCAAAGTAAGTTTAAAACTGAAAACACCATAAAAAGCATAAAACGTTACGTGGTGGTCATGGAACGCTACGTGTTTGACAACTTGTTGCATGTTAACCGGTTGTAGGGTATGTAATGTTTTTTGTGTAACCTACTCTCATTCAGGTAAATTTTAATGACTTATCTTGGATTGACATGTTTTTAACTTTTTCATGGGGTTTTTAGATACATTCCCGGTATCTATAATCTGCAAAATTTCGTTAGGTGGATCTCCAACACATTGATTGAAACCTGATATTTTAAAATTTTCCTGAATTCGAGGATATCCGCCTCCCTATGGGTACAAAATGTTGGCTTATTGGGGAACAGGGCTGATCACTTCATGCGGAGCAGCATGCTGCTGATCCGTACCGTTAACAAATGTTTCCCACGGTATAAAAAGTCAGTAGTTACGGATATTACGAAAGTGGGAGGGATATTTGAAAAACATGCATTTGTGGCTTTTGATACCCTGTAGGACTAATTACTAGATTAAATTGAAATGTTGGTTATTCCGAAAAGTAAATATTATACCGCAAACGTTTTTAATACACTGTCTGTTTCATCAAAAATATTCCAGAATATACCAAAAATGTTGTGAATACTCATATAATATACTGATACCATAAACCATGAGCACTAACCAAATGGTATTTGGTTAGTGTCACGAGTGAGTGATGAAACTTAACCCATTCGAATTCGCACTTTTTAAACGAGTGAGCAGCCTGCGCTGAAATGTGGGTAATACTACTATTTAGAAATGTTTCTTGTCGCTTCAATCTTTCTTTTTGCATAAAACCAAATATAACCAAGACAACATTCATTAAAAGTCTTAAAAATTAATAAAATTCCATCACAAATTTAAAAACCCCACAGGTCTACAATGGGCTAATTGACTATTCCTCAAACAGCTGGCTGCTGGCGGTGTTTTACAACACTTTTTTACAACACGCCGAATTTTATTGCCTTTAGTGGCTGCATTTTTTGGCTGGCTGGAGCAACCGGATTTAGACTGAATCACCCATCCGCCCACCGGGAGACCACACTATGAGCGCCAGCGAGGAATTCCAGAGCTGGCTCAACGAGCAGCTGCGCCAGCTGAACACAGACGAGGGCGTCTTTGGCTCCTACATTGTGGGCATACTCGATGGCGAGGAGTCGGAAGAGGAGAAGGCCGAGGCGCTCGAGGGAATTCTCAGCGAAACCGGAGTGAGTTCTGAGGACTTGGCCATGAATCCAAGCCTGCTAATTGCTACTTTCTACAACAGTCTGCCAACATTGATGAGCTGGTGGCCACCATAATGCAGAAATGGTTGCACAGCCATCCCAGTACCGATGAGCCGCCCAAGAAGGGCCTGGACATTGATGTGAACGGCCAGCTGGCCAAGCTGCTGGCCCAACAGAAGCTGCAACAACCCGCCGTCAAAGAGCGCGAATACACCGAAGAGGAGCGCCGCATCAAGCAGCAGATTCTGGCGCAGTATTCAGAGGTTTCCTCCCCAACCGTCTCGAATCCATGAGCAAATCCTTAACATGTGCTTTGCCTTGCAGACTGCTGTGCCTGGAGATGACGATGAGCACTCGGAGCCGGAGAGCGATGATGACAGCGGCGCTGTGGCACGCAACACAAACAAGTCCGATGTGCAGGCCTTGGCCAAGGAGAAGCGGGAACAGGCGCGCCAGGACAGTGCGGCCAAGAAACTGAAGGACAAGGAGGATCGCGAGAAGCAGAAGCAGCTGCGCGAGGAGAAGAAAGAGAAGCGCAAGACCGTCAAGGGTGAGCGCCGTCGGTAGCGCGCCCACAAATATATCCTCGAAATCAGGAGAAAGAGAGGGGGGCGCACGAGACAACCCCCGCCTAGATACTACACATATATCTGATATATCCTGTAAATTATATACACACTATCCTTTGACTTATGACTTTCGATTTTGTTTTGCAATTTAAACGCCAAAGTTTTTGAAGGGATATTCTAAAAATGTCTCGGTTTTTTCTGGTTTTTTCTTGCATTAATTTACTAAATTAAATTTAAAGTTGCAGCCACGAAGATGCAGCGGGGAATACCCACTCTCTCGCTCTCTAATGCTAACTTGGCCAACTGTTTACGTTTAAATCGCGGCTAAGAATCGCAAATGTTCACCGCGCTGTATATATATTAGGATTATTTCTATGTTATTTATGGATCCGTTTCATCGGTATGTTCTTGACCTTCGTCTTCGGCCTCTTCCTCCTCATCGTCGAGGGCTTCGTCTTCTTCGTCCTCCTCATCCAAATCTGGCACTGGCTCTGACTCTAGCTCTGCCTCCAGCTCGGTATCCTCGGGATTGCCTTCATCATCTTCCGGATCGTCGGTGTCCTGCTGCTCCGCCATCAGCGCCTGCGACACCTTCATGATGCCCTCTAGGTCGTGCAGCTTGAAGCGGCGATTGTTGGGATCCAAGCAGTTGGCTTTTACCTCCAAATAGTCGCCAATTTGCTGCTCATCCCAGCTGGAATACTGACACACACACACACACAGAGGAAACCCAAGAGATTACATCATCTTCAGCGGGAGAAACTGCCGAGACTTACCACAGAGCTGGAGGTAAAGAGCAGCTGCTCCTCGCCTGGTTCCGACTTGACTCTGAGAAACTTTTGCAACAGGCTCGCCTGCACATCCTTGCGCCAGAGGCACAGGCGAGTGTTCTTCATCCAGTCCTTGTCGAGTAGGTCCGCCTTCTTCATCAACAGATCCACCTGGTGAAGCTTCACGAACTGCTTCTTTGGCGGCAGACTTTGCGGCCGCTTCGAGGTGCTGGCCAGCGGATACTCAAAGTCCTCGTCGCTGGGATCCGTTTCTAGGTCATCGTCATCATCATCGTTTTCCGAGTCGTCATCACTGTCCAGCTTTGAGTGGCGACGCTTCGTTGCCTTCGCTGCCGTTCCAGCAGCCTTTCGCTTGCGACTGCCCTCGCCAGCGCCTGCTCCAGCTCCAGCTCCTGAGCCTCCAGCAACGGCCAGACCGACACGCGACTGCTTTGGTGGTCGCTTTTTGGTGGGGCGCCAGTCCTCCTCCGAATCGGAATCGTCGTCCGGACTGTAGTCCTCCTCGTCGCTTTCCACAAATGTGGTGGTCACCAGCTCGGTGCGACTTCGCATTCTTTTCTCTATTCCCTGGTTGCTCGCTCTGTTGCTGTGTGTTGCTCCTGTTGCCGAGGTCGAGGTTTTTTCTAGAGATTTTCTTAGCTCCTGCGCTCCTGCTGCTGCTGCTGTTGCTGCTGTTGCTGCTGCCACTTCTGCCTGCTGCTGAATGCGTCCCAAAGCTGAATGAAAATTTTATTGTTGACTCCGAAAAAGCTAATTTCCACACGCGCACACATGGACATACTGGTTGGCGCTCTTTATAATCGGTGTGGACTCTCTCTTTGGATTCCTTGGTGTATCCTTTGCGGAGCTTTTGATTTCGCGCTTTTCCCTGCTGTTTCTCTCTCTTGCTCGCAGTGTGCTTTTTCGTACGCTCACAGCGTTGCAGTTCGTGAGGCCACAGGGTTGTATTTGATGACACGAAGGGATATGCCCGTGTCTTCGGCTGAACTTAAGGACAGCAGTCGCTCAAGTCTTGTACTACCGCCAACATTTAATATAATTTGTACTCCTTTTAAGTTCTTATTTATAAAATTAATATATTTCCCCTTTTTATCCACTTTCTCCATAATCAGCGACACATTTCCCACGATGACGAACCAAAAACCAATACACTTTTATTACTTGTTTGCCTTTTAGAATATTTATATTTTATTTAAACATTTACGTAAAGCTGGACATTGGAGCACACATACACTAAGAGTCTACTACACTTATTTTATTGCTACTTCGTTGACGTATTTTCTATGCAAATTTCTAATTTCATTTACTCATGACTCGTCGTTCCTCTACTTCTGCTACTGCACTTAAACATCTAGTCGGAATGGTCTTCTCATCGCCATCATCGTCCGGCCATTCCTTAGACCTGCAAACGCTATACACGCGTGGGCGTACCATAGATGGATCCAGCGCCGAGTCCACTCCCAGCATTATTCCGCCTCTGGGCAAGCGGCGAGGCTGGCTGGATGGCCGCCGGCCCATTGTTGTTGTTCAGCAGGCGACGTTGCTGACTGTCCGAATAGGCGCGTTCTACAATTGGTGGAACATACATATATGTATACCGTTATGGGTATCTCTCCCGATCTTGTCTCATGCACTATGGGACGCAGGAAGTCTTTCTGTCTTTCTGTCTTTCTGTCTTTCTGCTCGTGTTCTCTTTGTGTTTGAGGCATGCACTTTTTTTCTTACATTTTCTTTTCTCTCTCTCACTCTCTCTTGCTTTACCATATATTTTCCGATTCTTCTTTAAATTGTTTAACATGCAAAAAGGAAAATTACAAAAAAAATAAATAAATATATTTATTTATATATTCGATAAGACTGGAGTTGAATGTGGGTGCTTGGGTGGCGTTAGCTGTAGTGAATGATTATGTGCAATGATAACTACTAAGGCAACCGTGTGGCACTGCTGCATGACGCGCGTTGCATTCCATCGGAAGTTTCTAGGATTTATCTTTCATTTACGTAGGCCTTACGAGCTTGCATTTCATTTGGATAGGACTTCATGAATAATTTTGATGGGAAACCTTGTGCCGAGGGTCAAAAAAAGTTTCCCTTTGATCTCCTTTGCAATTCGAATATCATCTCTGAAACAGAAACCTTATGGCACTGCTGCATGACGCGTTATAGGTTTAACTGAAGTTTTGATAGTTAGATCAACCAATTTTAGATAGAGTAAGCCCCAGACAGCAGGCCTTTGATACCATGGACAAAGAAAAATCGAAACGCTAACAGAACCCCAAACAGATGGATGGACGGACAGTCGCTTTGTGTTGCAAATCTTAAGGGTAATTGTAATGGTAAATTATAATTAAATGTGGAAATCAAAACCAAAGTGGAAGGATAGCATGCCGAATGAGAGGGTTTTATGAGAGGAGTGCAATCAGAGCCATGTGGCGATGGGAAAACCGATGCACCTACCTCGAAACTTCAGGCCCTGGGCCTCGTTGATGATGGCCGCCAAGGCCGGATGCTGGTAGCGTTCCCGGAATATGGCCGAACCATTTGTGTTGCCATTCAACGCGGCACCATTTCCATTGACATTGGCATTGCCATGATGGTGCTGCTGTTGCTGTTGCTGTTGTTGCATCATCAGCAGCTTATGCTGCGGCGTGTGCTGCGGCGTTAGGGATGTGGGGGGCGTGGCATTGCCATTCTTATAGTAACGATTTTGGTTGGGATCGTAGGAGGCCTGCTGCTGCTGCTGCTGTGGTTGCTCGTGATTCTGATTCAGTCGATTGGCCATCTTGATGGAGGCACAGCGCTCCTCCTCGTTGTTGCGCATCTTGAGGATACGTTGGTCCTGCACCGAGTAGCGCGAACCGTTCAGGGCATTCAGCTGGTTGAGATTGCTGACTTGGCTGCTCAGCTTCTTGCCCCGAAAGCTGCCTGCTGGCGAGCCATTGTTCAGCAGAGTGCCGCGCGAGGAGCTGCCGTTCGTCTCGGTGCTGTCCCGGGATGCCTCGCGATAGCTGGACGGACGATGCGTGGACGGTGGCGTATCCAGGCCGCTGTCATGGGCCGAGCAGTCCAGTTCGATTTTGCTGGGTGCACATCCTCCTCCTCCACCCGTGGGCAGCATGGGTTGAACTGCAAAACACAGCAAAGATTAGTGGAAAGGAAACTTGCGCAAAAACAGGGGAAAGACTCACCTGAGTGCCGCATATCGGTGGGCGCTCGGGGCTTGCGGTATAGCCAGTCCCTGTCCAGCTCATTGCCATTGTCCGGTGTGGCACTGACCCCGCGGAAGAGCCTGGGACGTCGGAGTTGAACCTCCGCCTCCTCTGTCTCCTCGTCGACCACCTGATTGCTGCCGAAGCTGCTGTTGATGAAGATGCGCCTGGGCGACCCATACAGAGCTCCGCCCTGCGTGATGCTGTTCTGGGCGGAGGCATAGCCGTTCGAGTACCGACTGAGATTCGCATTGCTGTGGTGGGGTATCTTCTGGGGTGTCGAGTGGTTCGTGCTGATGCCGCTCAAGTGGTGGTTGTGGTTCTCGTTGTTCAGCGCACTCAGATCTGGCACCGAATCGGAGAAGAGGAAGGGATTGGCGCCACCATAGCCGTTCAGGCTGCCAGCTCCGATCTTGTGGCGTGCCAATCCGCCACCCGTTCCATTCGTCATCAGCCAATCATCCAGAGCACTCGAGTAGGTGCCACCCAGTCCAAAGTGCTGGAACTGCAGCGAGGCATGCGACACGGGGGCAGCCAGCGAGGCTCTCGAGCGCGGTCCCTGGGCAATCTTCAAGGCTCGTCGTCGCTCCTTGGAGGTCATAGTGCATTCCTAACAGAAATATGCGGTTAGTTTTTAAATCCAACTTGCCTTTTTATTCATGATTTACATACCTCCAAAAGCTCGAACCAATCCTCGAGGCCATCGTCGCAGCGCAAGAGCACACGACCCTCGCGACCCAGCAACAGTCCAATGGCGCTGTATGAGCGCCGATTTAGCCACTCCACCTTCTCGACATCCACCAGCTTGACCTGAGTAAGAAAGAACAATGGAAAATCGTTAGTTAAACAAGTTAAAGTTAGTTCTTAAAAAACTAAAAGAGTTGTGTGGGGGCTCAGTGTGGGCTGATTAACAATGGAACTACTGGTGCGGGTGCGAATGGGGTCAGGGTTTGAAATTAGTTAAAGGAACTGCCACGGAAATCTTAAAGCTTAGATTATTCGAGTGCTAAGACTTATATCTGATGGGAAGAGACATTGGATGTAGAATAAAATCGCCAAGAAAGGCCCACAACTCTAAAATTTAAAGTTGCAAATAAATCTCAAAAATCTTGCAGATTGGAATAAACTCCTGCAATTTCTAGCACAAATCTTTTACTCCGTAAAAGCAATTTTTTCATTTCCCTCCTCTCTACACCTATGCACATATAGATTTCCCTAGTAAAAATCTCTGGAATAAATTGCAGCTCAATTATTTATAGGAACAAGAAGTTTATCCCTCGAACAACTTTTGCCGCCCAACAATGCAACAATTAAGTGTCGCTCTCTTTTTTCCCCCTTTTTTTGTCATTTTGCAACGCGGTTAAAAGTCATTAGGCCAGGAGGCTCTTCCATGAACAACTTTTTTAACATGTTAAACTTTGTATTGAACTTATTTTTATGTTTTTTATGAGTAAAAACTTAAAGTTTTCAACTGCTTCTCCCCCTCTCCTGCTGTTCTACCAAGTATTATGGCCAAGAACTATGCGGAGGCCATTAGGCAAATATGTCAGCAGCATCAGAAGCACCAGCAGCAGCAGCGTGTGGCAATTAGCCAAGTTATGCGGCCTCTGTAAGTTTTCCCCTATTCCTCTCCTCCTTTCTTTCAATATTTTTGCTTCGCTTTTTCTCTGCTCTTCTAATGGCCAACATAATTAAGTTCTTTAAGAACTGTAGGGGACGGGGAGACGGAGCTCTGTTCACTTTTTATGATGGAATATGGCATCAAGTTTGGGGCCAAAACGATTGCTCTTTCGAGTGTGTCGAGGGATTTGCTCATCATGTCACGATCAAAAGGGATCGAAATGGGAGCTCACTTTGGGGAGTAATATTCCAAAATATGTCTCGTGTGGGCGCATACATCTCACAGATACATCAAACTAAAATATTTATAATATTACAGCAACTTTTGATGGTGCAGAGAAAACGTTCAAAATAAACTTGAAGACAAGAAAATCAAATATTTCCAATATTTTGGATAATTTTGACAATCTATTTCAATCGATTCCTCTCTCTATTTTGACCTTTGTTAACCCTTTCCCCAAAAAACTCTGACCTCAGACTACACAAATCCATAGACCCCTAGCCCACAATAGTTGCTTTGAATATTTTCCATTTTACTTTCGGTTAACAAATCTCCAACCAACGTTCAAGGTCGACATTGATCTGCCTGCTGTTATTATAAATTATTGATATTTATGAGATTTTATGAACAAATTGCATTGTTGCTGCGCGCGCTGCCTGTATGCCCCTTGTATATTTTGACACATTTAATGGCATGAGCTGTCAAAACGAACACAAAGCCTCAATGTTAGCTACGGGATTTTTGGCATTGCAGCAACATTTATTGGAAAGCAAATATTTTGTATTATAATATGATAGTATGTGCTGCAGGAAGGGACAATAAGCGTGGTGTGAATGGATATTTAATGCAGAAATTCTTCAGACATACCCCAGCATCTCTGGAATAATTTTATTTTACTTTGTTAATGTATTTCCATCTAATTAATTTAAATTAGTTATCATACAATTTCTTGTAGCTTTATCCCTGTCTATTCAATGATTACCTTTTAATTATGTACTCCAACCTTTTTTTACATGGTTAAACACTTCAGCAGTCTTTGCAGGGCTATCATAGAGCCAGCCAAGGTCCTTCAGTGCAACCCAATTAATAATGCTCATTAATGTTGGAAACAGGTGCAAAAGTGCATTTCCCCCAGGCATGCTTCAGCTACCCTTGCCTAGTCCCCATTTCTATGCAGCACTCTGATGATGAAAATCAATATTGATTTCAATCACTGTCAGAGTGCAAAGAGCTGCAAAAATTCTCAGCGTAAAGAAGAAAATTGAAAATGAACCCGCAGCCCGCAGGCAGATGGGGCAGACGCCACTCTCATGCCTGCATATCTCTCATCCTTTCCATTTCCCCTCCTATGCCCCCCTCTCTCCTTTTCTATCTTCATCACCTGTAATTATTCTCGATTGATTTCCCTCGACAATCAGACCAGCAGCAGCAGACAAATTTCTGTTTCATCTGCCAGACGATGAAAATGGTTATGGAAAATGTATGCAAAAATCAAATTAAATAATTAGATAGAGGAACTGTCTGTCGCCTTTCACCCACACTCTCCTCTGTCTCTGTCTCTGTTCCACCTAATTGATTAAGTTGATTATATTGACAATATTGAGATACTGAATCATTGAATCACTGTAGTGTCAATAAAACATCAATGAACATGCAAAAAGCACAAGAAACAACCAAAAGAAAAGATAAAATGTGTGATGCCGCCTTCACTGTTGAGTTCCTCCCAATGAAGCAACAAGCATTTCTTTCTCTTTCAAACCCTCTCTATCTGTCTCTTTCGATTGTCCATGGTTGTTGTATTTGCTAAGGCGTGTGTCTCGGTGCGTGTGGGTGGCTGTCTTTGATGTTTCGTTGGCCATTTTTGGTGGCATTTATTTTTTTTGGTTTTCAATTTGAAGGTCATTTAGGTGTAGTTTATGGGTCTTTAAAGATTTTGGATTAATTATATATGTAAATTGAACGATCCGAAAGATATCACGATTTTATACAGCTGGAAATTTACATGGGGAAGATAATATAATTTTTGAAATATTCTAAGCAAAAAGTAAATTTAGGGATCGCTTGCTCCTCTCAAATTATACACTTCCAAATATACAATTTTCCCTGCACATGTTCAGTTCATATTCTTGGCCAACAAAATTCATTGCGCTTTTAAATTCTGCCAAATTTCTTTATAAATATTTTCCGCCACATATTAAACAAGTTAATCTCCCGCATGGGGCATCGTTCCACCTGTCATTATTTTTCTTCCCTGCCCTCGCTCCACGACTTTTATTTACTTTGGAAAATTGCCCGCACAGCAACACAAAGATTTTTTTTCTTTTGTTATTTGGCGGAAAACAACAAACAAATAAAGTGTATTTTAATTTAAAATTAAACAACCTGCTAGCTGGCTGGGGATGTATTGACAATGCTTTTAAGGGAGATTTTAGCCGGAAAAGTGCCAACAAAAACGGAAAGCAACATCAAATTTTAAACAAAAATAAAATTAAATTCAGCAAAAAGCAGCAAAGAGAGGGAAGGAGGGGGATACAAGTAATTTTCCCATGATCTCTTTGCGAATGGCGTGGCGTTTGCTTTTGTTGCATTTTTATGTGCATTTTCCTTATTTGTTTAAGCAGCAGAAAAACGCAAACAACAACAACAACAACAAAAGGCAGTGGCAGCCTCAGTTGCTGAGGCTATGAAATCGTGTTTCAGATACACTAACAAAGGGTAAGTATAAAGAAATTAAATGAATCTTACAAAGGAGAGACAGTAGAGAGCAGCAAGGGCTTAAATTTCCATTATATTCTGATTTATTTTTTTAGAAATTTTCGTAATTTTACATCAAGAATAGAGCATCAAATAATGAACCTCAATAATCAGCTCAAATTTTTCCCTCTCAACTTATGTTGTTTTTCTTTCATTTTGTTGTTCCTGGTTGTGTTTTGCCCGTAGTCTTTTCTGTCGTATTTGCTCACTTTTCATGGAAAAGTTGGTACGTAGGGTTGGGGGCCGTAATGGGCTAATGCTGGGGTGAGCAGCGCCCCTTAGGGCGTGTCGTGTGGGGTTCTGGAGCGCATGGTTGGCCAAATTAACATGCAGCAGATGCAGCAGTTTTAGCCAATTAGTTGGATCCTCAAAGCAGAAGTTGAAATTCTTCTCTCTGCTTGTTTTACTAAGGAAACTATTGCCCATAAATCGGATAGATAGATCTTGCATCTATATATCTCTCTCAAATGGCAAAACGTGACAATGTCTGGGCATTGTCAACCACAAAAAGACCACTTCATTTATAAGCAATAAAAGAAGGTGTGTCTCCCTCACAGTCATACACACTCGAAAATCTTAGCGGAGACTTCTGAAAGAGCAGGTTCAAGTTCATAAATCTCTCTGTCTGCCTTGCAATAGAATTTTGCACAATGCGCAGTAAATAAAAAAGTTTTGCATCCCAATGAATATATGTATAAAATAAAGTGCAAGATGGTTTCTTATATTTTCTAAAAAATTTAAAGTATTTTCTCATAGCTTACCTTAAATATAAATTGTCCCATATCGGAGGCACGTTCATTGGCCGATCCCGAGGCCCTCTTGAAGCAATGCAAGTAGTCACGAGTAAGTACAAAGTATCTGCAAGATACAATAAACAAGAAAAAAGAGATGTTCAACAAAAACCAATCACGACGACTCCAATGTGACCTTTAAATGTACGACTTAGAGTACGAAAATATCTGGCCAGCAAATCTCCAGTTAAAGGTCAACAAACAACAGCAATTTTAAAGTACTTTCTATACATATTTATCTCCCTGGCATTTGTTATTAATAAATCATAAATCATGCGCAAAATGAATCACAAAATGGTGTAACAATAATGTAAAAAGAAATGCTCTGGTGCCAGTGCCTTTTGCATTTTGGTTTTATGACTTTCCGAAGACGATAATAATAATGTGTGATTATGATTTTATCGCTTGTCGTTTTGCAGCAATGAAAATCGGTTTTTTATACCCGGTACTCGAAGAGTAAATGGGGTATATTGTATTTGTGCGAATAACGGTTGTATGTAACGCACAGAAGGAAACGTTTCCGTTATATATTCTTGATCAGCATCAATAGACGAGTCGACGAGCCATGTCTGTCTGTCCGTCTGTCCGTCCGTCCGTCTGTCCGTCTTGTTTGTCGGCTAGTTCTCAGAGACTATAAGAGCTAGAGCCACCAAATTTTGCATCACACTGCCATTTCGTAGGGAATGCCCATATCTATCAGATCACCAAATTGGGATGCGATTGGATTACACATTCTCTCATTCACACTCTGCTTTGCGCAGACACGTCTCTGCCCTGACTCTGCAGTGTGTGGCTCTAGGGGAGGGTGGCGAGCTAAAGGAGCGTGTTGGTGTGAGAAGTGTTGAAGATGTAGATGACAGATGAAGAAAAAATTTAAAATTTGACAAAAAAACGCTAAGGTACAGATGTAGTACTGAGTGCTGGGTATAATAGTTGTGACGCGTAAGAAGCGTCTCACACGTCCCTTCTCGTTTTTTTATGATCGATCTATGCATAGCCAGTCAAGCTCGTTTTAAATGGGATTCTGCATATGAGAACATCATATAAATATTTTTTATTTATGTATATCTCTGAAAAAGGCTTTAAATTTGTTTTGGTTTGTTTGGGTTTCAGCTAATGGCTCACTTCCCTGTTGGTAGCTTTTCGCTGCTTATTAACGTGGTCAAAAGCAAAATTGCGGATAGAAAATTGCTGGCCAAGAGGTAAACGTGAACGGTTTGTTGTTTTGCTTCGGTGGGTGGGTTAGAGCCATTCCCTTTTGGCCAACCACAGAGGTTAATGATCATTGGCGGAGGGGATTCTGGGTGCGGCAATCTAAGCCAGAGATGAGCGTGAATTTAATCACTGGAAACTGTTTCGAGGCGGTTTCTGTTTCTGAGAATAATCAGCGAATGAGTTGAGTAATTATATCAAAGAAAACAAAGTGATGATAGAGCCAACATATGGCATGAGTCTGTTTTTTGCGAAAAATAGAGCTATAAAATTGTGTTCTTCTTTCTATTATCTAATTTTTTAACAATTGTGCCTATCAAAACTGATTACTTTTGGAACGTCTAATGAGCTCTCTAGCATTTAGGCATTCAATAAAATTATAAATTTAAATTCTAAACCATGAAAAAATAATAAATACAATTATATTCTGGCATATTCTCACACATAAAATCAAAGTATAACCCGGCGCTCAGTTGGTGTCATTAAATGTCAATTAAAATGGCATGCATAAGCGGACACACGGAAATATTAACGATAATAAATGTTCCATACTCGTATATATATTTCAAAGAGTTCAAAGAGCAAAAGGCTGCAAAGCCAAACGAAAATTCTGCATTGAAACATTATTAAATTTCAATTAAATGAAGCGCCAGGACACACAAAAGAGCCGTTCACTCAGGACTCCGCCCTCGCACTCTTGAGGGCTGCCAATTGGCATTATCTGGCAGGGCAGAGGACACCGTGCAAAGGACACAGCGCAGAGGTACGTTTCAGCATTCAGCGCAACTGTCAATTATGACCATTTTTGCAATTAACAATCCACTGCCTGTCTGGCTGCTGCTCCTCCTGCACCGCGAATGCAGATTGCGGTGTAGGTAAATTTAAAAGCGCTTAACATTTATGGGTAGCCCCTCTCAGCCTGTGCCCCTTACTCACCTTTCCTTCCAGCGGGAGAACAGGCGATCCCTTTGCTGCCAGAGGAGTCCTCGCTTAATGGGTCCCGTCATGGAGGCCACCGGAATGCGTCCAGCCAGCAAGGATTGCTGCAAAAGGCAAAATAGACAGAAAGAGAATGAGTTGGGGGCATGAAATTTGTTGCTGATTGTGCACTCTTGTTGATTTAATTATGGAAAATAAAATACTATAAAGTAGATGTACATATTTATGTACGAGTATATGTTTTGGCACATCTATGTATGCCTCAGCTGTTTTTTACTCGTAAAAAAGCCAATTTCCCACAGAGAGCGAGAGAGAGAAAGGTGAAGAGGCTCTTCCACTCTCTTTGCACTGAAGGAGCTCCATGATTAATGTTGCTTTAAAAACGCTGCCACTTGCGCCACTTTTTCAACCCCCCGCAGCTGCCACTCGTTCTTCCCTTTTCCACTCTCTAAAAGTATTTACCCCCGCTGCCCCAAACCAATTTCTCTGCTGCCATAAATTCTGTTGCTTGTTGTTCTGCGGTTTGTTGTTTTGGCTTTATGAGCATTAAGGCAATTTATTATACCCACCATAGTGCTATAATATTTTACATTAACAAATGTGGCAAGGCAGGCAGGTTAACCAGGTCCTGCTCCTGGGCTTATCCTGCGTAATTATCATGTTTCTGTGGAATGGATGTATAATGGAAAAGTAAGGGAAAGAGATTGAACTGAGATCTCTGTTGTAGGATTGATGGTAGAAAGTAATCGATTCAAAACGATACTGTCCTAGAAGGATTATTTATTGAAAGTGTTTTACAGTTACAACTGAGTATCTCATAAATACACTTATCTAGAAACCCAGTTGGAATATCTACAACTATCTACCAACATGGATGAATCTAATTGGCAACCAAACCGAAATAAATGTTCCCAAACGTACAATAAACAGCAGATAAAATGCTCCAACCATCTGTTGAATGCTAGGCCAATCTTCGTTGATTTTTCTTTGTCAATAAAACTGTATTTCCCTTAAAAAATAAACAACTTATTTAAATCTTTTCGATTTAATAACTCAATTTTGGAACTTTAAAACGCTGAAGGCTGAAGCCCCAAGAATTTCAAAGTCATAAAAATAGCAAAAAAAAAAAACAACAAAAAAACAGCAAACGAATCGAATCCCATCGAATTGAATCGAATCGTTTTCGCTTCCACCAAAAATCTTAATGAGATGCTTACCCCAAAGGCTAAAAGCCAAAGAAAAATCCATCAAAATGCTAACGGCTCGTTTTATTTGCGATTTGACAAAAGCGTGAATCGAAAATCGAATTATAATTGAGAGATAGAGAGACTCAGAAGCGACAGAGAGACACCCCAAATCTGGTAGCTGAAAACAATTTCTGCCGAGCAAAAAAAAAAAAACTCTTTGCCAAATGCCCGAAACGAGTCAATAAATCTTTTGGGGCTGCTGAAATTGAAGATACTTTTCGT
This sequence comes from Drosophila guanche, assembly GCF_900245975.1. NCBI lineage: Eukaryota > Metazoa > Arthropoda > Insecta > Diptera > Drosophilidae > Drosophila > Drosophila guanche. The sequence continues at coordinate 2,106,590 of NW_022995752.1, read as the reverse complement.
GTTTTATCGGCAGTGTGGCATCTCGAATCCTATCCTCTTCTATCCTATAAATGGAATGAAGTTCTTAGCCAGTTCTCTTTGGCACTGGTCCGAAATTAATGTTAGTCACGAGCACAGACAAAAGGCCAGACAAAAAGCCAACTTCAAGCTCAATATGGTCAAGACAGAGGGAAAGAAAGAGAAAGCGGGATAGAACAGAAGGGAAATATATAGGCAACAAGAGATGGTAAGAATCTGTGGAGATAATTCTGCAGTAAATAGGAAAAAGGAGATCCCCGGAATGGAGAGAATGAGGTATAAAAAACTTAGCTCCAAAACTTAATTTAGCGCATTAAAAACTATTGTTAGAGCAAGACAGGCAGAGCCAAAGAGAAGGAGAGAAAAACGTGCAGCAGCCATTGCACTTAATGAGGAAAATGAGTTTGCTCCTGCCCCTTCTCTAACCAACGGAAATTGGGGCCAACTATTTTGTGGGTGGAAATAAAATTTCGTTTTCTGGCTGGCAGATATTTGTACTTTTTTTTGGGGGTTTCTTGCTATCGCTTTGGGTTTAATTAAATGGAAAACTGTGTCAAAATAGTAGCTAATGGAATATCTTCTTTTGAGGACTCAATATTCTTTTGTAGAATAATTGGGTGGCCATTAAGTAGTACTTTGGCTAAACATAATGTGGTGTGATGTGCAGAACTATGAAAATTTGAGTTTAGGGAGTAAAATAGTAAAATAAATCACAAAAGCGAGTCCCAGCTTCTATTTTCCATGCAAAAACTTACTGAATATTTCGGCACCTCTGTTGCGCATCTAAAAGCCCTCTCTAAATTCATAAATTGTTATTTAAAAAACTATTCTCAAACGATACTTTACTGCCTTGTGGTACCAACTTTAAGTGCCATTAAGCCCATACATTTATCTTTCTTATCTTGCAACGTTTTGTGCTGTGGCTGCTAAGACCTACCTCTATTTGCCTTTCATTCAGGAATTATCTTTGTGTCTCGGTTCATTCCGCTACCTATTTATTCAGTCTGCTATTTAAAGACATGTATGTACTGCTCGACATACATATATTATGAATTCTTTATCATTGTTTAAGTAGAATTTAAATGAATAATAAATGTATTTAAATAATAATTAATTTAATTGTAATTAGCAGAGCACACGGCACACAGACAGACACTCAGATACAAATGCAAACTGGTAAAACAAAAGTTTAAAAGTCAGAATAATGTTGGCATGATTTTTAAGTATTGTTTGATTAATTTCGAGATTGTGTTTTTGTTGCGCGCAAACCAACAGCTAATTTTTGTTGCAGTTTTTCTGTACCTCCTGTTGCAACTTTCCAAAATAATTATATAACTTCAATGTCATAATGCCCTAATTTTCTCATTGCATTTCGTGTCATTTTTTTATGGAGTTTTCAGCCAGTCGCTGGTTGTGTGAGTGTGTGAGAAAATTTAAGCAATTTGCTGGAAATTCCTCCTCTTTAGCTGCTGCTGCACACAGAGTTGGCTCAGTTGATTATTTATGCTGCGGGTTTTACTCTTACGAGTATAATATATTTCTGGTATTTCTTTTTGATTGTGCATTCAGTTGTTGGAGCCTTATATAATTACCTGGACAGTCAGCTTCAGCTACAGCCAGGCAGCCAGCCAGGCCAGACCCCTTTTATGGAGGCTTTTAATTGAGGTTGCACTGCCAGATACAATAACATCTCTTGATGGATTCACACCCTGTTTTTTTGGTGTTTCGATGATGCCCACACAGAGAACTGTTGCCTCTTCAGATTTCACTGGAGGGAGCCCAACCTCTCGACATCTGCTGTTCCCCCTCTATTAATAGTCATCAAAGTTGAGTGATTTATGGCGGTTTCCCTTCGTGTAATCAGCCAATGCCAATGCAAAATCTGAGACATTTGTCATATCAAACAAAAAACAAAAAAATATGTAAATTCATCCAAAAATTATGGTTCTTTCTTTTACGAGTACTCCTACATTTATCAACAATTTTTTTATTTCCGTTGGCCTCAAAGATAGGGTTCCAAACCACAAATGGTGGACCCCGAAACATACACATTTTGGGCAAGTCATTTACATGGCAAGAACGTGATGAAAATTATAATTGAAAAATTAAATTTTTATTATTTGTGTGTGTTCTAAATTATGCCTACATTTTGTTGGAACTTTTATTGGGGATTTACTGATGTAATTTATGTGGGTTATAGTCCGAAAAGATTTGGTACTATATTTAGTAAAAGAAAATATTTTTGAAAGCAGAAAGTGAAAATCTAGATAATATTTCATTAACCAACAATCGTCTCTATTCATAAAACTTTATTAATCATCAGCTCAAATGACTAATAATAAAAAATCAAAACAATTGAATGGCGCAAAAGCATCTTCAACAAAAGTATCTCAAAAAGGCAAACAGCCACAAAAGTCAATGACTTTTATAACTTTTTTAATTTAATTATGAAATAAAACTACTGTACGGTACGGGTACGCCTTTCATTGGTGGAGTTCAGTCAAAAGAACAAAGTGAAAATCTCTGTGCAACAGCTGGAAAAGTAAAGGGAAAAATGTAGCAGAGGTAGTGGAAAAATAAGCAAAAGTTCAGGAATAGGGGTTCGGGCAAATGTGAAAAGGTAGACCAGAGCCTGCCTGCTTTTTATTTAATAAATATATATTTTATATCCCTCTTTTTTGTTGCCAGTTGAGAGCACAGCAAGTATTTATGACTTTTGCTGGTTGGGTGGTAAGAGGAGCAGTTTAAACATCAAAAGAGCAAAAAGAGAAACAGACTTTTGTTTGAACAAAAAGTCAAATATAATCCGCAAAATGAAAATGAAAATTCAATTTGCCCAACAAGACATGTTGAAACAATTGGAAAAACACAAGAAAACTCTGTTCAAATGTTTGCAGTTTGAAAGTCAACCAAAAATCTGAAAAAAAAAGAGTTGGAAAGGTGCGCAAATATTGGCTTACCCAATGCCAATCCGTGGGGAAAATCATATTTGCAAATGGTTCAAAGATCTCTCCCTAGAGGAGTTCGATATTGTATCTCTTTTTTCACACAAACACATAGGAATAAAACGAAAAACGGATAAATATCTTCTATATTGTATCTTTCACGATCGAACCGAACCGCTTCAACATCCATTGACGACTATTTTCGAAAAAAAAAGTTCTGCCGTTGAGCCAAAGATTTTCATGACAGAGTCAAACCGCCGCCCAAACATTTTTTGTTTTGTTTTTTCTGCATCACATATGGCAAAAACAAGCCCAAGTCTCTGTTTGAGTATTTTTGTATGGCTGTGTCTGTGTTCTCTATGAGCACATGCAAAAAGTATCTGAGCGTCTGTGTGGCTGTGTATCTTTTGCACATATTGTCGTTGGTCGTCTGTCGTCTGCCGCGTGACGTGACACACATGTGGGCCATTCTAAGCAGATTTTCTGCCGTAGCCGTATGCCGTTGCCCCGTTGCCGTTTGCTGTTGGCCAAAAATGTGCCTACGGTTTTTGGCTTTTATGGTTTATGTGTTAATAAGGCGACCTTCAAGGCGCACAGCACCAACCAAAGAGGCTGCTGAAATCTCTGCCTCTACTGGCTTTCAATGGGCGTGTGGTAACTAAATGAATAAAGAATGAGGCAGTGGGGCAATATCGACCATTTGTGGTCAAGTTTCATGGGAATTTATGCTGGAATTTCGAACTTTAGTTCTATTAGAAATTCCGTAGAATTTTGTCTAATTTTTCGGCCACTATAAATCACACAACTTTCTCAGGCAATTCCCTAACCCATTCCCCTTAACAACGCTCGTATTTTCTATACTTTTTTGTTGTCTGTCAAGCTGAGTTTGTTCTCCTTTCAAATGCACTTGTGAAAAACGAGGAACGTTTCTCAACGGGGTGCCATTCGCGCTCTGAAAGCAAATCGAAAAATCACTCACAGAGAGAGACTCAGAGATCCTGCAGCTTCAGAAAACAAGAATTTATGCTGTTTCTCTCGTGGTTTCTCAGAATATATTCATCTTCATCATGGTTTTACGCGTTAGAGGTGGCCCTGGACGCGCCGTTGGGTCTGCCAAAAACAAATTGGGAAAGCAAAGAACACAGCAGAAGAGTTTTTAAACATTTTCTGTGTGCCATGTGTGCAAGACAAGACAGGGAAATGAGAAGTGGAAAGAGAAGCAAGAGAGCAGCCCTTGAACTTGGGCCGACAGGCAGGAAGTGTTGGTCCATTGCCTCAATGCACAGGGCCTAAATGTTCCGCTGCTGGTTTTTGCATCAGTTTTTGGAAAGGGTATGGATTCAATCAAATTAAATTTGTGTTACTTCTATTAAATATCTTCTGTTCTTCTATTAAAATATCATTAGTTATACATACCTAAAGGAATAAATTGTATATAAATTATATCTTGAATACATTCCCTCAAATAGTACTTCAAACTATGATCTAACCGCATAACTTCAGCAGTTACAATGATTAATAATTTTCTAAGAATTTTAAGAAACCTTTTTCTATAGCTTAAAATCATTTTTTCCAGAATTAAATAAATGTTTTTTAATCCAAGCTTTTCACTCAAACATAGAGTATTCCATAACCGATCTTCTCTTGTGCCAAAAAATTTCCCTCTTTTATTTTTTAAAATTCTATACATATTTTCCACAGCAGTCTCTCAGATTCTACACCCGTCACAGCTTCCTTCCTTCCTCCCTTCGCACCCTAGTGACGCCAATGATGGCGTCATGGGGTGTCTTCGATAAATTAAAAAAGCCATGCGGTTCTCCTCGAGAGCTGTAAGGTGTTGCAATTGAGGTGGCAGCGCCCCGCTTTTTCTCTCTCTCTCTCTCCTCGATGAATGTGTATCTTAGGAATACTCGTTTGGTGTATGCTGTAGTCGTATCTATTAGCCGCAACTATGTAAGGTCACGCCTAAGCATGGGACCGCCCCGTCAAACAAAAACACACAATTCTCACATGCTGTTTGCAGTTCAACTTTGTATCTAGATACCCGCACAACATTCGGAATGTCTCAATGTGTGTGTGTGTGTGTGTGTGTGTGGCAGTTGCCACTGCCTGTTCTGCTGCCTTGCCTGATTATGACATTCAACATGAACACGTAGCGAGAGTGCAACACATGTGAACGACAGCCGCTCCTCTCTCTCTCTCTCTCTCTCTGGTGTTTTCTCTGTATTTCTGACAGCAGCGGAAAAACTGCAAGCCTGCGAATTTTAGTCGAGTTTTCTTTCCCTACCGACAGCGACGTTGTTGTTGCAAAAGATTTTATGTACTTTCTCCCTCCCATGGGGAGGTTCTGCCTGTCTGTTCATGGCTCAAATTTGCTGCCTCAAATGTATCTAGATACAAGTTATTATGGCAGACTATTGGCTGTATCCCGGAGTAGCATATTCCTTTGATCTTGCCTGGTATTACACACATACCAAAGCGTTGTATTCTTCATTTGAAACTCACCTGAAAATATATAGGAACATGGAAAAACCTTCGATTCATCCCATGAAAAATGCATCAAAATTAATTTAGAGCTAAAAAGAGTAAAAAATCCACAGCCAAAACCTCGAAAAAATATAATTTCAAGATTAAAAAGGTAAACAAAGCTCACAAAGAGCATTGAGACCTTAGGCAAACAATTTCATAGATCATAATGTCATGGAATTGTTGGCATATAAGTGGGCTATAAGTCGCGCCAATCCGCTTAAGCAGCTAATCACAGGAAAAGAACAAATCTGTTTGTATATTCGATATTTATTCATAATAATATTTAATAAATATTAAAACTGAAACACCTGCGAGGCCACTAAATGCATTTTATGATTATGTTATAAATCTTTCTCAGACAAAAATATCTTTCTTGACCGATTCATTCGGTAACGAGGCGTGAGAGCACGACAGAGACAGAGACAGAGAGAGAGAGAGAGACCCAAAACAAGTTCTATAATAACTGAAAATCGAGTTGGCTCCAAGTCAAGTGTGTGCCAACCGACTTATTTATTTATTTGTCTCTAGTGCTCTGTATTTTAGGTAAACGAAAGGGTATATTGATGAAGAGAGAATCTTTATAGTAGGTGAATGTATAACCAAAGATTAAGTGGACTTCTAAGTAGATTCAGCTGGGGAATGGATGGTTCCTCTATCCAAACATATCTCTGTCTATAAATCTATATCTCAAAGACTATATGGTACCTTCTAGTCGCTATCCACAACCTAACCGCATTCTTTCTCAAAGTGTGGGCGAACGAGTGACTACCGCACAGACGGACAGAGCGCGAGTGACACTCGCGATATCTTTAAGGTCAGGCGTTCACCAATGCCCGTTCCCTCGTTCGACCGCGTGTCGTACGCACCGTAGCGAGGCATGAGTAATTATTTCTTAATTGTCACATTAAAATTGAAACCATTTACAAATGCCACACTCTGCAGTGCATAGTTTTACCTCCCATTTTCCTGGCGCATTTTTTCAAGTGCAATAATCTTTTGTGTGAAATTATATCTCACTCTCTCCCTCCCTGCTGCTATTTGGTGGGGTTTATTTCTGGCTCGCTTGGCTGCCTTTAATTGTTTATGTAAATTAGAATATTGTTTTATTTATTTTGTACCCTGTTGTGCGGCTGATGAGCAATTTAAATACACCGCGCGACGTCGACGAGGAAGTGAATGGCGGGGCATCTGCCACACTCGGCTACTTTTAGCGCACACTGATTCACGGATTCACGAATACACTTCGGATGGATTCACAAACAAAGGTGTGAAGTACATTAGCCAGTGAATATTAACGAGATTTTTGTTAGCCAAAGCCAGAGGCTTGGCTCGCAAAAAACCGCAAACTAAAAGCCTGTACACTTGACTCTACTCTTTCCCTGTCAAAAGTCTCTCCCCCCCTCAATTACGTGTATCTTTCGGTTTGTCAATCTACTGCTGGGTTCATCAGCCATAGCCTATGGCTAAAGTTCATTCAGTTACAGTCATTCATCATCGGATACATCGTGCAGCCTCCTGCTCTTGGCCACCTTTTTTGCAGGTCTCTCGTCTCGTCTTTTGTCTAGACTTTCATTTGATTGAACGCTGCGTTAACTAACTGCCAGCTGACAAGAGCTTCCATGACAGCCATTCCATGCTCAAACTCTGCCTTGGTCAATGCTTCAATTAAATATGCTGTCAATCATTTTTTCGTACGGTTTTCACACTTTTTTTGTGGACAGAAATTCGTGTGGCGCTGCTTTATGGCTTGTTATGATTAGTCGAAAGGTGAGACTAAATGGGGAATACTTTTGACACCTGAATGATGGCTGGGTTTGGTGTGGAGAGGCTGAGTAGAGGCTGATAGATAAAGGGCAGGCTTAAACGACTTTTCCACTTCCTTTTCCTGCACGCAGTATTTCCTATTCTACCGCCCAAGATCTCTCTTTCGTTTCAAGATTATTGATCAGTGAGTCTCGATGGGTTTCCTACCTCTCATTCGCACGTTTTCACCTGCCCATCTATGATCTGGCATCTTCTCAGCCATAAACAATGGACAAACGCAACTCGGTTCACTTTGTTTGGCCTGCCTGCCCCCTTCGGGCCGTGAGAACTATGCCAGGTGGAGGAGTTCCCATTGTCATTTAACAGAGAGAGAGAGAGAGAGAGAGTGGGGAAGTGTGTGTGAGTTTGCGTGGGCGGGGGGGCGAAACTTTTTGCACTACCTTGAAACATTTTTCTTGTGCAATTATTTATAATAGCAAGCAGGTCTCAGGTAGAACCCGACCAGTAGCAGAGTTCATTAAGGTTAATGCATGCCAAAAAAAGGTGAAACCAATATACAAAAGAAAGACAAGGTATAAGTATCTGTAGGATACGTTGTGGCTGTCCCTGCCGGTGAGACATGTCCTTAATGAACGCCGTGTCGCTGCCCTGGCACCTGCTGCAATTCTTAAGAAATTTTCCAACTCATTTGTAGCCCCTGCAGCAGGCAGGGCGGCAGAGATTTACACAAGGAGGAGGGTCTCTCTCCCTCTCTTTGCTCTCTTTATAAATAATTTAAATTGCAGTAAAGACTTGCACAATATTGATTCTTTAAGGAACTATGGGACTACGGTTTGTGTGGTCTCTGACCTAAAGAACATGCGAGCCGCTTCCTGCAAAGACCAATCAAAGACCTGCCATTGTGCCACTTCAGTGGAATAAATAAGTTCCCCCCCCCTGTCGAAACAGAAGTCTTACATGTGTTATTCGTTCCGCTGTTGTCACACATGTCATAAGAAATGAAAGAAGTCTTTTTGCCCAAAGAAGTCTCATATTACCCACGACATTCGTCTGATTAGCATAGAGGCAGCCCCTGAAGGACTCTCAAAGACATCGAGAGACATAGATAGACGTGAGAAGTATCTATGAGTACGGGAATCTATCTCTCTTCCTCCTCCTTCTCTCTTTATGATGTGCTAATGGGCGGTAAATATTTTGTAAGCTCCATTGATTTTTCCATGCATATTTCAAGTGGGTCATGTACTCACGACTGCAAGAAGCCACCACCAAATGGGCAGCCAGCACTCGCACTCACACTCACACTCACACTCACACCGAGTGCATGATGAATGGTTTGTGTCTGCGAGTGCAAAGTCAAGTGTTTGATATACGAGTATGTAGAAGATTCTTCGGTGTGGGTTGTATCTTAGATGTATTTTATATCGTTCAGTCTCTAACTTTCCTTCGTTTTGCAGGCAGTTCCTGGACCGACAAACCCCGCTCTTCGTTGATCCACAAATTAATAATTAATGCCAAATGCATTTCGTTTGTTTTTGTTGTTGGTTTTTTTCAAGCGCAAAACTTGTTGCACTTTCCGCTAAATGAAAATGAAAATGAAAAGCTGCTTGAAACGTGGAAAAGTGACATTTTGCGGTGCGCTACGGAAAACCGCTTTAACCACTTTTGTCCTCAATCTTTTTCGAGAGTGAAATCTGAAGGAAAAACTAGGAAAACAAGTGACACGCCCGCCCCACAGCTCCCGTACCGATTGTAATCATCATTAACCACGGATCAGGCACAGGACAGGGGCAGGAATCACAGTCTTTTGTCATTTTTATCACACAAAGGAGGCACAAAAGACTGGCGGGAAGAAGTTTATGATAAATGAAATTTTTAGCACTAAGCAGGCCACAACAACTTCTCTTGCAAAGGAGATTTTCTTTCGTCTATTATTATTGTAATTTTCATACAAAACACGCACGCAATCTTTGCTTACAGTTTTGGCCATTGGCCAGAGAATGCTTTGGCTTTGGTTTTTGGCAAAGAGACAGACAGACAGTGGACAGAGAAACGCCATGTGTGATTGATTGTAATTGAGGTCTGGGTAAAAGTTGTCTCCGCCTGTGTGTCAATGTCAAGGAGTGAAAAGAAATTGGTTCACATGTAGAGTGAAAATGCTGTTTGACACTTGAGAAGTTTGCCACAAAGAATTTCCATTAGTCAGCAGATTGGATAGGGGGGAACTGAATTCAATTGGAAAATTTCTATTGTTAAGTTACATATAAGCGGAAGTGTTTTGTAGTTTTGGGCTTTAATCATTATTAATCATTTCTGGCCACAGCTTAAGCCATAACCTTAAACCCACAGAACTCGCTGCTTCATTTTCTAGTAATTACCTTTCCGCTTTGCTCTTCCTACTTGACCCTCTATTGGCCTCTTTTTCTTGTACAGCGCCCCCCCCGCCATCTAATTAGCACAGAAAACCCTCAGACACTAGACACAAAACTAAATAAATAAAAAATATAATTATCTCCCCCCGTAGGAAAAATATATAAAACTAAACAGAAAAGAGAGTAAAAAGTAGAGTTGAGTGTGCTTTGGTTTTCTTTTCGTTTCACTTTGCGAAAGCGCTCGGAGAAAATCCAAAAGTTTTCGGTGCTTGAAATTAAAGTCGGATTCAGATTTCGTAATGCTCTCTTTTTTTTTGTGTATTTTTTGTTTCGTCAATGAGGGCAGAGCTTGAAGCGCACTCATTAACACATTTCCCCCGAAACAGAGGGGTGGGTTCAAAGACATTTTGGCCAACAATTATGAAACGAAAACTTGGGAAAGTTTTGTCGGGGGGAGGCTAAGTATCTGCTATCTGCTGTGTGGAAATGTGTCAGAGAATTATGAATGAGAAATAATCATAACAATTGTCAGGGAATAAAACAATGCCAAAAAGGGGGTCAGACAAATTGTAGCTGTCCATCTATATCTTTATCACAGTTTTAGTATCTGTCAAGCAGTTGAAGTAGAGGAAGAAAGTTGGTCCTGCGACCCCTCTGGTTTGTTTGCATCTTTAAGCTGCGTTTTCCAACTAAAAATCTCTCTCCAAAGTTGTATATTTTGGTTTTGGTTGTATTTGCTTTTTGGTTCAATTAAAATGTGCCATAAGCGTAACTTTTAATGAATTTAATTGTGCAAATAACATTTGCTGCGCATTCCACAGAGTGCAGATGCCCCTTATCTAACCATGGCAGAAATGTATCTGAAACAATTAGCCAGAGGGGGTGGATAGAGGGGGTACACACACATCCCACACGCGTCTGTGTCTCTGACTAATTGAGACCAGCAATTAGATCTCGTCTCAGCAGCGAAAGTATCTTGTTTTTATTTCCATAACGTGTTACTCATTCACAGAAATCGAGAGAGACAACGAGACAGAGAGAGAGAGAGACAAATGTGAATCACCCTGATCTCTATATATTATATAGATACAAATGTATCTACATACGTAGCTCTGCTGAAGTTCACGCTGACGCAAGTTCATTCAAGAAATATTTTTGCTTATTGCGAATTTTGTTTTTCTGCCAAAACTCTGCGGCAGCTACGTGATTTGTATGCAAATTGCAGAATTTTTTAATGATATTTTCTGTTGGTTTTTTTTTTAATAAGCTGAAATAAAACTGTATCTGATGGATGCAAATTACTGTGTGGCTGAGGCAGCGTCACTGATGCTGTGACATTGCAAAGCGGCGTTAAACATTAAAAAATGCCTGCGGTTTGTATTTATGGAATACCATAGTACCATCTCTCTCTCCTGCCATCTGTCCATCTCTTCGTTTTCCGTATCCGTCCATTCATTTGTGGTCTTTGCGAGTGAATAAATTTCATTAATGTGGCCAATCGTAAAGTGGGCAACGATAGACAGATATATGCACAGACTCCCCCCCCTCAACATTGACAACGTGAAATGCATATTTTATAAAAACATTTGCATTGTTTTTATTTGTCTGCTTTAACGGTTAGGAGGTATGGTCAAAGAGTTGTGCAATTTCGATTGAAATTTATTATGATTTATATACTTGCTGGAGGGTAGGAGTAGGACCAGTAAATGATTTTAAATGAGTTGAAATATGCATTGAAAGTGAGAAAAAACGTATGGCATTCTCTCAGGAAGATGTTTCTCTATTTTAACTATAATCCTCCTGAATCTTAATGCTTTTCTTGGTTTTCCCATACAGGAACTGCTTTCAATTAAATTTAGACATTTTCCTGATATTTCCTTTTGTTAATTGACAGCAGATAGACCGGATGGTTTGCCAAATGAACTTGTTTTATTCAACAATGAAACAAGTTGCCATAAACTAGAGCTGCACGAGCTTGAAAAAAAAGTGTCACTCTACGGGCAATTTATTACAACATTCCCAGCACATTTAACCAACACTTAAATGGCACAAAGTGTTGGAAATGCATGCCAGCAATAGCTTGAAACATAAACAAGCCACAATTAAGGCAGGAAATATTCTGCCCCCCTCTCTAATCATCAACCAATCATCACTTGAACCCCCCTGCCTAATAGTTTTTTTTTCCATCTGAAAAGTATCGTTTTCCCCCTCTTCACTTTCATATTTCATCGCCACATCAAGCGACTGTCAACACTTTTTCCCGCCCCCCACTCACTCAAGTGTCACTTATTTTTGGATGTACTTGCCACAGTCGCGAGTGTCATTCTTCATTTAAAGAGCTAATTTCTATGGATATTTTAGCGAATTCATCTGACATTTGACATTCGAGTTAAGTGCTCTGTGGATCTTCGGCTTTCGATGTGTTGCAATCCCTCAAAACTCGAGCCATTTAAAAGTTTTGTCAGTGTAATGGAATTCTGAAAGTTCTCCAAGTTGGAGCAGATTTTTGTGGCTAATTTAAGGGCAAACCACTCAAACGCTCAACCACTTGGCGGTTGCCTTGAAGGCAATTTAGAGGCATTGTTCTTTTGGGTACGTCCTCGCTCCGCCCTCTGGCTGGCCGTGTCCTCCCTCTGGGCAACCTCTTTAGAGTCTTCATCTAACAAGCGCTCCACTAATGAGCGTCATGGCATGCATAATGCAGTGGAAGAGGCATAGTCAGTGGCCACCCAACCGCCCACAACAAGTACGACAACTACGAGAAAAGACGAGTAACATAATCGCTGCTGTCAAGTGCAGCGCTTCGAAAAGGGTGCAAAAAGATACAAAGATGTGTACTTCCTTGTCCACAGTCGAGTGCGCACACTGTACAGTGTACAGCGTACAATGTACACCCAAGCAAACTTATGACTATATCAAATTACAGACATTGAAGTGAATAGCACAGTGAAAAATTAGCATGACACACTTTGGGGCAGAGACAAGAGACAGGAGAGGAGTGTCTCTGTAAATCCTATCCTCGGCTGTCCGCAACTTTGACTTTTCCCCTGGCACTTTGTCAGCGCAGTTGTTAGCCACAGTTTCTCTTGCACACACACACACACACACACACACGGAAAATGAAAGTAATTTGCAAGAAAGAGAGCAATGGAAGCTTCTTCAAGCTTCGAATCTTCAAGATACAAACTCTGTCAATGGGCAAGAGATACAATCTACTGCAACACAGAGTCAAGAAAGAGATACACAGAGACAGAAGAAGTAAAGATACACATGTGAAAGTCATTCACTCACTCAATGAAAGTGTGTCCGAATCGAAATGAAATCAAGTTGGAAATTGGCTTAGTGGTTCGTTAATTGAAAGGCCAGAAGTGGCGAGTATCCGAGAAGTTGCCTCTTCAATAAGGAAATGAATTATGGTTGCAGTTGGCTGATCTCCTGACAAATGATAGAATTACTCACAGAGATAAGCTCTGGCAACTAGTTTTGCTGCAGCTCTACTGGCTTTCTGTCAAGGAAGAGGCTGAAACATTTCCGCGTTCCTTAGATCAAGTTCCTTATAAGATCAAAACCCATAAAAGCACTCAAATTTTCTTCATCAGTTGTGCTCTCAAATGCCCATGGACACCCTTCCTCAGTCACTTGTGAGCAACGCTCTTAGTGTCAAGCACGTTTGGGCGGGGGCATCTCTCCTCGTACTAATGTGAAGCACCTTTTTAGAGTATTTTCCTCTGTACTTCCTGCATCGTACTTATCGCATTGCCACACCCATTAATTAATCAAAAATGATACTTACAAAAAAAAGAAGATGAGAGCGAAACATGCACATCCCCCCGTACCCCCTGACCCATCTGACTGCAGCTGAAGTGCTTCTTAGCTCAGCCGATTACTCACGCGGCAATCGACGAAGTTAGGCTACTGACTGACGTCACAACAGAGACAGTGACAGCGATAGAGATAGACATGGAGAGAAAGAACTTCGCAGAGAACTCACCTACAAAGAGATGGAAAAAAGAATGAGAGAAGAATGTGAGTAATTTATTGGAGAATTTAATGGGAAAATATATATACGGATGTATGGGCACAGCAGATCACCAAGCGGAACCAGAAAATATAGATATATGTTGTATGTAGATATGTGAACGAGCTTATATATAAATTGTCTATGGGCTGTGAAAGTGTGGGACATTTAATTGAGTGCGAAATTATTAATACCATATTTTTTATAGACGGGGTTAAAGAACTCTTTCCAGAGACACAGAGAGCACGGAGAGGGGGGGCCTTAATTACCGCAACAGACGATGGGATATTTTCTACTGATGGTGGGACACAGACACTTCCTATAGCGCCACTCCGTATCTCATGGCCCCTAGGGAATATCACTCTGTCAGATCATTGCACTTGGTGGGGATAAGTGAGCGGTAATTAGCATTGAAAGAAAATGATTTTGGTGCCTGCATTTCGATCTGTGGGTTAAAATGGAAAGACTTCTGCTTCGATCTTCGAGAGATCTCTGCTGCCAGCTGTTTCTCATGGCTGTAAAACAAAGCGAATGCATTGTCTGAGGGCTACCCATCATGAGAGAGTGGCGTCTGTTAATTGGATGCTTTCATAATTAATAGAGAGGGAAGATCTCTTTCTCTCTCTTTCTCTGCCTTACCCACTGTTAAGGCGGAAGTTCCAAGTGCTAATAAGCAGCATACACATCCATCCACATTCTACCTTCACTACTTCTTAAACCGAAGGTCTCTTCCTTGAGCAGTCAGTGCCCCATAAATAACTATACGCGTAATGCCCATTGACAGGCGAACGACTCAAATGTCGCCTCTAAAAATCAGCCCACAACCAAAATACAAACATTCAATAAATAAAAATAAAAAACAAAAACAAAAAAAAAACGACACTTCAGTTTTTGTTTCGAGTAATTTTTCCATATTTGGTGATAGCCTAAAAAGGCTAAACTATTTTTTTTTTATGTCTGAGCAGCGCGTGGCCAAAAAGTCGGACGCTAAAAATTTGTATAAAGTTTTGGTTTTATTTTCGTGTCACTTGCTCTGGCATAGTTGGCATTTGGAATTGCATTATCTTGAGTGTTTTATCTAATCTAGAAGATACATGCCCAAAAAGATACAAACAGATTACGTCACTGAGAAGAGTCAGTTCTGGGAGGGGAGCAGGGGAGCAGCAAGTTGCAAGTGGAGCTGCAAGGGGGCCTCTAAGTTTTATGTAAACTCTTAAGTGATTAAGGTCACGCCGCTAATTAGAGAGCAGAAAAGAAGACCAATAAGTGAATGTGGGTGAACCAAAAACTCAATGCAGGGGGGAGTACAAAACGGGCAGTGCCACCTCAAGCGGCAGCACTTTGAAGTGCAATTGCAGCAGCACAATTGGAAAATGTAATTCGTAAAATTAAACAAACACAAAAGCGGTCTCGAAACTCTGTTAGAAGTTCATTGGAAGATTGGTTCCGAACAATGGCTTTGTCTTTTCCCTTGCATTTTTTTCAATTAAATATTTACAAGGCACAGTAACATGTGGCATGCCACTGTGCAATGCTGAAGAGTACCATGAAAAGGTAAACAGAATTAATATCTCCAGCTATGGGCCTCGACTTTTGCGACCAATTCAACTGTCAGATGTAGCAGAAAATAAAAAGCAAAAACATTTCCCTATGATTGCGCCGAAAAGCAACAAAGCGAGGCGCTGTCGCAGGCACATGGTTGCCACACGGACACAATTGTGGCAAGGGGGTCAGAACAGAAGAGAAAACGAGGTTCAAACTGAGAGGAAATGGACAGTAGGACATCAGGAGGAACCTGGACAGTAGAAGGTAAACGGAAATCGGGTGGAAACTGTCAGGCAGCACAAGTGGACAAAAAACAAAAAAAAAGAAAAAAACCCAGTAACAAATATCCAATAACCAATATCAATAGCCATAGCCAATTCATTGTTCTCTCTCGGTGCGATCCCAAATGGCAGCTGCTGCTGTCCAGGATTCCACATGGCAGATTTCAGACGATTCTATCCGCCTTTTTAGCCAGTTCTTCGGGCAACTCTGGAAAGTACTTCCGCTGTTTCTATGACCGATTTTAAGTGCTGATTTATGCCAGAGATATATCCTACAAGTACTGAACTGAACGCAAACATCGCTAGCGGGAATCTCAAATATGAATTTGAAGTCAAGGAAAAATGGCATAGAATTGTGATTTTTTCCGACATTCTTTTACTGCACTAACTCCACGCTGCCGCCTGTCCCTGCCTCTCCCTACTTCCCTTTATAAATTGCCTTTATATAGATTTTTTTGTGCTGCTGCGTTGACTGCATTATGGGCAGATTATTCTTTCTTTTTCTACTCCACACCACTCTACTCCTTTGTCTGCCATTTATCTTCCTGCGGCACTGCCTTTGCGCCTCAAACCTGTTTGCCTTTAGGGCGCCTTTACTTTGCTCTCTGTCCCTTCCTCAGGCTCTCCCTCTCTTGCTCTATAAATCGAATCATGTAATAACATAAAATGAAGGCACTTTTGATTGATATCGATTTAGCTTCAGCCGCTTTTTGTAAGCCAAATGCCTCGAACCGCAAAAATTTCATTAACTTTTAGCAGCTGATGCCAGCAGCAGACAGCAGATGCCATAATTAATAGTCCACTCCACATGGAGTTTCCATTTATATTTTTTCGCATATTTGATGGAGGGGCAGGGTGCGGTGTCTAGGGCTGCCTTTGGGGGAAATTGTTGTATAATTACAAGGGCAATTTACAGCACATGCGTGCGCTGAGTGCCATTTATCTATGAACCAAAGGAAGACTTCGATCATACAGGTTTTATTTTGTATTTTGGTTGGTTCTTAGATGAAAGAAAGCTACCTATCAGCCGTTGATTAAGGGCTATTCAAATGTTGAATTCGGACCATTGTTATGAAGATTCTTGGGGCAATAAAGGGGGAATTAAAGATCTTTCAGGAGAGTCATAATTTGAGGTTAATTTTTGTCGAATGTTAACCCGTTTTTTAAGGTATTCTATTGGAAATATTCAAGATGGGACTGAATTTAAAAATACCTGTATTACTATATTACATTTGTACGAATATTAGCCATGCAAATGACCCACTTGTAGCGCCTCTTTATCATTTCAATTGTGCATTGCCACGCCCACATTATCAATCGTACAACAATTTTCCACTTAGATAAACACAGCCACAAAACAGCGCTCTCTTAAACCGCTTGATAACTTTTTTGTAAGCATTTTCCGCACACTTCTTCCTGCATTTTCCAATTTGCAATTTTAATATTTTGGACAGCCCCATTAGGCAGCGGCACTCAGTCCATCAATCAGTGGAAGGAGGAGCGGAGAGGAGAGGAGAGGCTGTTCTTTCAAAATGAAACTGAAAATTGCAGAGCTGATCGACACAGACAGAATTGCACAGAGAGAGAGAGAGAGAGAGAGAGGAGGCTCGCTGTGGAGTCAAAGATGAAGTTGGAGCTGGTCTGAAGTTGGAGTTGGACTGTTGTGCCGCTTGTAACAGACTGAAAAACTGTAAACCGGTTCAAGATCGTTGCGCATGGGCTCGGGAGTAGGAAAACCTGTCCAACGATTCGCTCTGGCTGTGTGCCCGTGCCCCGACGAGCCATGAAGACAATATAATGGGGCGATCGCTCGCTCGAAGACTCACCGCGGCAGATCGGCAGCGCAGCGGCCCATGGGCCATTCAATGGCGCATCAATTATGTTAATGAAGCTTCGACTGTGTCTTGATATTGAAAAACACAACACAGCAAGGCACAGAAAATACAGAAAAAAAAACATCCAGGGGTTGTACAGGTTTCTGTTTTTCTGTCTGCCGGCTTTGGTTCAACTTTTAGCGGGTTTTTCCATTGTTTGCCGGTACAGCGCTGCTCCTCCTCTGTCTCCGTTTTAGATACAGATTCAACTGAAATGCCAGCTGGTGAAACAATGAAACATAAACGTTACTAAAATGCACAATTTGCATATAGCGACCTTTGGCAGACACAAGCACACCTCCAGTACTCTAATTCTTGGCTTACACTACACTCTACCATCTACTGGGCAAAGATACTACTCGTGACCCTGATGCTGATTTATCTTGAAATTTATGACGGCCTCACGTAGCTGGCATTAAATATTTAGCTCCCTCCATCTCTTCCCCTCTGTTTTTTCTGCTGTAAGTAATCGCCTGGTAAATATTGTGCTAGGGTTTTTAACCATCAAATGCCATGCAAAATGTCAAACAAAAATGTATTTTGTTGTGGCTTCGGTCACCCTTTTTGTGGGTTGACTGGTTATATATATTTTATATGCATTTAAAGTGGGGGTTAAACTATAGAAAACTAATGTTTAAAGTGGGGAGAACGGCTGTGGTTGTTGCAAGGGGGAGCCATGGTTATGGCTATGGGTGGTTGAATGAAATAAGTGTATGACAAAAATAACAGTAGAGACTTGAAGGAAGTGCTGAGGAATGTTGTGGAGTATCTTTTGTGAGTTTTTCTCGATGGAAGAATATATTCCTACTTGCTTACTTGATCTGTTAAAATGTTTCTCTCCTTTATTTTTACTTTTTTCAATTCCCGAATATTCTGTAACAATCGGTTTCCTCTGTTTCTGTAGGTTAATGATTTTGATGGATTTTTATAGATAATAGTGTAAGATCTTCTGTGAATGTGTTTCGATAGAAGAATATTTTCCAACTGGCTAAATCGATTTTTAAAGCCTTTAGTTCCTCTATTTACAAAAATCTAGACTTTGATTTTCTATAGCATGTCTCCACTGTACTTCGGTTGTGAACATTCACTGCCATGTACACTCGTAGTGCTCGGCTAAACCCTCACCATAAAGCTTCATGCTTTTGCATGCTTCACTCTGCTGCAAGTTATGGTTCTATGATTTTTGTGTGCGCTGCACTTGCGCTGCGAACAAGAGTTTTGTTGGGGCGGTTGCCTTGGTAAAAAAAGTCAATTGCCTGGCATTTGCCATGTCGTTGGTTTATGAAGATTATTATTATTATGATTATGATTATGATTATTGCATTCATAAGATATTTCGGGTGCATTTAATGCAACGCTGAACTTTGACGTGGAGCTTCTTGGGGTTGCACATAAAAGTCAGGCAAAAAATGAAGTGGAAAAAGAAACTCTTAAATATTGTATAATAAAAAACCAACAAATAACCATAAAACCATTAACCAAAAAATATGATCAATAATTAACATTAATGAGGAGCTTAAAATAGATTTTTCAAGGTAATTTAAGTGGAAGGTGCCATAAAAAAGAAAAGAAAGAGCAAAAAATCCAAGCAAATGTTCAGGCTATTGCTACAGTTCGAGAGCCACAAAACCATATTCAAATTCAAATTCAAAAGTTCCAAAACCATGCCAATATCTAAGATCTATAGCTATATAGTAGAGGATTTGTTGTATTCCTACCATATCGGGCCTGAAGTACACCTGTTGCGTATACATTGAGCTTTTCAGGGAGGATGTCCTGTCCGGGAATAAAATGCATTTCCCAGGCATTGTCGCACCAACACTACCCGTCATCGTCGTCGTCGTTGTTGTTGTGCCGCCGCCAGTTGGCGTCATATTGGGATGTGGATGTGAACGCGGATGAGGATGCGGGGATCCTCCGCCCACATCGGTTTTCTGCGCCGTCAGGCTGCTTGTCGAATTGACTTTGGAGGCGTGCGATAGGCGTTTCATATGCGTCCACATCTGATGCCAGGGCGCCGTCTCTTTCTAAATTGTTTTTTCGATGTTTTTTTCCCGATTTTCATGGGAGTTTTTCATTTGTTTTATCATTCGGGTGGGGGCCGGGTTTGTAGTTTTTTGTAGTTGTGGTTTTGGTTTGTGGAGTGGAAAAAGGCAGAAAACAAGGGGCAGGAATTGAGTATATTTCAGTATATTTTTGTTTGCGGAGTTTGTGTCGTGGGTTGGAGTGAGGGCGGTACGAGAAAAACAGAAATAAATGGAATTTTATAGTCAATTATATTTTTTGTTGCTTGCCAATTTTGATTGGAAAAATAAAATGTAGTCTAATATTACTTGGGGAATTTTTGATTTGGGACAAAAATATATTGTACGATTTTTTGATATTTTTAGGTCATTTTTAGGAACTAAAATCATTGTAGAAATATAGGATCTATGTGGTATGGATGTGGTAATAATATTTAAAAGGGGTATTTGTTGCTGCATTTGGTATGAATATTCATAAATAATACATACGTATGTCTGTGGAAGTTTTCTAGGTTTTCAATTATATTAATAATTGGATTTATTTGAACTTTAAATTGAGAAAGTTACATTCATATCCCTAGAAGAACATTTTTCGTTGCATCAAATCATTTTCGTATGTTCAAAAAAGAAAGATCTTTCAGAGTTAAAACAATAAAAATCCGAAAGTTCCTAAAGAATATTTATAATCATTTTTGACATTCATCTAAAGCTTTACTAAATACTTTATTATTTAAATATATACCCAAGACTTCTTCAGAACTGTACGTTTCCCTCATTTGTTTTCCTACCACAGCAGATTTTACAGCGTGACTAAAAGATGGATTTCTCCTTCGTCATATTTTCGGATGTTTTGTGTGAGGGGTGTCTATGGGCTCTAGAAATCCATACAAAACGCCGCACGCACTTAGCACCCACTCAGCACTTGGGTTCGCTTCCCTACCCTCCTCTCTCTCGAAAACTTCTGCTTTGCACACACTCTCCCTTCCAAAAACAATGATGTCATACCATGGAAGCCACACGCGTTAACCATTTTAATTTTATTTGCCTTGTGCCTGTGGCTGCGGCTGTGACTGCTGCCACTAGTGGTGGCTTATTACAGGGTATGATGTCAACAATTCTGGCCAGCACTGCCGCCGCCACGGCGCTGTGTTTTAAAGAAATTCCTAGATAAGAAAATAAAACGAAAGAAACTGTTGTTCCTACTAGCAGACCCCTGCATTGGCGTTTTTGATAAGATTTCTTAATAATTATTAACAATTTGTAGCGATAGGCGATAGCAGGTCTGACTAATTTGATTCGCCAGCGAAATCAAAAGGCAAAATAACGTAAAAACGAAATTATATTCTCATGAAAATTTATGAGAGGGCGGCTACTGACTGTTGAGGTAGGCGTACTATTTATGGGGTTTGAGAGGATCGCTTCATGAATGCAGGTTAGTCATGAGTCAGGAAGGAGAGTTACATATCTGAGGATGTCTTGGGTGGATAAATGAATGAAGAATCTGTTGGCATAGATTTAGGGATTTGCAGGATTTGCATTACTCTCTCCCCTTCCATTACTCATCTCTTTCCAGTGCAACGTTGCAGCCACTCCTTTGGCCCATTAAAACCTCATAAAAACCATTAAGCCACAAGGCTGTGGGCAAACACACACACCTTCCATGGCCCCTAGCAAATCCCCTTAATCATATCCAACCCCATGGCCTATCCCCATCATTATCATCATTACTATCTTTTTATCAACTCAATTTATGTGATGGCATGGAGGGGGCAAATCCCCAATGCGGTCGCTCAAATGCATTAAGAGGTTCGTGCCCTTGCGGCTGGTCTTCTTCTATGGGGGCATATCCTCCATCATATGGATACAACCCTCGCTGCCTGCCTGCCTGCCCCCTCCTCTTACTCCTCCTCTTTTGTGGCACACACACGCAACGCGCAGTGTGGTGCGCCCCCTAATCAAATGAAAACAATTTCCGTTTGTCATGCCACACAGTTGCAGCAACGAGGCAGCAACAACCCTCCCAAAAAGACAGAAAAGAAAAGAGTAAAGTGCAGGCAGGAACAAGTAGAAAAAGAATGGGGCTGTGGAAGCCGAAGGAGGAGATACGCTAACATATGAAAGGGTTGAGAAACAAATTATTGGAATATTTGGCAAATATGTCATATATATGGAGAGCTATGAAATAGAGGATAAAAATGGGTTGAATTACACAATTCCGCAATTCATAGAAATAGTGGAATGGAGAGAAGACATACAGTTAAATATTTCTGAAACTTATCATCTCACAAGCCACTCTTCATAGCAGCACAACTCTCTGCTAAAAAAGAGTACAACAGCTGGAGGAACGGAAGCAATGAAAACGGTCAAGCTGGCAGGGCAGTCAGCAATTGTGGCCCCTCCAAAAACCATGTAGAATGGTATCCAAGTATCCAAGTACCCCACGTATCTGTATCTACTCGTGTGCTGTATCCGTATCTGTGTGTGTGTGTTTTGGGTTTCAGTTTTAGTTTGTGGGCCATGGGGCATGTGTTTGTATTGTGGTTCCGCTGTTGCCATGACCCCCATGAATGGCCCCTGCATGGCCTTCCCCTCTGTGACTCTCTTTTCAGCGTATAAACAATTCATTAAAACGGGAAATGGCAATTATAAAGAAATTATAGAGAGCAAGAGGCAGGAGGTAGGAGGCAGCCGCAGCCATGAATGAGTATGAATAAGTCTGAATAAATATGAATAAATGTGCTGCAAGTTGCAACTAATGAAGGAGGCTTGAACCCAAGGACAGAACCACAGATGCTACCCAATATTAAAGATGATTTCTGCACTGCAAAAACCTTAAATGAGGCAAGAGGCGGTGCATGCAGCCGACCAGCACCCCCCCACGTTGCTGTTTGGGAAACAAATGCCTGCCTCGCTCACGCATGCAACATGCCACAGCAGCAGCAACAAGAGCGACAGCAGCACTGTGTGCATCATTCGACTGCATCTGCCTCGTTCGGTGGCATGCCTCGTTTAACTCCAAGTGGAGTGCAAAGTGGTGGAGCGGGGAGAGTGTGCGCTTAACTCAATTGCATATGCAACAGAAAACTGCAAGCTGCAACTGCAACTACAGCAACAGCAACAAACTGCAATCTTGACTGTGTGGCATGCAACATGTTGATGTAATATGCAAATTGTTGGCATTGTTTTGAAGAGATTTATCTTAAGAAACATTTTTATCTTCCTACCCTCCTCCCTACGCTAAATTCCACAGAAAAACAAAAACATTGCCCAGAAATCTTGCAGTCGCGGAAAATGAGGAAGCTGCGGAAAAGCTGGGAAACTTAACATGAAGAGCTACAAATATTTATAGCAGTAACTGTCTGTCGAATGTTGATTATATTCTGAGAAATTCTAGTGGAAAGTTGCATTCAAATTTGTTGACTGTTGGGGTAGGAAAAGTGCAGCAAGAAAAATGGGCGCAGCACATGTTGAAAATTAATTTTTCAGGCAAAATTACAGACGAATCTGGCACTAAGCAGGAGTTTAAAATTGGTTTTCGTTTGTTTATATTTCATTAGAGAAAGCTTTGGGCTATTTTTCATGCCACGTTTCCCTATTTTTTTAAATAATTTTCCAAATATTTCATTTTTTGTTTTTTTGTATTTCTTTTTTTGGTTTGGAAATTTATAAAAAAAAAAACAATCTCTTAGAGCCACTTTAATGGATAAATGTGCACCATATGTTTCTTTATAGATGCTATTGCATTGTGTAATAAATATTTCACTTTCTGGCAAACAAATTGAAGCATTTGGCTTGAGATCATCTCACTCTCGATTGCTGCTGGGATCATCTGTGACCTTTAACACTTCCATATTTTCCTACGTTCCGCAGCACCCCCACATGCATACCCCTGTAACAGCCCCTGCTCTATATTCTCGCCACCCCCCTCTCCCTGCAACACTTAATGCAATGAGCGAAGAGCAACTGCAGCTGTGGAGGCTGGTGGCAGGCTGGTGGCTATTGCCTGGTGGGGTGAGGCGGTTTCTGTTGACTTTAGTGGGTCACTGTGCAACCGCTTAATTGTGATAAATATCACTTTACACTGTTCAACATAAATTAGATATCACTTTACACTGTACAGAAGCAAATTGAGATGCCGCAAGAACATCAAAAAGAACACCCGACCAAAGGCCAATGGAAGATCATGAGGAATGAAGAAAAGACTTGGCTTAAAAGTCCAAGTTAAAGATACTCCTTACAGGAAAATTAAGTTAAATGGGATAAGAAAGAAAGTGCTACATTGGTGGCTCAAATGTGAACAAATTATCTCAGATCTAGCTTCTATTTTGATCAATTTCGAAAGGGTTGCGAGTAGGAAAAATTCTCCAAAACTACAACAGAAGTGTATCCACAAAGCATACGCCTTATTACTGTTGATTCTCCTCCAGAATAGTTTTAATTTAAATATCTATCTGTAGATCATTCTATCTTTAAAAAAAACTCAGCATCTTTTTCAAAATTCAGCAAAAATATAAGAGAAAAACCCAAAGCAAAATATGAAATGCAATTTTTAGTCGGAAACAGAGAAACCCCTCAAATTAGCTTTATGGCAGGCGCCACCCATTTCCCCACCCTCCACACCCACACCCACACTCTCCTCTCCCCACACCCGCGGTTCTTTTTGCTGGCAAACACAAAGACACACACACACAATTTTCCATTGGCATTTCCTTTTTGCATTTGTGATTCGATTCCCTTTGTCCCTTCCCTTTGTTCGAGATCCCTCGAAACAAAAATTGCACTTCTGTGTGCCATTTGCTGTTGCTGGGAAAATTCCCTCGCGTAACCCCACTACCTCCTCCTCGACCTTCGACCTGCTTTGAAGAGGTGGCGCAGGGGGAAGGAGGCTGTATTCTCTCAAAGACTGCGCCTACTGCCGCCACATCCCCTTTTATTTGCATTAAGCCCAGCCATTTATTTGTATATTTTATTGTGGAGCATATTTCCCGCTAAAGTTTTGCCCCGCTCCTTTTATGAATGAAAATGTGCCAGAGGAGGGGTTGTTATGGGAGGTGGATGGCGAAATGTAGGCGTGTGTAGCTGGCTGGTTTTTGGGGAAATGATTTTCTTTGTTTTTGTTTTTGGCTCATTTTTATTTTTACGAATTTCTTGCGTGTAGTCTGTGCGTCTTTTGCTTTTGTCTGTTTCTTTCGCTTTTATTTTCCCCTTCATTTTGTGTCTTCCCGTCTGTGTTTAGTTTACTTTTAGTTTTTCTACAGGATGGTGCCGGGGTAGCGGGGGGTTTGCTCTATTTTCCCCCAAAAATCGTGTGTGTGCCCGTCGCGTCGCACACTTGTCTCTCGATTTATTCCACGATTTTCTTTCTCTGTTTTTTTTTTTGGGGCCGCTGGTCTTTTGCGTGCGAGCAGGCAATTCCGCCCAAAAAAAAAAAAAAAACGAGACTCAAATTACTGGGCTACCGTAACCTCAAGCCTCCCTCCCTTGGAAATTCAATTCCTTCTTTATCGGTTACTAGGTTTTCGTGGTGCTTATTTTTGTCTGAATAGTGTTGGCTATTTATTCTATTTATGGTCTAATTTATGCGGCTAATTGGGGAGTGAAATAAAGGTGGTGAGGAGGGATCTAGACGCGTTTTTTACAGAGGTTTTTGGATTACTTTGATTTGTAGAGTGGGTTTTAGATTATATAAAATAGACCCTAATCCAAATAATATTTTTATTTTGTGTTCCTGACATTTAATATATTTTTTTAGCAGGCGAAACTCGCACCTTTGGGGTCTCTGAGACAGTGTTTACAATTTAAAAGCAAGTAAATATTAATTTTCTTAATTTCCTTAATCAAAATGTCTTCCCTTCTTGCTGAAACAATTCATAAATGCAATGATTTGATATCTATTGATTGCATGAGTAATATCTATGGGGACTTTCCCCTTTGAAGCAACTACAAAATAATTCTAAAGAATTCAAAGAGCCCTCCTCTCCCTCTTCCCTGACAGTCCCTCCACTGACTCATCCATTAACCGCACTGCAACCGCACAACTCATCCAAAAGCTCATTCGAACTCTGGCAACACTCGGTCCATTTTCTGACCATTTTCTAAGTTCCCCTTCTGCCCCGCCGCTGCTGCTGGGCATTCATCCATGCAAAACAAAACAAAAAATCATACAAACCAAAAAAAACTTGGCCATATGTATTTTTCATTTAATTTGTGTGTTTTTGTACTCGTAGAATATTTCGCCTTCGTGGAATGCGAGCGAGCCGTTAAATTGAATTGCGAGTGCCGCAAATAAATTGACATTGAAATGTGTGCAGCGTACTTCAGCAATTTATGGAAATTGTTTATGGGGTGCCATGCCATGTCCGAGGAAAATGATTAAAGATATGTCAGATTTCTCTCTGCTCTCCTCGGGGTTTTCCTCTTTCCAGCAAGGGGTTTTCTCTTACGCCAAGTGGAACCCCATCTTTTCTGCTCCAAATGCTACAGCGGATGGCCCTTTCTGTCGCTGCAACGTGCAACACTGCAACCTGCATCCAAGTGCAACGAAGCAACGCCAAAAGATGGACATGGCGCTGGCCTTTCTCCTCCCTTTGGCTTTGCTTTGGGTCAAACATTGTATCTCATAGTCCGACTGGCTGCTTGCGGGGCACGTACCTCAGCAACTTCTCTTTACCCTCCCTTCCTGCCTCTTTCTGTTTGCCCCTTCTTATGTTTGCTTTCCCCATTTGTGGAGCCATGGCGCTTCCTACTCATCCCAGCTACTCTTGTGTCGTGTCTCTGGTTACCGCCGTGACTCTTTGGCTCTTTTTGTATTTTATTTTTGCCTTCTTCTTTGCCTTGCCTCATATTTCGCATTTGGCCAACTAACGGGCCACAGCAAGACTCTTTGGGCCATTGCCTTTTTAAGTGTGACTAATTATGACGCTCTGCCGCTGACTCTGCCTGACTCTGACTCTTGGAACTCACTTTTGAGCCCCTTTTGATGTGATTCGCCGGAGTTCAATGCACTTCGTTACGCCAGAAGAAAACCCCCAAAAGTGTTGCCATTTTTCTACTGATTTTCTTGTCCCGAAAATCTTCTGTAAGATTTAGGAGAGCTCTTCCCAAACTCCAAGTTTACTGATGGCAAAAACATCCTGCGCAAATATTTTGGCTGCAGTTTCCCTTTGGGCGACAGCTAGAAAAAGGAGGCCAACAGCGACAGGAAAGAGGCACAGGAAGGGGTGGGAGCGGGGCTGTATGTGGGAATTATGCAGGCAATTTGGTCTCAGAACTCTTACGTACAATTTGTTACATCTATAAGGAGGGGCAGGGATGGCTAAGAGCGCAGGGAAACTGCCTCCAAAGCACTGCATCTATCAGGTAATCAGTCTGTGAACTGGTTTGGCGTTTGGCCAAAAACAGAATTGATGATGTGATGGAAAAAACTAAAGCAAGTGCTAGGGGGAGAAGGAGAAAATGCCTGGGGGACAAGCTGAAGTTACTCAAAGGAAAATCTGTGTTAGAAATGTTTGAACTTTGGGAAAGAAGTTCCTCTGACATTACCATTCAAAGATAAATCCTACAAGATATAATCATTTCAATCATGTGTACACTTGTTTTACGTGGTAAAAACCCTTCATAGATAAGAGCAACACAAAATCCCATCCGAAATTCTATGTTCTAAATTCCATGTTGTATCGTTGTTATTGTGTGTCGTCTGCCTAAAAGATTTCGCAATTCATTATCTGAGTTTATGTTCTCATTGAGCCATAAGAAGGTCTAACATGGAAAGGCCTCGGCCTGTTACCTGAGCAACTTCAGGTTTTTGGTTCTAATGCTACCTGGCAGTAGGGAACCTCTGTCCCTTTTTTCATGTATGCAAAACCCCAACAGACACAGAGAGAGAGAGAGAGAGCGACGCTCCACTGGTTACACAGGGTCCACTCTTTTTGCCTAAGCTTTAAACAAATAAAGAGGCTTTGGGCTTCTGGCCAGCTGATGGCCACACAATTCACAGTCCAACAAAAAAAAAAAATTAGAGCGTTAACCAAATAATATAACAGAATAAAAATCATTTACATATAATGCTAAAAGAAGGTCGTAGACGACACCGACAAAGACGCGTAGCAGTAGCTGGCGGAGGGACACGGAAATGTGCTCTACGTAGCCCTCTAAGCGGACGAACGAACGGACGGACAGTCCCACCTAGTGCCTGAGGGCAGAGGCCTGTAGCTGTGGCTGAACCATTAGTGAAATGTCTCCCCGTCAGGAGGTGGCTCCTGTGTGTATGTCTAGGGCTTATTTGGTTTGGGAAGTTTGCTGTCCCTACGCTACTTAGTCGTAGGGCCAAGGCTTTCACTAATTTGCAAGATATTTGTTCTGAATATGGCCAAACATGAAGGGAAGCAAAGAGGCTCGAAACGGAAAGCAAAAGGTAATTTAATAACTGATTTTTGTATGGCTACTAGATTTCTGAGAGGTCTCTGTAAATTTGGGATACAATTTGCCTTTAATCAATGATCCATCATCAGTTCTCCTTTTTTTATAAGCAGAAATTCAAGAAGACATTTCATGCCTCAATTTGTTGATTCCTCAGTTATTTTTCAATTTCTTAAAGGCCTCTCCCACCCTAAATTCAATTTCGATTGCGAAATCTTCCAAGAAAAGGGAGACTAGGATTAGCTAGGTTTCCAATGGTCTGCCCCACAGATACTGTGTTTCTTCTTACAGCTAGCAATCTTAATTGTAATTTATCTACAAAGCTAAAGAAGGAAGGAAGAAAAGATCGTTGCCTCACCTTGGGATCCAATATGCTCCGCTCCAGGCTATCCTCACGATTCATTGTCGTTGCCGTGCTGCCCGTTCCAGTGCTGCTGCCACCGCCACCGACTCCAACTCCTCCACCATTGATGTCGCCTCCCCTCTGGCTGCTACGTTCTCGCTCTCGCTCACGCTCCTGCTGCTCGAGCCGGAGACGTGCACGCTCCACACGCGCCAGTGTGGGGCTATCGAGTATCGAAGGGGCACGCGAGGGTGGACGCGAATTGTTTGCAGCATTCGTGTGCAACTGCTGCAGTTGATGCTGCAGCTGCTGCTGCTGTTGCTGCTGCTGGTGGTGCAGCGTCTCGAGTGTGGCACTGTTGTTGGAGGAGGTCGACCCTGGTGTGGGCGTGGCCGATGACGAGGAGTTGGTCATCGTCGCCGTGGACGTTGTGGATGTTGTGTGGTGCATCAGCATCTTCTTTTTGTTTTTGTGGCAATGATGCTTGAAGGTTTTCTGATTCTTTTTTTTGTTTTTCTTTTGAGTAGAAAAAAAATAAATTATTTTTTTTCACTTTTTTGTTGTATGTATTTTAACCAACTGTGGATTGAGATACGAAAAGTGGGATTTATGTTTGGTTCTCGTTGGATTTTTTATAGTTTTCGGTTTATTTTATGAGTTTTAGTGGAGAATGTCACTTATTGTCACAATTTCTCTTGAGCAAATCTTCTGCTATTTAGAATCTCGAAAGTTATAGCTAATCTGTGGCCTTAAAATAATTCTACACATATAAATTAATACTCCACTTTGAGATATCCTTGTGAATAAATTTTATTCGCCTCCAGCAAGTCCCTTCTTCCCACTTCATAGACAATTGGTGATGGTAAATTACCACCTTATCCCACTTTCAATCCTTTTTCTATCCACTCTCCTACGCCACCTTTGACACCTTTGACACCTTTCGTTTATTCCTACTTTTTTCTTTGGTCCATTCTCTACCTAAATTTATGATCTCTCGCACTATCTCTAGCCGCCAGACGCCAAATGGAAGTCACAAATTCAGTTTGTCCTTTCAACAGCAGAGAGCCAAAGCAAAACCCAAATGCCCCAAACCAAGAAATGGCCAATACTCGGGGAACTGCAGCAGCAACAACAGCAACTAAAGCAACAACAAAAACTGAACGAACCCAAACACAGTGTCTCAATAATTTTCACAAAACTGGTTTTCTTTGTGGTGTTTTTCTGTTTTTTTTCGGGTTTGAGGTCTGTTTCGCAGGTAGTTTTTACTTTCGCACAATACTAAAAACAACAACAACACGCAGCACACAAAACACACGCTGCAAAGTGCAAGATACAAAAGTATCTGGCAATCGCAGTGCCAATTCTTGGGGGCACTTTTGCGAAGCTGTTTATTGGCTGACTGAAAGCTGAATTGACGTTGGGTTTATTTTGTAATTTATTTTTGCATCTATGGCATGCGAGACACGTTTTGATATTTGTTTTGATATTTCCGCTGCTTACAAATTAATTCATTCTTTAATTTCTTTTTGATGGAGATTTTGCACATACTTTTCCTTAGATTTATTTATATATATTTTTTGTTTTGATTAGATTGGCATCACGTCGCGTTGGCGCATTTCTTTGCGTTTTTGGCAATTGAAAACACCAATTTTGTTTTGCGGTTGCAAAATTTTATTTTCAAATTTATCTTCTGGCGCGCAAAGCAAGCGAACGGGACGAGATACGCTCGAGTATCTAGATACTCCGTACCGACCGATTGAAATTGAATGCACAACGCACAACGGTTTGGGTTGCTTTGCTTCGGTTTCCCTTAACCATACGTACATATTCCCTTAACATAGGGAAGGGAAGGAAATAGAGGATGGAAAATAAGGTGTCGACAACGGGTAAATACGCCACAAAATATTTCTTCCAGCTATGCAGAAACTACCCCCTTTTTCATCCTCCTCCTAAAAACGAAATCCATCAGTTCGAGTTCGAGTTCGCTGTGCTCATTTTTGCGTTGCATTGCTCACTTGGCTTGAAGTTCCATGGAATATACAGGAGTTCGAGTTTGTTGGCAACTTATACACATGTTTGATCCAACGTCAGAGACTTAATTCGGTGTGGTGGCAAGGCCGTTTTGTGTATAACTGTATAACAAACCATACATTTTTATTGAAATTATAAAATTCCTCTTGCCTGTACGGAACCAGTTTTACTTGCATGTTTGCTAACATATGTTGCAAGAAAACATGTTGCCGGCAAGCTAAAGAAAATAAGGTAGGGACAAGCGGCACAGCGGGCAAGAAAATTCAACGCTTGACGGCACCATCCACACGAATACTTAATATACCGTGAAAATGTAATACAACATGTTGCAGCAGCATGTTTGTTGTGTTCGAATCGAACCGCTTGCCTGGCATGCATCGGCATGCGAACACGTTCTAACGGGGTTTGAGGTGGCGCGAGTCGTTAATAATTTCCCTTAATTTGATTTGTTGTTTTTTTTAGTCAGCGCTGCAATCGCCAAAACAAAAACTTCTTGGAAATATTGGTGGAAAATCATGGTATTTGGTGGAATTTGTGGGTGGAATTAGGAAATCAAACTGAGGAAACAAAGAAAAACTAATAGCAAAAGATCACAATATTCACCCTATGATGAATCAATTATAATTATAAGAATTATATAACTAAATTATTAATTTCAAAGAATTTTTAAAATTAGCCAAAAGCCATCAGAAATTCTTTCAGTTCAAATTCACATAAATCATATTTATTTTCAAATATCAAGAGTAATATTTCCCTCATTTGGGTTATAAAAATTACCCAAAACAAACTGAGATCCAACCTCATGCAACCTCACGCACATCGAACTTTGAACTCGAACACGCCAATCAAGAAATTCCTGCACAGCTCGAACGAGTACTCTGGAATTCCATCACATAAGAGATACAAAGATACTTTTGACAGCGATGAATGCGAATTGGGAATTGGACAGATAAGAGTTGCTCCAAAGGTAACAATGCAATATTTATGGAATATTTAAGGAATAATATAAAAAAAGTTGTCCATGAGTCTAATATAGGGAAAACTCCTCCTTTCCAAAAAAGACCCCACAAAAAACCTCATAGTCGCTTGAAATGTTATATGAATTCCATTTCTTTTACTTTCTGAATGAGATAATCAAACACTTGACAGATAAGTCAATGCAAGCACTTGAGTCATACGACAACTTTGAATACGAAAAATTATACCATCAGATGAGTCCCCCACATCTAAGAGAATGTATTGGAGATTGGGTTCCTCCCCGCCCCAATCTACGAGATACGATGATTCAGAGATACAACGAAATTTTGTGCGGTATGCGAATCACGCAATTATGCAAATCATCGGACAAATCGGCAAATCGCGTATATTTCCATCTGTCTCCCTCTCTCTCTCTGTCTGTCTTTAAGACGGAACGTGCCATTTTCTGTACGATCTATGGATGTTTTTTTTTTTCGTGTTTGGTTTTAGTTTCCAATTACTGACAGCAACACACCATTCATGGGGATCTTCTCTCTGGCGCCAGACATAATTTTTTGGTTAATTTCGAATGAAAATTCGTTGTCGCATTTTTCGTTTTATGTTTTTGTGTCTTGTATTTTTTTGGGGGATTCTTGGAACACATTTTGAATGCATTTTATTTGATTCTTTGATTTTCGGTGTGTGTCTGTGGCGAGCCATCACAAGTGGCTTGATAACTTTATTGCTGGTGTGTTCTCAATGTCTTATTTCCCCCAGCCTATAATTTTGTGTGTGATTATCGGATCTTGATTGAGGAATCTCTGAGGTAAAGGAGGTATCGCTAGAAATGTGATCGTTCGAAAAAGCATTTTATTTTGAGCCTCCTTCTGAATATTTTTACTTTACAAATATTATGATTGAGGTGCCATATCTTATCTTCATGTTGGATTTTAAGCATGAATAGCAGGCAAAATGCCTTTATGGGGTTATGGAATTGTTTTCGGGCTAATGAGCGAGGAAAGTTTACAATGGAATGTGGTAGTTAAATGCTTTAAATTTATCAAGTCGTACAAGTACGTCATTCCCTTATCCGTTTAAGAGTTCTTTAAACTTTCTGTAGGAGACCCTGAAGTTCACCCTGAGGAAAACCCCTCCATCCCATTGTTCTATAATTATACATACACTACTAAACCCTGCAAGTCTTATCCACATGAAATTCTCTAGAGAATCACAAGATTTCCTGCATTTATGGCGCTCTTGCTATATTCTTTAGAGAATCACATGATATATCTCTATTCAAAACTCTTATCTAGTCGCTAGAAGTATTCTTTTAAACATTTGCTTATGAAAACCCTCGGCTCCCCCTCATAAAGTATGCCATTTGGGGTGGTATTTTCATAGTCTTCAACATCTCTCTTTGCCTTATAAAGCTCTTCCTTAGCTTATTCTTCGGATTTTTTGTTGTTTTTGCTGCTGGATTCCCCCCTTTTTTCTGTGCCGCATTTCCGTTCCGTATTGGAAAAAGCTTCCATCTTTGTGGTTTTGTGTATGGTTTTTTTTTTAATAATTGTGTTTTGTTCTAACATTTATTCAATGGTTTATCAAAATGCTGACGACGACGCGGCCGCCGCCGCTTCGTCTGGCTGCCATTTTAAGAACTAAAGTTTTTCTTTCTACTATTTCTCGAGCTCTTTGTTTGCAGTCCCTCTGCAACCTCTTCCCGCTGTAGTTCTCCCTCTGTTTAGTTCCCTTTTGTAGTTCCCTCTCTCTTTACTTTTCTCTTTTATTTTATTCTTCGTTTTCTATGCATATCGCCTGATACGGCGCTTCGGCTACGTCCATTTCTGCGTTTTGTATGCATTCAACGCATTGCCTTCGAGTGAAGTTCTTTTCATTCTTCCCTTCCCATTTTTTTATCGCAAAACTTTGGCAGAACAGGAAAAGGCGCGTTCGGCGTTCGGACTTTGTCTTTTAGTTTCTTTTAAATATTTTTTCCATATATATCTTAGTATTTGTCATATGTTTTGTATGCAAAAGTGACATTTCCTCAGCGCGGATTTTTAGCTCTTATCAGCATCAGCTGCTGCTACTGCTGCTGCATGCAACATGCGGGTTCCACTCTCATTCCTGCGTTTCTGTCGCTGTTGTCAGTCGATGACTGTCTGTCTGTTTGACTGCTTAGATAAGCCTCATACTACCGCATTGATAATGCTGCGAAAAAAAGGAAGGAAAAATAAAGAAAGAATCTGCTTGAAGACGAGTCAAAAGAGCAAACTGTGCTCCGATTGCCAACTGATTTGCAACCGGAATAGCTGCGATGAAAGACAGAAAGAAAGGGGAGTGCTAGGATGGGGCCTACGATAGAGATTATTTCAGTAAAGTCAGCGATTTGGCTATGACATGGGGTATAAATGGTCTTTGGCAGCGTAAAGTTATATGAAATTTGTTCCCCGGAATCGATATAATTTCTATACAAGATTCCTCATAACAAACTACACAGTACCATAGCTAATCCATCTCGATCCATATATAATATTCCTCACAGTTGCATAGATATTCCCAATATTCCACACTTCGGAAAGAGCATTTTCTTGTGTCTCCTGAACATTCCACTAAATGTATGATTATATATTTTTGTAGATTGTTATTTTATTGCACATATATATTTTCCGATTGCAAAAATTCTTCTGCCTAGAGACAGCAGCTTCGAGGCTTGTTTTCATCCCATAAATCACTGATAAAAACTCAAGTGGTATGCATCTACCATAGAATTCCATTCCATTTCATTTATATTCATTTAAATGTGCATATTATTTTTTCTGTTTCCGCGACGCGTTTGACATTCAAGGCACTGACCATGGGCAATTAGTCAGTGTTTGTGGCAATGGAAATATAAACTAATAGCCTATTCCCCATTCCTATGCCTCATGCCCCTTCCTTTTCAATAAAAGACATTCCCCGAAACACGCACTCTGTGTCTCCCTCCAGCAAGAGACTTGAAAGGGAGACCGTCGCAGCAGAGATATAGGGGTAGGGGCTGGCTGTCTGTCTTTTAATTTCGTGTGTAAATTGGTCTACAAAAATTAAATTCATTATTGTAAGCAATGTTAATAACATTATCGTCCCGGCCTGACAACTTTATTGGTCATCAAACAGAGGCATGGACTTTGATTGAAGCACAACCAAGACTGAACATTGTATTGCGAGGGGCAGTGATTTCTTATTGGAAATTACATATGTATGGATGAGGGCGTATAAAGACATGAATATGAGTGAGAAGAGGGAGGAAATTTAGGAAGTAAATTGAATAAAAATGTGTGTTTTATTTTACTACAAAAAGTATTCCAAAATTGCATTATTCGCTTGCATTAGGGTAGCTTTTCAATTGGATCTACAGTTTCCCATATAATTATCTATCATATTATCCGTAAAGCACCCAAGAAAGAATATAATTCCAATGCTCCTTTATTACTCCCAAAGAAATTTCCCTAACTGTATTGATTGTTGGTCAACACATTCCTGCATGATATCATTTCATTCCATTAGAAATGATCTCCAATTGGCTCATAACCGCTTCTAAATCGGTATTCTCATATCATTTCATCATATCATATCTGTATCCATATCTCAACCCTTTTCTTCTGCTTCCCTCAAAAATAAACCGGATTCACCTCAGCCTTGACTTCTTTTCTCCCCTCTGCCAGCACATTCCTCGGGTGACGACTACCTGCCTGCTCGCTGCTCGCTGCTACCTCTTCCTTTTCATTGAAAAAATACAACTCTTGCCATAATCGTATTAGAATTCATTTGTGGTCCAAGACAATAAAAAGGTTTCCCATTTCATTAAAATAATTTCAATGTACCGCTGGCTGCCGGCAGCTCCTTTGGTCTCGCCTTTCCCTGCCCTTACATTCCACTCTGAATCTCCCTTTCAGACATTGACGCCCGTCTGTCTATATTCACAGACTCTGGCAGAAGAGGGGGGCTTGCCAATAATCATTTGGTTTTTATTTAGGCGAAAACCGAGAAATATGCCAAGTGGCCAATGACTTGGACAGAGTGGTAGAGAGAGAATGACTCATTTGTATCTGTGTATCTGCGAGATTCCATGGAAACAACAACGATCTGCACAGGGAACAACAACAACAGCCATTTGGCAGCTGGCAGTTGTGCAATTTAATACTCATATTAATCGCTCACTAAAAAGTTATTCAATTGGCGACTATATTTTTTAGTGGCTTTCGCTATAAATTCACCGAAAATTTCATGGCATACTTTTAGCTGGCCATCAATATTCGCATTGATGGTGCCCCCAAACGATGCAGCGGGCCTTTAGGCGGTTCCAAAGAGAAAAATGTAGAAGAGAAACGTTATGGTAGATAGATATAATATGCAATATATTTATAGACAGATGCAAGTATAGTTATATGTATATAGGGAGACAGAAGCGTGCTCAAGTGCTCGTCTAGACAGCTGTTTCCCTCCGGCCAGCAAAATATCAAATGAAGTTGAATTTTCGCCCAAGGTAAATATTGGTGAGTAATTGGAAAGGCTGTGCGAGGAACAGGAGCAGCAGAAGTCGGGTAAACTGCTCACTGCTAAATGCCAGTCATTGTTGTTTGTTGTGGTGGCAAAATGCTGGAAAAGCTTCAAAGAAACTAAAGTCAGTCCTGCAGTCGCCAGACTTCTTGGTTTTCTTACGACTGCATTGGGGACTTAACGAAGCAAATCACTGAGAAAGTTAACTAGAAAAACTAGGGGAAAAAAACTTGTGAGGGAAACCCTTTTTCTCGCTCCTCTGCTTTTCCTTGGCAGGAGTAACACCCCACCGATTTGCCCATCATTCAAAGGCCTTGCCCACATTTGGCGTTAATTAGTTTTGGCAGCAGTCGCCGTCCTTCCTGCGGGCATGAGACTTTCTTTCCACCAATCATTTACAACAGCAGCACACTCTCCATTCTCTCTACTTTCTTTCCTTCCTCTTTTTTTCACAAAAAACAATTTTCATTAACAGTCCGTGGACGTCGTCGTAGTCATCGACATTTGCCCCTCAATCCCTCAATTGGTGGCAGCCCCAGTCATGGATGATCCCTCTCCGCCCCCCTCTTTGCGTGTCGTTTCTCTCTGATTACACATTTTAACGCCATTTTTGGCGTAACTTTTTCTCTTTTGCCTCCTGAATTTTCCTTCGTTA
This sequence comes from Drosophila guanche, assembly GCF_900245975.1. Taxonomy (NCBI): domain Eukaryota; kingdom Metazoa; phylum Arthropoda; class Insecta; order Diptera; family Drosophilidae; genus Drosophila; species Drosophila guanche. The sequence continues at coordinate 2,070,280 of NW_022995752.1, read as the reverse complement.
AACCCTTTAGGCCACGCAAAAAGTGTAGGAACAACTTTTTCTCCTGCTGAAAAGAATCTCAATGAAGAAAGGCACGGCAAAAGGGTTAACAAGGAAAATTTGATTTATTTGATGAGTTTTTTGTGTTGTTGTTTCGATGGGGGGAGCTAGAGGGAGAGTAGGACGCATTGAATGAGCATAACATGAAGTTTGTATTAAGCCTTTTCCTAGGAAAAACTAACTGAAGTTGATGGACATGGAAATGGAGCTAATTAGGGAGAAGTTTAAGTGGAAAATTAAGGGAAATTTAAGTTCAATTGATTGGGAAATTAAAGGAAATATGAAGAGAATTGCGAGGTAAGGCAGAGAATTAATTGCAAAGTGACATTGTGTTGGAGCTTCAAGTCATGGATAGTTGTAAGGGTATTATGTACGCGGATTTCTAATTCTCCTCAAACTCTCCTCCTAAAACATTTTCCTCCTCTTTCCTCCTTTAAAGATTCCCCTTGTTTTCTTTTTGTTTTAATTTAATATTCTTTCTTTTATTTAACGATTGACAAACTGAAAACTTTTTAATACTCGTCCATTTCCCAATTTTGTTGTCATGTCAGAGGCAATGCCAGAAGAGCAGCGAGCATGGTTTATGTATGTCACATTATTGTCGCCTTAGGTATTCCTCCTGCACTTGTCCGTTCCCCTCAGGATCACATTTTCGATTCGAAGGACATGCTACAGGCAGTTACCCAATGGAATTTCAATGCACTCACACTTCTAGCACTCTCTCTACTTGGCTGGCCAGCTCTCTAATAGACAAGCGACACTTTGCTCTAAATTCAATAAAATAAAGTAAAGAAAGGAAAAGCAAAACTTTTTGCAGCAACAAAGCCGCTGATTATCCTACACCCTGGCAAGGAGGTGGGCATTGGGGGGCGTGTCAAAGTAAAGGAAGTGACATGAATAATTCCCCAGAGCAAACATATCCATGGCCAAACGGAATGGAAACCCTTATTGTAATCACATTTACACGGGGGCAAAACGAAGGAAAACTCTCGAATGGAAGTTGTAGATTCAATTAGATTTAATTTACGCAACTTTTCCTACACGAAAGGGAAGCAGCACAAAACTTTGGAGCATAATTAACTAAGGAATACGCACTGGCAGTCGGCACCCAGACAGCTCTTAAAGTTAAGGTTAACTTTAACTTGAAGTTTAACAGGGAGTTTTGCTCCGCCACGTCAAATGTCAAGTGAGTGCCGGGAACATTAAATGTGTAAAAATTGCAAAACTTTTCTCATATAAAATGTGTATTAAATCATTTTTTATGAGAACATTTTCTTGGTTTTTAGTTGCGAGGTTCCGCTTATTTTTCTGCTGTTTTGGGGTGGGAAAACTCTCTTGTTTCCACCTGCTTACATTGTACCTTTTGCTGTTGCTTGCCCCGCTGTTCTTTGTGCTCTTTTTTAGCTTCATTTTTTATGCTTGCTGCCGTTTCCATTCTTCATTTTATGCCTTTTTTGGCGGCGGATTTGTTGCTGCTGGAAGTCAATGCGTATGAGTGATATTTTATGAATGCAAAAATCTAGAATTCTAGAGTTTATAGTTCATTTAGGGGCTTTATAAAATGGAGCACCTGTTTATGGGAGTATCTTCAGGGTATACAGAAATTATTACCTTAACTTCCGACTTTTCTAGGGTTACTTTTTGTCACTCTTACAGCAGCCTCGAAGAAAAGCTATTGACCCTTCGGTCACTTGCCTCCACATCTGTCACTTTTACTCCAAAGATTCCCTCTGTCTTTTGCACACTTGCTAATCAAGTGTCCTTTGTGTACAAGCAACTTTGATGGCTAAATGTCTATATGGTGTATATATAACAACTGAATTATCATAAGCAGTCACGGACATCAAGAGGCAACTGCTGTTGCTGCTGCAGTGTGAAAAAGTGACTGCAAAATAATCGCAATGCAAAATAGTTTTCCCAACATCTGCCGCTGCTGGTGCGACCCCCAGCAAAAAGTGAACTTGACATTTGACATGTGCCAGCCAGACAGAAAGCCAAATGAACAGCAAAACAGCAGCCAGAAAAGAGGAACGAAAGCAGCAAAAAGAAAGCAACAAACGCAGCCAAATGCAAGAACTCGATGCAGTCAAAAAGTAGCAGCAAAAGCAGTCAAAAAGTAGAAACAACAAGCAGTTGACAGGATTATAATTTGACCGAAAGAGTCAAACTTCTAACAAACAGTCATGACAAAAGGAAGTCTGCCACAACCCCAGCCACCAGAAAATGTTAGTTAGCAGCGACTGAACTTTTAATTAACATTTCCTTAACATACTCCAATTGTTAATTAACATTCAACTAACATTTCAAAGGGGTGGCACTGTACCTGTGTATTTGTGTGTGTCGTTCTACCTTCATTCAAGGTTAAATTCATTAGCTAATTGGCTGAAGTGGCGTGCCTCTAAATCAGGCGAAAAACTGTCAACATGCAAAAGAGCTGTTGACAAGAGAATTTATATGAGAATTTCCATTAGTGTGCATTTCCATTAACATTCTTAAACTTAAAAACGCTGACAGGATCTAGCTTTAAAGTAAAGTTTTCTGCTGACTGCCTGTCTTGTCTGCCTGCCTCTCAATATAATATTTAAATTAGAATTGAAATGTTAAAAAGCCAAAGAGGCAAACAGACACCAGTGGCGGCTCATTGGCCATGACGGCTGGTGGTGATAATCTTCTACTGGAGAGACTAAACAGATAGTCAGAGAGGGAGTCAGAGAAGGGGCAGAGAGGGGTCTCCTAAGGAGGCAGAGAGAATGCCCAAAGGAGGCAGCAGTGTCCTGCAGGCAACAAGCAGCTGGGCTCGCTTCTACAATTTGCAAAAAAAAGTGTCAAAGTGCCGCCAGACAACGACAAGCCGCCAGACAATATTTTGTTAGACAACTGACAGTAAAAGAAAATGCATAATAAATACATGGAAATATATTCCACGGCAAAGAAAAGTAGCAAAAGAAAAGTCTGAGAACACGAAGTAAACCGCAGGATAATCAAATTGGGAATACATTCACAGTGAGAAAGCAACAAGGGAATGGCATTACAAAAAGTAAGCCAAGGCCAATTGTTATCCAGAGAATGGCAATGATTTGAGCAGCAATTGATGGATAATGAGATATATATTGTGGCTAAGAAAGTTTCTTAGAAATTGCCTCACAACCAAGTTATTTAATGCTAATAATGATGAAGCACTTAGAGGCGTAAATTTTCTAAAGGTAAAAGGAAGAAAAGACAAAGAGAACAAAAGGTGTTTGGGAGAGATGAACCAGGGCATCACAGGGCATGCAAAAATTCGTCACTTCAGTTGATAATAGACGTTTTTGTAGTCTTTCTTTAACCAAATTGGCTTTGCGTTAATGTCTCTCAAAATACTTAAACTTGTCCTTATTTAAATTCAAAATTTCAAAGGAAATTCGCTTCTAATCCGATTAAAAATTTCCGTTTAAGTCGAATTTTCTGCATCAAAAGAGTGGAAAAAGCATTCCATTCTCCTAAGGAAAATTCACTGCTATCTACAGTTTTCATGTGTCACAATGCCCAGCACCTAATGCTCGGCTCTTTGTATCTTTATGGCCTGCAGCCAGCAGTTGGCACTAACCAAAGAGAAGCAAGAAGACTAGCAGCAAGGAGACTCCTGCTAGGACGAGCACAAAGGAGACTGCTCTTCCCACTGACCTGGCTAATTCCTAACCAAAAAAGAGGAGATTGCTCCTCCTAGTTCTTCTGTACATGGGTCACGCACTCTACTCGTTTTTGGCATTCATAAATCGCTTACGAAATCTGAAATGTTGATCAGATTTGTGCAACAATTTTGATGGCATTTTGGCAGCAGGCTGTAGGATGCTGCTGCCAACCTGTCCGGCATCGTAAATAGCAATTTGCCAGCTGCAGAAAAGTGTCTGCATTTTGCCAGCCTACGACACTAAGTGCGGGCAGAAAACTCGGATTTTGATTGGCAATTTGTGCGTTTCCTGGTGCTGGAACTTCGATGCACGCCCGTATCAACATAAATGCCTCCTTCTTCCCTTAGCCTGGCAGCAAATTTGATTCTGTTTGCCTCCTGCAAGTGCAATTCAACGAGCAAACTAATTTGATTAGACCAATAAATACACAACATTAGCCTTGGCCAGTGGTTTGTCCTCTGTTTAATCTCCTGTTTAGATCCCTGTTTAGTTCTCTGTTTAATTCTCTGTCCTGTGTTTGGTTGGCTTAATTAAATTTGATTTGCCCAAGCCCCGCCACTCTCTTGGCGGTCAATTATGCAAAAGGTTTTCCGATTGCCGAGCATTGCGCTTTTAGTTTCAATTACAGCTGAAAATGTGTTTAAATTATTCAGTTTTCCATTAGTGGGAAGCGACTTTCGCCCACTGGCAGACGCATCTCTGGCATAGATACGTGTGTCTGTTGCACATGGGTCATGGGTCAAACTAAAAGTGTGACATAGAAACGGAAAAACTCTTAAATGAGTTCTCTTGACAATGAGGTCAAGACTCAGCCTGAAGCCACATTCCTCTCTTTTTTAATTCTAAAACCTCTCTGTACGTCAAAACCTTTCTTTAACTTACATTTTCCTTCCATTTCTACTGCAAAGTTTTCCCCGAAATTTCATTTTATTTGTCCTACAGCTGGATTTTCCCTCTAATTTTCCATATATTTTTTTCCCTTCCTCTGCGCACTGCAGGCAAACATCATAAAACCCTTGAAAGGGTCCTCTTAGATATAAAACACTTGACCGCTTGACCTAAATTTCACACAAAAACCATAGCCAGGGATCCCAGGGATCAACGACTCTAGAGGACTAGAGTCAAATGTCAACACACAACAACAAAAAAGAAGAAAAACCGAGCAAAAATGTTTTAAAAATTCCAACACGTCGGCAATTTTTGGGATGATGCGCATAAAATAAGCATGAAAATCGAGCGCACAAATCAAAGGGCAAGGGAGGGATAAACTATGAGTAGTAGAAAGGGTTTTAATATCTGTGTAGAAACTCGCCTCATTAGACATTGAATCATGGACTCTGCCATGATTTGCACTCCAGCAATCGAATCACATCACACGAACATCGCCCGAGGGCGTGAATCGGCGTAAATTGATTTCATCCTTCGATGAAAGGAGGCCGCCCCGAGGCGCCAACGCGCCAGGCAGGTGGCCTGGAAAATTAAAGATTATACCTCCTGTTCGTGTTTAGTGTTTGATAAGCTCCATTCACTCACGTGCCACATTTTAGCACACTATTTGGGCGATGGTGGAAATATCCTGGAAATATTCTGCCACAGACTAGGCTGAAAATGTGTCAATTTGGCGTCAAAGACATTTGACGTGGGGGGAGGCAACAACATGTTTACATTAGCAATAAAACAGGCGTAGCAGAAGCATCTGAAATTCGAGGATGTGGCACAGGGAGTAGCAACAGCAGCTGTCGTGTGGCAAAAGCAGCAGGAGGAGAAGGAGCTGGCTGAGAGGTGCGTAGCATGACTCACGTACGCGTGCGGAGTGGGAGAATCTCTGTTGGATCCGCCAGACAATAACTATAATTGTCGCATCAGCATTTCTTTTCCACCAGCCACAGCCCCAGCCACAGCCACGAAAGAAGCCTTAGGCCTGTGCCGCAAAGCCTAGCTTCTGCTTACCACCACTCCCGGCTACCCCTCATAAAACGAGCCATGAAGTCAAGGAATCGTGAGAGTGAGTGAGCGAAATTCTTAGGCGGAAGGAGGTAAATTCCATTAAACAGAAGACTCAGCCAGACACGGCCACAGACAGCAGCAGACAGCAGACACAAAGCCCTGAAGGAAGGCGGAACGAGGAAGACTGAAGCCTCGTCAAGCGTTTCCTTCGTTCCATTTGTAGGTCTGTGCTCTGGCTGCCATTCGGCATATCAAAAATTCTTAAATTAAAGTCAATTTGAAGACGCAGACACAGAGATGATGATGATGATGATGATGCCGCTGCCGCAGAAAGGGACACAGCTGAAGCAGTTGTAAGCTCAAGTCCAGAAGTGAAAGTTAAGGCTGATTGGGCAAATAAGAAGCGATAATGTGCGGATGAGTATTTGAAGTTAGAGGGCACAAGGAATGTGTGTAGGGAAAACAAAACGAAATTAATAGGGAAAATAAGGGAAAGCAATAGAAGAGAACATGAAATGGGCAAAGGGAATAAAGCGAAGTGATAAATTATAGAGACAAAATAGTAGAGAAACTGCAGGGAAAAGAGTTGAGGAGGAGGTAATGAATATCTGTCTAGATATCTAGAAAATCAGCAATAAAGAATCAGAAAAGCAGGATCAAAAAGTCTCCTTTTTACGTCTAACTTGAGAGAAAGCTACAGCATAGCTTACGATTAATAAGTCGCTAGCTAAAAACATAAAAACAGAGTCAATTTTTGTACCTTTATAAGCCCCTGACAATGTTTTATTTTCCTAAACTTTTAGCCCAAAACAAATTTTAGCTAAACAATAAACACTTTCAGTGGATAAAACTTTATTATTTACGATGAGAAAATCGATAGCTTAAATTCCTGAAATCCTTGCCAATCGATGTCTTTTTTAATCACTTAATTTTTTCCCTTAAAACACTTTCAAAGACTAAAAACAATCTAAAAACATTTGCCCCGCAATGTCCCAGCGTTAATTAACAATTTGTTGTGCCACATGCGGCACTTGGCACAGCTAGAGAATCTCTTTCTAGGAGTACTTTCTTCTCTTCTCTTTCTCTGCTGCTGCTACTCCTCGGACAACGTTTACGCTTTACGAGAACGAACATTTTAATCTAATTTAGCACACACTTTAGATTTATATTTGCTTAAATAGAAGTTATACGAATGCCACGTGACGGGCATGGCAAAAGGACAACACAGAAGGAAACGCAGAAGAGCGAAGTAGAGGGGTGGGCTGGGTTGGTTTGTGTGGTCAAGGATGTGGCGGCAAAGCCCAACAAAAGAAACCCCTGGAAACCCTGACATAAAAGAAGCAATTTTTATTATTATAGTTTATTTTTTCCTGTCTTTTTTTGGAGAAAACGTGTTGCAGCAGCAGCAGACTCCATCCTCTGTGGCAAATGCATTTGCAACACAATCCAATAAGCAGAGTGGGGAAAAAGCGTTTACTAGACTCAAATGCAATCAGTTCTGGCAATTGTTGGGCACCAAAAAAGAACCAAAAAACGATAGAAAAAAAGATAAATTTACTAACCTTAGCCATAGACGCGTCTCAGTAGCGTAAAAAATGAGTAAATGGCATTCAGCAGCGACTGCAAGAGTTTCAAATTCATGGGATAAGTGCCGCCCACAAGTATCTACAGGAAAAACTCAGCTTAATAGTCAGTTATAAGTGAATAAAGAATGAATAAAGTACTCACAGCTAGAGGTTTTTGGGAACGCATTATCAAAAACTTCAACGTTTTTTGTGTATCAATATCAAAGTCCATCCAATTGCTTTCATAAGCGGCAATGGCAATGTCAAAGCTCTGAAAAAATGGTTAACAAATTACTATATGTAAAGTGAAGAAATATTTAAGATTAAGCTCACTTGAAAGTAAAGTTCATTGGCCACGGAATAGAGTACAAAACTATTGGCAAATATCATTACCATATAGGCAATGACAATCACAGATTGGGCAATGGTTTGTGCCTAAACAAGAGAAACAATTCATTGGGATACTTCGTTCAAGGAACTCCCAACTAAACTTACTATAATCAAAGAGAACAAGAGCACACAGGACATGGCACCAAAGCACAGAAATTCCACAAGATGCAGATGTGTATTCAAGGCATTCATGGCATCCACTAGGCTAAAAAAAGTAGCGTAAAAATCATAAAAAAAAAAAGATTCGACCTACCCAGCTAGTTTTAGATGATATTTAATGCACCAAATAATCTCTCTTCGTACAAGTCGCTTTTCCAGCTTTTCCAAGCTCCTCAGCTTGTGCTGCAACACCCGACACATGAGGATGCCAAAAAGCGTAAATGTCACCACCAGATTCGTGTAGGGAATATACATGCAACAGCCCATGGGCGCCATGATGGCCTGAATCACAAAGAACATTTCATAGTAAGGCGTAGCGTACTTGTACTCATCGATGGACGGTAGGTACATGCCATAGGGTAGCACTAGGATACCGAAAAAGCTACATTATCCATTGCATAACGCACCTGTGAGACAAATCTTACCCCTTTCTGAACCAAAAATGGGATAGGTGACAAAACCAATGCATGTACAGGTGCCCATGAGCAGATTAATCCTGCCAATGTTGATCGACAGACGTGTAGTTTCATCCACCAAACGTAGGATGTGAGCATCCCTCGATTCCTATAGCGTAAAGAAACATTCAATGCACTGTTTAGATACGCTCAATCCACAAGATGCAGCTGGCCACTCACTAACAACTGTATGTAGTAGATTTTGACCATTTCTATGAATCTCTCGTAGCTTCCACGTTGCACGCACAGCAGCACACCGCGCACCACAGTGTTCGTAAAGAGCACCGCCAAGTATACATTTCTGATGATGAAATCCAACGATTCCGTGCTCAAATATATATCCACATACTGCGTACAGTTTATCACAATGTAGGGCGTCATGGCCACATAGCGTCGCCAATTGTGCACAAAAAGATACGACCAGAACTTCATCAGCTTCAAGGTGCTGCCAAAGATGGGCATGTCCACGGTGTCCATTGATTTGAAATCCATTGAAGGCAAGGCAGGTGTTGTCCCGCCTGCACAGGTGTTGTCAATGAAGGTGTGATGCCTATCGATGTTAAATATATACTCCCCGACAGAGAAGACAGGCAGGGCAGGACACCCTTTCGTGATGCTAATTAATGGGCTTTCAGTTTGGTTTGCTTGAGAGTGTGTGTGTGGGGACAATGTGTTAATTACACAGCCAGAGGGGTTTGGTTGATAATTATACGTAAAATTTATATAAGGACACTCAAACTCCAGCAGTCAGAGCTCTTAAAGTGTAGAAATTGTAAACTTAAAGACTGCCTAATCCACTGGCAAGTGAAGTAGCCCAAGATTTCACTCAATTGAGCCACAAAACCCAACCCAAGCCACACTCACACAGAACACATCTTCATTTTTCATGGGGGTGGTCCTGCCTCAGCCTCAGCCTCAGCCTCTCTGTAGACCGATAAAAAATCTTAATCGTTGGCAATTTGTCTGCAAAAGAACATCTCGCACACCCCAAAATACCCAGAAAAACCTCAAAAGCAAACAAAAGACGACCTTTTTCATTAGAAAAGAGCCCCAAAACACATGTTCTTTGGTCCGTTTGGTATCTCTGTGTGGTAATTCTTTGAACTTTGAACTGAAAGAACCTCACACGATATTTTGGGGGCAGCCACAGCACTGGGCACCATCATTTATCAGCGTCCGAGCATCCTTAAGGTATTTTTCTTTCATTCACAGCAAAGAAAGATCGACAATCTTTTAATTGAGTTGCAATTGGCAAAGGTAGAATCATCAATCATACAATAACTTTTGCCTTTAATTACATTCCGAGAGGCAGCTTACGGCAAGTTACATTGCGTATACGCCCTGCCCTGTGTGTGTTTACCTGTCACTTAGAGTTTTATATCCAAGTTGTTACACGGGCGGGCTCTTACGCTTGATTTGCTTTTACGATGACTACAACGACTAAAAGGACTCCTCCACGTATGATGTATGTGCAAGGAAGAATTCCTTCCCTTCCCCCAGTGCTGCTGTCTGGCTGCTGTCTTAATATGAAACTTTTTCTTTGGGGTGCAAAACTGTGCACTGTGAAAAACAACTTAGAAGAATGGAAGTGGCTAAAAAGTGGCTGGGATACTTGCAGTTATTTTTTATTCGAACCAATTAGAATTTTAATTGGCAAAACGTGGGGCTATTAAAGGCAACAGACCGAGCCAGCCAAAAACTATGAAAAACCATAAAGAAAATGACTTTTTGGGTGTGAAAATTGCCTTCTGCTGGGCTAGCTTCATGTTTAAAGTGGAAATTGCTATTTTGTAATACGCTTCAGGGCGCACTCCTTTTTTTGAGTTGAACAGTTCCCATGCAAGTGCAAGTATCTTGTATCTTTTGGCCTGTATCTGGCGTTAAGGAAGCACTTAACACGCAGCCAGTCGGTGAAGTCTTGCAACTAACTTTTCTACCTCCTCCCGGCTGCTTGCCTGCTAAGTATGAAAAGCGCTCCAAGACACTAGCGGCATCGGGTGCGCCAGACAGTAGTTTCTTTGCGGATGGGTCTGAGTGTGGTGCGGTGTTGCATGCAACGTGTCATATGACAAGTGAAATGTGCGCAAAATTACTTGTTTAGTTGTGGCTAAGACAACGCCTCAGAACTTCCCCCGGAAAACTTCCCGGAAAATGCAAGATAAATATTTGCCATGAGTGGTGTTTTGGTCAGAAATGCCGTAGAAACGAGGGAACTGTGGGATATTTCGAATTGAATCTAAGTGTCTGCGTTATAGCCTTTGATTCCCCTTGAAAATCATTCTCCCTTTCTTATATGATCTCGTACTTGGACTTCTGCTTCTTATGGTCATTGTAATAGCTACAACATACTTTTTTATTGCCCATAAAAAGGGTGTAGAAAAGGCAGACTTCTGTTATGGACAAAATAGACTTGATTAAAGTCTCAAAATATGCACAAATATTCGTTGAAATATTTGTTAAAATTGTGTGAGGAATATATTTATGTATATGTAGTAAATATGTATAAATATTGCAAAGATGTTGATATATGCGTGGTAGATGTAGAATATGTATAAGCAATGAAGAATTAAGTCCAAACTATGCAAACAAAAGTTTAAAAACACCTTAACAACAAAAAATATATTAAAAACAGAAATATATTTAGTTTCAACAGTTTATGTTATGCCTTTCACGTGAATCTATGATGGCTTCTGCCTGAAAAACTTTCGAACCGCCCTCCAAGCCACCAAGAGCTGCGGGCTAGAGAGAAGGAAACTTTGTTCCACTTTTCTTTTTCTTTGTATTGTATTTTTCCCCAAAGCTTGTAAGAATACTCGGATACATGGCGGCGTACACCTCGAGGGATGTCATTTGGAGGCGGAAAAGTGTAAAAATTAAGCAGCAGAGAGGGACACCGAGAGGAGCGGAACACAGTCAGGCAATAAGTGAGATAAAATTACTTGGTAAAGAGAGAGGGAAAAAGTCGGCAAAAGGCGGTGGCTAAAAGTAATTGTAAAGTATGCTAAGAGGCGTGGTTCTGACAGAGCCTCAAGAGATGCGTTAGAAGACAAAAGAAAAAGAAGAAACAGCAGCAGCATTTCGTAAGCGGAAAATCTAGCACAAGGTTTCGCTTTTCCTTACTGCCTTTCCTGCTTTACTCTCAATTAGCCAAAGTTCCTCTTCAAGGATGATGTTCCTTAAAGAGTCACAAATAATCATTTGTATCTCTTTGTATATTTCCGTTTTTTTGGCGGGAAAACGTACCCCGAAATGTAGGGGAAAACTTTTTCAATCAAAAATTATCAAAGTAAACATCAAAGATACGGGATACATCAGGCAGGCATCAGGCAGCATCCAAAGAGCGTCAACAAATTAGCAAAGGGGAAAAAACAGCTCCAGCCAAAAGGAAAGGCAGGAAAAACCAAGGGAGAAAAATGTCAACACCAACACACGGCAAAAGTTTTTACACAACAACAAACATTTTCACACCTCATGAGTGGAATTTAAAATTTTCCGTCCTGGGGCCTCCTGCCTCGCCTCAGTCTCTGTATTTTCCCCCTGTGTTCTCCACTTTTCATCACCCCCTGTTACATTTTCATATCAATTTCGTTTGGGATTAAGTTATATTTTAGTGCTTTATGGCCAAAATGTGTTTTGTGGCAAGTTCTGCTGCTGATGCTGCCACTGCCACTTGCCACTTTCCACTGCTTCTGCTTTTGCTGGTGTGTGCTTTTCCTCATTTTCATGTGTGTTACCTGCTGAAATTTGGAGCACGTGCTGTAGCCAGTCACTCCACAAGGCTTTCCCCACATTCTTCCCACAATGTGTGCTCTTTCGAGCAGAGAAAAGCCGTTTCACCAAAATATTGATACAGCCTCAAGTGTTGCACACAAAAAGACACGGAAATATTCGACTGCATGCGGAAAATGAGATTGTTGTTGAGTGGAAAACGAGGTAAGACTGTAAGATTGATATATTGTACTGTTACTGAAATTTCTTGGGATTATTGGTTTTATAATGTAAAAAAAGTGAGAAACAAAACTACTCCGAAAAGTCTTCTATGCTTTGAAATGTAGCCTAATATTTGCCTTAAAATAAATTAATAAATTCAGGTTGAAAAATAGGTAATTTTAGAGAATATTTCAAGAATATTTATGTGATAATATAGGCTCTGTTTAATCTGAATTTCACCTGATATTCCACCATTTTACTCCACAATAAAGTCTCTTTTTTCTGTTGTGTACTTCAGCCAATAGTTTCATAATTTTCAAGCTCTTCTTCCACCAATGCCAAGTTCCAATTTCTTCCCCATTTTGCCGCATTGCCATTTCATCATCGTTTTGCTTAATTCAATGGAGTTTCTCGAGTATCTGGAAACTACGAGACACAGATGTGAGCGAGTACATGAAGGGATGGCCATGGATGGTCATACAAATCATAACAGTCATGACCCGTCCGGGCATAGTTAATAAAAAATGCGAGAGGGTGTGGGGCCCCAAAGCAGCAATTGCCATACCAACAGGCACATTACAAGAGCAGCAGAGAGGCATTGGAGGAGGAGCAGGAGGTTGAAGAGGAGAGAGTCTGTCAGAAAGGGCAGCAGCAAGTCCTGCGATTTCGAATCCAAATCCCAATTCACAGCATGAGGGGGCATATAATTCAAACACGTACTAATACTACACAGTGTTCACCTCAGAAAGGGCACTAAAAGGGCAGGAGTGGGCTGAGAGAGAGTGAGAAGAGTGGCACGGGCAGAGAGAACCTTCGGTAATCAGGCAATTTCATATGAATAAATAAGCGCCCCCCGAGTGGGTATACGAGCAATAAATTCCGAGTGCGACGTCGTCGACTCCTTATGAACATTTTAAAAGCCACCGAAAACTATGGAAGCCCCCGACTGTGACTGTGATTGCAGCACGAAGCACAAACCAACACCCATGACCCACCACCCACCACTGGAAGAACGGCTGCACCTACTGGAACGGAACTGCCAGCCTGTAAGGCTATGGCTACTTCAACTCGGGAGTATTAGAATCCGGAACAACAGCAAAATTTAAATTTATTACCAAAAAGCGTGCAGCAGTGGCAGCAGCAGCAGGGCCAGAGAAGGACCAGGCCCAATGAAGGTGTTTATTACTTATTTAGAAAGGCAAAACGCCTGCTACATTCTACTTTCGAAGAAGACTAAGAGGTGGCAGAGAGAGCAAGAGAACTGCTACCAATGTGTTGGATAAGAAAATGTATCAGAAAAATGGGTGTATAATGAGGGTGCAGCAGATGCCCTTACAAACCAGGAATTTGAGGCATATTTATGTGCTAATCTATGAGATAGATCGTGAATTTATTGAGAATATATTTTTCATGTTCGTAGAAGTAGAAAGATCATTGCTATATCAGTGTAGAGAGACACTTTTGTAGAGAGACTTTCTGTAGTCTTCAAACAGGAGGATCTATGATTTATTTTTATGGAAATTATTTTAATGAGGACCTTGTTTCAGGTATTTACAGAACTTCTGAATAACTTTTAGCCATACGTTATAATACATTAGTATTATAAGCCAATTGGCTGTCTTTTATTTCAACCCCCCAAACCTCATTCCATAGCCACTATACCCCTTTCTGCCTCACAGGTAAGCGCAGTTCCATTCAGGTTCGTTCCCCTCACAGCGGGAGATGGCGTGGCGTAACTCCACTTGTAGCTACTTGGCAGGAACCCCATCGAGAAAGAGAGAGAGAGAAATGGAGAGAGCGAGCATGAACGTGCCTGAAGCTTTGGCGCCCATCAAGTGGCTATCGAGGAGCCCGAAAGTAGCGATAGAGAGAGAGCCCATCTAGAGCCCCAAAATCCGGCTGCTCCTGCCGCTGCCACTAAACATTTTAATTAGAAATTTTGCACGGCAGAGTAGAGTAGAGTAGAGTGGAGCCCAGCGACCACAAATCCAATTATCAAGTAATTATGCATTTAATTTGGCACAGCGTCAGCTAAGGATCGCTGAGTGGATTGGGGCAAGGTAGGGGTACAGGAGAGGACTCTTTAATGCTATTGCTGATGGGCTGGCCATCGAATCAGCAGCCACTCCACTTGCCACACATGCCACATGTGTTGGTGTCTACTCGCATGCAAATAACACGCAAACTTTTGCTGCAAGCCCAGGGGCTTTGAAATATTTCAATTTATCTCTCTGTGAGCGGGGTGAGCATCGCCAGTGCGAAGCTTTACTGTACTGTCTGTACTCTACCGTCTGCCTGTGCAATTAAAAGTTCTGCCATGTTGTGTCTGCTCTCCCAGACGTTTATTACAAATGTCGAGACCCACAGACGATCAACCGACCGACAGACCACAGAGGCCACACCACATTCAAAGAGGTCAAGTGCCAGAGTCTGAAAAGTCGCTTTTTGTTTTGTTTTTATATCCCTAAAGTCGGGAAAAGTCGGGAAATCGGATGTGCCATTTATGAGCGTTTTTGTCTTGTAATTGGTACAAAAAAGATTTGATTTTCATTTTGAGTTGTTTAAATTCTATGAAAACTATGGCTATTATGGAGAAATGTTTAAAGAGAATTTTTGTATCATTTAAATAGATTAAAGTAGTTTTAATCCTGATCTGCCCTAATCTATCGCACCCCCAGAATGTGATCCTTAGGTGCGTGCATCTTTCAAGTTTTCGACAGCTCCCTGCCTTAAATTCAAGCCTTTCGTGTTTTCTGGCTTTGTTTTTTTCTCTACTCCTGGTTTTGCCATAAAACTGTCAACAACCGATGTGGAATGGCTTCTCTGACCCTCTGGCACTAGGCAAATATTTACCACTTGAATGGCAAAACTGGGACACTTTTTACAGTTCTTTCTTTTTCCCCTAAAAGCAGCGCCAAAAAAAGTGCGCCAAGATACATGTGGTGACCTGGTTTAATAACAGGCAACACTGCAGGTTTATTTCCAGAGAAAAATTATACAGAAAATTGCTTACAAATTTCCCAATTTTTCTTTATCTTGTCCAAAATGTAGACCCTGCCCACTCCTCCCGTCAGAAAAACCGCAGGAAATTGCCTAAAGGTGTCCCAATCAATCGATAGTTGGTGGTTATCCTTGATGTGGGACCCTCTGAAATCATGTTTATTTTCGGAACAGTCTTTGCCTTGACATACTTTTACGGTGGGTGAAAATTGGCCTAAAACAGTTTGATTTCAAGGAAAAATTTTCCTAAAAAGGGTGGAGACCGGGAGGTAAACTTTTGCCGCAACGCCTACGATTTTCGTTTGGATTTCGCGTCAGTTTTCTACGCATGTCAAAGGCGAAATGCCTTTGGGTTCGAGAATTGATGAGGGTTACACTACACCTCCGCAAGCACAAATTCCAAACAGAAAACTGTGCCCAAAGTTCCCTCAAGCATAAAATGAAGGACAAGTCGTTTCTTCACTTTTTCCCAAATTTGGTTTTGATTTCAACTGATTTTTAATCGAATTTCGCTAAATTAATTGTTTACTTTGCGACTGAACTGGATGCCGCAATAAATTAATTGTTTGCAACATTTGCATTTCTGCAGAGTGGAGCGAAACAAAAATAAATGCAGCAAAATGTAAAAAAAATGCACTGAGAAATGAATATTTTATGCGTATAATTCAATTACAAAACATTTTAAAAACACTGAATGAAACCTAGTGGGGGAGGGGTAGAGACACGGCACCTGGAGTGGGAGGAGGAATGTGTTGTGTGCGATGTGCGTTCGGTCATGCATTTAAATTAGTTACATGCATTTTTTATTAGCATGCGGCAGGCACAAACAAAAAATATTAAATCATACATTTTTTTCGGCTTTGTCACAGACTAATTGGAATATTCGATGAAAGGTGAGAGAGGGTGGGGGAGAGAGAAGGGAACACATATTTTATACTGACAAGCCACAGTGGGAGACGGACAGAGAGATGTTTTAGTTAGGCTCTACTTATTACTATTACTTTTACCGCAGTTATATGGAAGTTAAAGCGCACCAATTTCGATGAAGTGTTAGTAAAAGGTAAAAAATATGAATTAGCGCATTTTGTAATGTTTCTTTGAATTTTTGTATAAACTTAATTGTTTTCCTCGCATTGCATAGCTATAGACGAATACATCCTTTCATATATTACTTCAATAGTGCAGATTCCATTGAATTATTCTTAATTTTTTCATAAAGGAAATTACACATGTACATTAAAGAATATAACTTCATGGATTTCTGATACACCTCGACATTTCAAACTATTCAATCTTTGAAAAAAAGTGTTTGCCAGACGCTCTCATAAGTAAAAAATCCCCCACACCTCGCAACCTTGATATAATCCTCCATGCCGATCCATCCCAACGCCCCTCAGAAGTCAATCAATCAATAGAAAACCCCAAAAAAAGTGGGGAAGGCCATCCAGCCAATGTGTCAAGTACTTTATTTCAGCCTCAAACAATCTCCTCTGTCCCACTTTTATACAATTTTCTGAGACAGAAAAAGAGAGAGACAACTATTTAGTCAACCTAAATCCACAAAGAAATGAAGGAAAAGCGAAAGAAAAAAGCCAGAGGCAGGGACTCATCAATAAGCCAGTCCAATAAACAGGATGTATGCTTGAAGGCGCCACGCCAGCAGCAGCATTAGCAGCCGCAGGACAAGGACAAGGACTCCGTTCTCCCCTTCAATCAGCGCGGCCAAGTGGAAAATGCCTTGGCATAGTACCGCGCCCCCGGACACCTCTGACACCTTGTTACGGGGCAATAGACAACCAAAGAGAGAGAGAGACTTATTAACATTTAGATGAAATGCCACCCAGCAAATCTAAAGAAAGCAGAGAGAGAAGTGAAAGCAGTGAGAGAAGAAAGGTTAGCTTACTTTTTTGCATTTGAATGCCACAAAATACAGAGATTTTCCCCGGCAAGTTGTGAAGAGTGCTCCTCCTCTTGGCTTTGGGTTAATGGAAGGTGTGGCAGTGCCAACTGGTCTTCCATTTGATTGCTAAATAATTTGCATTGACTAATGAAAGCAGCACTTTTCAAAAGCTGACGGCACAACTTTCTCTCAATGGTGGAAGTCTCATCCTGCTAAAGAACTTCAAACACACTTCCTGCAACAGTCAAAAAGTTGACAAAATCTGCAAATTACATGCCCCGAGGAGGTACAACCAACAACAAACAACACAGCAGACAACAGACAATTGTCGTGTGGCAGACAATTGAGGAGGCAATTGTCTCAATTTTCCCGGGAGTTTTCGACATTGTTTTGTTGAAGCTTTTGAATTTTCTTTGTCTAACGAGTGCATTGTTTGGGTTTAGTTTAATCAGTAAATTTTCCCAAATTCCTGTGGATAATTTCAAGCAGTCGCTTCTCATAGTAAAGTCCTCCCACCCACTCATTAGGCATGCACTCAACGTGCTAATGAGCTTCGCTTAGGCTTAAGGTCACTCTCCACTCTCTCTCTCTCTCTCTATGTCTCCCTCCTTTGGGCCAATAAAATTGTAACAAGGATTGCATGATTAGTGTAGTAAATGCTCCTCTTGGCCGTAAAGCAGCGCACAACAAAATCAACTCTCACATGGTCAGTAAGATGAGCTTAGGCCCCGAAAATAAAGGAATGCTGAAGAGGCTTTTGTTGGCGTAGGTCTTAAATGTAATCTGTGGACAAGAGAGACACCAAAGAAAATCCCTTAAGATAGCAAAAGAGTATCTTTGGCATAAGATTGGTCATTCCTGCAGTTGGGAGGAATTTGCTAAGAAGGGGTGGTCAGGGAATGGTGAATATTGAGAGACCTGAAATTGCTCAAGCAAATGATCTACCAAAAGAGCGAGGAAATTCTCAGAAAATTTAACTAAATTTGACAGGAGAAAGAATAACCCCCAAAAAAGGAAGTGATGTTGATGTTATTAGAAGTTAAATCCTGCCAATATTCATTGATGAATAATGGCATCTCTCCTTTGTAGGGTATCTGAGAAAACACACTCTTAAACTGTAAATCTGTAGCTGAATAATGAACTCGAAGATATTTAGGGATGTGCAGTAGGTAGCTCCTTCTTTCTTTAACTGAATCAAGATACAAGACACACTCGTAACAACTGGAACGCCACTTCTATAAAAGAAATGTGTGAGCCACAATAATCGTAAATATGCAACGTAAACGCTTTTTGTGTGGGGAATAAACTAAAAGATAAACTGGGAATAAAATAGAATACCTCAGAAATCTCCAGGTACCTTATACCAATAGTTTATGTCAATGATTGGTTTATGTATCTGTACTAAAATATACTTTCTTTCTTGCAGCGGAAAACCGCTTGCTGGGCTCTTAATAAAACAATAAATTCCACATCTTCCTTCCTTGAAGCTGATGCTGCGGGGACTCCTACTCGTCTTTGCTTTGTTTTTATTAAAATGAAAGAAAATTACCCTCCAGTCATGCGTGTGGCACATAAACAAGTGCCACTGCCACAGAATCTCTGTCTCTGTGTGTGTGTGAGTGCGCCAGTATTTGCTTACGTTGTGGTTTCCCGGGCTTACAGCAGCAGGTCCAAAGTTTCTTTGGCTTCACTGTCTGCTGCCGGGGTTGGATTCTCTCTTTTTGCCACCACCAATCAATCTTTATAAAGTGCGCTAATTATACGCATTAATAATGACAGCTACGGCAGGGAGGAGTACGAGACAGTGGGGTCTAGGATATGGAGCAACACGTACAACGATTTGCTGTACGTATTCTTAATGTTAAAGCTGTGGCTTGAAGACTGGCTGTGGCTTAAAGCCAGGGCAAAAAGCTCCCAATTCGTCGTGTCACTTGACTTTCGCTGCTTCGTTATTCAAATTTCAATTGGAATCTGTCTTTGTCGGGTGTCTCAGGTACAAATGTTGTACTACCCGCAGATACATTTATCTGTGGGAGAGTATACCTTTTGCCAGGACCTCTAAAACTGATTTTTAATGCCTTTTTTTCTACCCTTTTTGCACCCTTTGTGGCATCGACAGCCGTGTTGACACCAAGTTATTCGAACTAAAAGAAAAAGAAAAGGAAAACTACAGCAAGTTTGTACCTACAGCCAGGGAATATATGCAAAGCAGTTTCTTCCACATAGGGGTGGCAGAACGGAGGAAGCGGTAGAGAATAACTTGCAATTAGTTGGATGTCAGTGGCTGTCTCTGACATGCTCAGGGAAAATATACTCCACACTGGAAAAACCCCAGCCACCACACCACACATTCTATAAATACGAAATCATGTCTACAACGTGTAGAGAGTTTTCCACTTTCTCTCTTTCTCTCTCTCTCTCTCTCTAACCGGAAAAGCCACTTGAACTTGAGCTTGAAGCCCCTGACATTGTTGAAATTAAATTGAACAAAAATGCCAAAAGGAAATTCAGTTTTCTTAATACAAAATCAATGAAAATGTTTTACTACATAGAGAACTCTCTGGTAGAAAATTGAGTCAACTTTGCAACTGAAAAGAACAAGGAAATATCTTTTAAAAATATATACAAATAAATTTAAGTAACTCTTCAAATTATAAACCCACAAAATCTGCGTTATATGATCCCTAGACTGCCACTAATCTATTGATAATTATATTGAAAATAACCGTACGCATCCTTTCAACCTTTTTACACACACCTGACACTACCCATAGGAAAAAAAGAAAAGATAGACCCAAACCTCAGCCTCAGAGTCAACCCAAGCCGACCTCGAATCTCATTATTATGCACAAGCTGTTCCTGTCGCTGAAAATTACATTTTGATGTCCTACATCGTTGGAGTTTTGTTGATATTTTAATGGATTTGCCATTGAGGAAATATTCTATAGCCCCCGACAGCCGACAGCGTTCGTGGCTGTCACATTGAATTTGCATGCATTTGCCTTTTGAATTGAGTGCCAAGCTAACCGCAGGTGAAGGACTTATCAGTAGATCAGCAAAATATACAAAAAGGATTGAAAGGCAAAAACAAGTTTTATGGAGAAAAATATGTACAAATTTAATTTAATGTAAAGTTTATGTAGCCGATAGAGCCAGTATCTGACTAGCCACTAATTTTCCTCTTTATGCTTTAAACTTCAACAAAAGGTGTTAAAAGGTTGAATCAAATATAAAGATTTTCATTGACTCGCCTGAGCACCTAAACTTCATAGAAAAAATCAAATAAACTTTAAATGTAGCCGCGCCATCAAGTCTCAGTTTTCCTCTACTCTAATCCCTCGCCTAATTGTTCATTAAATCCCCCTTTTCGGACACCCCATGGGCACACTTATAACACACATTCGTCTTCGGCGTGCCCCCCGAGTTCCTCCTCACACGCAGCCCAGCCATAAATTCCAATTAATTTGTCGCATTCCATCTTCCGCCCCAAGCTTTAGTCCTTGGCCTTTTTATTATATTTTTTTTTTTTTTGGGTGAGGCACCCTGCTCTTTGGTAGAATAAGCAAATCATTGTTTTATTGCAATTTAATTTTGTTTTACTCGGCAGCAATAAATAAATAAAAAGGGAACGCACACAGGAAAAAGGAAAACAGCTAAAACAAACCCAAAACGGAGTGAAAGAAATCCAAAATGCAGTAACATGATTGGCGTTATTTATTCACAACAAATTGCCCGATTACGTTGCTGATTTGCTCAAGAAAAAAGCAAGGAAAACCTTAAGAAATGAAAAACCATATCAATATTTAAAGACACTGCCAGAAGGTTTCAAACGGGGCCTGGAAATTCCATTAGAAATGTGTCAAAAAATGCCATCAAAAATGAAATAATGGTCAGGCTGGGGATCGAATTAAGGGTTTGGTTTTCCACTGCCACTGCCATTGCCCCTTCCATTTTCCGGTATTTTCCTCGACTCAAATGTAGTGACAAACGACGCCATGAAATGCCAAACAGACAATGTGGGCTACTGACTCTCCAAACTCTAGACTCCTTGCGGCTTTATTGCATGCAAATATGCATCCAAATGGAGCATGCACCATGCAGCATGCATCCTAGCATCCAGACAGTTGGACGAGACACGTGAAATGATGTGCAAATCTTATTAACAATTGCTGCCAGTAGCATGCCACAGAAGGAGCAGAAAGCAGCACTCGGCAGAGTGGCTTCCACTTCCATTTTGTGTCTTCCTACAGGTCTGCCTTTATTCAGAGGACCCTCCACGGACTCCAAAGCGGTAGTTGCATTTGTGTGTTGAGTGCAGTTTTGTTGCCTGTACACGCTCCTTTGAGGGTTTTTGCTGGTTAGCAAAACTGCAAAGGGTGTGAGGCATGGATCCATTTAAGGTATGGTTATGCCTGTCCGGCGAGAGGGGTTTTCCGTGTGGAAATTGCATAGGCAATGAGGTGCAACGTGCACAAGCAATGAAAGGTGGAGAGCAGAAAAAGCCCATACAGCACAGCAGAATCTCCCGAAACGAAATCCCCTTTAAAGTCTCATTAAAGACATAATTTCGTGCCCCCTAAGAACCAAGAAAAATCTCTTGTTTAATGCTTTGGTCCCGCCAGAATTATGTATGCCAAGTGTTTGCTGGGGGTTTTCCCCCACATTCAAATCAACTAATAAATTTTCACAGAGAGAAGACCAAAGAAGGACCAACAGCAGTGCCAAGAAGGACCAGTACCCGACGGATATTAAACACTTAAATGTTGGCATAATTTTTACTTCAAGAGCGGCGGTGGCTAAGTATTTAATTTAATGCGGTAGCCCAGTCAGGCATTCCCTTCCATGACTCCCCAATTTCCTCGATCCCTTCGACCAAAAGCCAAGCTGAAAACAAATAAATTGGGAGCCAAGCCAAGCGCAGGAGGAGGAGTAGAAGTTACCCAACAGTTGGATAGATAGACAGACAGACAGGAGCATCTGGGGGGTTGATACCAAACATATATGGGGGCTAGTGGACGGCAAATTAAAGATTAAAACGCAAGCGAAAATATTCTGGGTAGTCCAGGAGTGTCCGTCTCTCCCCTTCCAACCCGAAAATAACAATGTCTGTCTGACTAGACAGCGCAGACAGATGCCAAAGGATGTAGGGGTGTACGGGTGCTATCCAAGTCAAACAAAAGCTAAATGAAATGAAGGCACGGTTTATCCTTGCCCCGTGCCCGCTCGTCACTCTCCAGGATGTGCTGCCTGAGGAATGAAGCAGTCAAAAGGTCGGCGGTAGGGGTCCCCCACCAAACATGAGCTTCCAATTTATGCGCATTATTAAAGTAAACGCATGAAATTCCATGCCAATGCCATACGAAAAGGTAGCCTGTATCTAGCCACCGGAAGGATACCTTTCCCCTGCCACCTGCCACCCCGGAAAAAGATTCCATCCACTAGACCTGCTCCCTGTCCTCCGCTGCTGTCCATTTGTCTCGGCGAATAGGTGTCCAAAATGTACATTTATTTATTTCGACTTAAGTTAAAGACAACATTGGGATTGCAGATGGAATTGGAGGAGTCCCAAAAGCGACTTAAGACTCGGCAAATCCTTCAGCAAATTTAGTCAAATAAATTCTCTGGTTACCACTTTCATTTGATAAATTTGTCTGCAATGTTCCAGCCGTAAAAAACACTCGCATACATAACAGAAATCATGGCTTCATTAACCTTTGAAGTTTTTATGGCTGTTAACTGGATTTATGCACACCGCCAATAACAGAAATTATAAGTTTTTAATATACAGAAGGCAGCAGGATCGAGAGTGAGTGCTCTCCTCTATATAATGGGCAAACCTGCTGCCGTGCGTCGCATTAAGTGCGGGCCATTTAATGGGGGGGCCCATCCCAGAGGAGTCGGAGGGACAACAATAGGCATAAAAATCAATTATGAACCATTAGGCATGGCCAAAAGAGAAGCAGAGCAGTCCAGGGCAGCAGCCAGAGAACGGAACAAAGGGCCAGAAGTCAGCCAGAATGAGGGCCAGAGAGTAGCAGCCAAGAAGCCAAGAGAGCCAAGAGTGAACAGTAGCAGCCAAGTAGGGCCAAGAGTGAAGGTCATAAATCATCTGGTGGCCAGGCTGTTGCTTCCTACAGAGAGCCTCCCCCTAGCCCCAGCAGTTGTTCACGCAATAAATATTTATTTAGCAAGATTTTAATGGAGCCTCCTCAAATAAGTTAAGTGTACAAAACAGTGGCCTCCCCACAAAAGCAGCAGAAGGTGGCTGCTCAAACACGTGTACTCTAGCGGGGAGGTGCTATGTGGGGGGAGGAATGTATTTGACAGCTGTGGAGGAAAGGCAGACAGCTCTGCCTCTACAGACAAATTTCATTTCATTTCGTGCGGAAATTAAATGCATATTTGACCTATATTTACATTTTTGAGGCAGACGAGAGAGAAGCCGACAAGCCCAAAAGTCGAGACGGAAACGAGACTGGCAACTGGAGAGTGGAATCTAATTTATTGTAAAAGATTTTTCAAATCATTTAATGGGGCACACACCAGCACTTGGGGCAAACAGATGATGTCAGAGCAGGAGGCTTTGCTGGGATATAGGAAATGGACAGGGAAATGAGGATATTTGGGTGCTTAAGCGATGTTTTACATTGAACGTTGGGAGATGTTATGTATGATTGATGGAATATGACACTCTCCATAGAGGAACGCAAAGTGGGAGAAGGGTTACACTTTTATATTTTAGAGGAATATAGTATCTGAGGCTCTAACAATTATTTTATTCCATGGAAAAACCATCTAAAATCGACTTCCCAATTGTCTCAATCGAATGTCCATCAACGATTCCATCCATACATTTTTGTCGAGGGACATTTTTCACACAATAATAATCCGCTTAGACAGACTTCTAGCATTCTGGTGGCTAACATTACAAAAAAAAAATAGTTCTACCATATTTTTATCTTTAGATTTCTCTTTCTGGTCTGCTTTCAGGTGGCAGTAGAAACTTTTGAAGACACCTTTTCAGTAACTCTTTAAGGGCCATTTCCTTAGCCCATTAGCAAATTCCCTTACCCCGCAAGCCCACTTCCATTCAAGCCCCCTATTCATTTTAATTTATATGTTTTCGACCACGCAGAGTCCCCTCTTCATAATATTACCCATTTAATTGGCTCACTTTTACGCTCGCCCCCTGCCACAGCTCCCCAAAGGCCGGCCCATTCCATCTTCCCATTCTCCCACGTACACCTGATCTTCCTCTGCATCTCTTTCCACCACAAATTGCCACACAGAAGCTGCTGCTCATTAACCATAAAAATAGTCACATCCCTGAGCCAAGTGGCAATTAAATGGCCGAAACACACAGCATAATCAGTCATAAAAGGGAGGCTCAGGTCTTGGGGAAGAGCAACGACCACGGCAACGTGAGAGGCATGTATAAAAGGTGGCAGAGACAGCAGGCACCACAGGACACACTACAGGACACTCTACGGGACACTCCTCAGGACACACAAAGTATCACATGACCCAAAAGGAATACATTCGAATAACTTTCGTTAACGTTTACATTTACGTTCGCTAATTAACGCCTAACGAGTGATGATACAAGAAGAAAAACTAGGCAATAAATGGCACGACCGATAGATACATTCATTAAAGAGCGAAGCTTCTAGTCACAAAAATGAACTAAAATCCCTCTTAAAACTGAGAGGACAAACAGGAAGAAGCCTCGCCCGCCAGGCTGCTGTGAATTTTTCTCCAGGGATTGGATTTGGCTGCTGCGGCATCAACAATGCCAGTAGCATCATCATCATCCATGAGCCTCATCTGCATTGGCTGCCAAAAATCTAGCGAAAAACTTATTGCCGCCAGAAGGCAAATGCCAGAATGACAGTAAAGCCCCCTGAAAACTCGTTGCAGCTGCAAAATATTGTTGCGAAAATTGCAAATTGCATGTCAAAAAATAGACAGAAATGTGAAGTTTTATCAACATGAAATTGTGTATCGTATGGAACAGCTTTTTGGGTGGGAAATGGCAGCAGCTGGAGGCTCCAGTTGAAGTTGCAGAGGAGAAAATGATGGGCGCTGTGTAGCTTTTAAATTACTTCAAACTGTTTGACTTAATGGCGCGACGCTCAGATTGGCAGCAAACAGACGTCGAGGAAGATACTATATATCTAAGTATCTGCATTCCTCTCCTAGTGGCAGAAGGGGCAACAGTCAAGAGATGGATTGAAAAAGTACTGCTCAAATGGTCTTTCTTTCAAACTGAAATTATGCGTTTGCTCTGGGAATCAAAAGGAAATGGAAATGGTGGATAAATCTAAGAAAATCCGACTATAAAATACTCTTCTGAAAATCAATTCCAATAGAAATCAATTTTCTCTTGGTTCATAAACCAACTGCATAGCAAAATCAGTGTACCCTTTCGATGAACAGCTTAAAGGATTGTGCAGCTGCAAAAGCTATGTCAGCAATGCCAAGTTTTGCCACTAGCCCCTACCCTTTGTTCCTTCTTCAATTCTCCTCCTGTTCTAACTATCCATATTTTCTCCCTCCACATCTATCCATCTTTTACCCCTCCCCATCCATCCGTCTTTAACACTAGAAGCGGGGAGATTCCCTCTAAGTACAGCAGTTCCTTCCAAAGTCGCACTTACAGAACTCTCCCTAAGTACTTCATCATTTTTATTGCCATGAGAGAGTCGCTCCTTCGTGGACTTCTATACTTTTTTTTCCGTATTTGACTAACGATTTGATGACGTTGATGGCCCTTTGAAATGCAGTGTCGCGACGACGACTGCAACTCCAACTGCAGACAGTGCAGACATAACTGGCAGAATTTTCCCTACTCCTAAAGCCCTGCCAGGAAACGGAAATGAAAAACCATAATGTAAGCGAATATTTACAAGCTTTGGCAATGGTTTTTTCCGGGTGTGCTATGCTCTCCCTCTCTTATCGCTTTAAAGAAATCGATTTAATTTCATTTGGCAAAGCGATTTTCACTTACAAGAAAATGTGATTACGCAAATTTTCAATTTGAAAACGATAACGTAAATTGGCAGCCAGAAATGGGGTGGGTTATGCCACTCCATGCAGGGCTGAGGCAGCGGATAAGCCTGTGGAAACGATTGGAAAATTGTTCTACATGAAAATGGAAGGGGAAAACAGGCGAAAAGATAAGCCTCCTTCAGCCCACCTCCTGTCTGCTCCTTTTGTATCTCGCGGGTATTTTAACTGTCTCTGTGCTTAATTTTCTACTACGTGGGAAGGTGGAAAGAAAGTCCCTTACATAGCTGCATTTAATGGCAAAAGATTGTAGATAAAGCTATTGTGGATTAATGGCATGGCATTCCCTTTGTTTGACTTTAAAAGAGAAGCCCACAACCCACTATAAAATCCACTCTAAAATTCAAGAACCAAAACATGTTAACATTTGTCCAGCGACCATAAAATGTCTCTATTTTCGTGTGGCAGCTGCCCCTGAGGGCACTCTCCACACACCTGTGCATTGCATTGGGCCATTGGGTTGCTGCTGTCCCGGCACTTAATTAAGTTTCAATATAACTCGAATGGCATTCCCAAATATCATCGAATGGCGGCGACCAATACCACAGCAAAGCACAAACTCAGTTGGACAACCACTAAAAGTGGTTCTCCCCGTGCCCTCTTGTCAAAATGCTGCCTGGCCACTGTTTTGGGGCATAGTATTTGTCGTATTTGTATCTGCATTTCGCTACGGTTTTTGATTTGCGGATTCCAAAAAATTACTTAGGAAAATGGGGAAAACATGGAACAAAAATAATGATTGGGTTCCCGAGACTTTGAATACTCTCACAGGTGCATTGGTGGGACTACATATATGGCGAAGTATATCTTACTATGTGGATAGAATATATAGATAGTTCCTGTAGAAACTGTAGAACCTAATTAAGTCAAGATTTTGACCAATGAAGACCATGGGCCAATATCGATTCAAATCTATTCTGTTTCAAAAAAAGATCCAATTCCCAGGAAAACCTTTCCATTTTTTTTAAATTCTTTCGTAAACATGTCAAAATTGTTACAAATTTCAGTGCAAGCTGATTTGAATTTAGAAATATATCGTAATTTCAGGAAAATGTAGTGAGAGAGACTGGAATTAAAGGGCTAGAGAGAATGGGGAAGTGAGGACCCTCATCAACATACATTAGATTGTCGAAAGTTCAAATGTCAGAGTAGGCTTTTGGTTCGTAGGTTAAACCGAGCGCAAAAGTGTCAAAATGTTTAACATATTCCCACATGAGAGACCCCCACCAACAAAAGCAACAACAACAGACACACAGGATACATGACTAAAACAGGAGCTGCTCTAGTTGCCAGTGCTCTGCTCTGCACTGCTCATCCTGTGACAGCGTTGATAACAATGACAATAACACGAGCTCCTGCTCTGGGGAGTGTTTTTAGGAGTGGAAGAGGGGGGCTCTATGTTGAGTAATCACATGAAATGTCCTGCTGTTGACCAGCCCTGCTGTTTAGTGGTTCCAAAGGTGTCGCAACGAAAGCCCCAAAGGGGACTGACACATCTTGATGGATGTCAAAAGTCGAATGTCGATCAATGCAGAGATTTTCTGTCAATGGAAGGAGTTAACAATTGAAACATGCCGGGAAATCCAGTAAAGTTTTTGATAAAAAATCATTGAATACACTCTAGTTTTTATATATTTTTTCCATTGTTCTACCATCCCAAAGACCTTTTCACTCTGTAAACTTCCTACAATAATTTAAGTTCCTTAAAATCTTCCTTTTCCCAAACTTTTCCTCATAAAATTTTTTGATATATCATCATTTTCATTTCCGTTTTAAGCCAAAAGACTGCCCAAAAGCTAATTAGGCAACACTTTAGAACTCTCTCGCCCTTCATTTCCTACAAATATTTTTATTAGCTGTCAGCGCAACTACACCCCCGAAACTTCCATGGAAATTACATAAAATTGGAGTCCCTCGTAGGCGCTTTAATGTTTCGTCGACTTAATTTAAACGAACGAGTTAACAAGCAGCCAGAAGCAACCAAAAAACCCGCACTCAAAAAAAAAAACCATATGATTTATCGCTGGGAAAACTTTTCCGGCTTGATGAGCTTTCTGGGAAAAAGTTTTCGGGGCAAGAGCAGAGGCGGGGAAACGTCTGCTGGTGCTGCACTTTCAGAGGATTTCCCCTAGAAGGAAAGGTAGGGAAGAGAGGGGTTTGTGCCCCGCTTCGTTTCCGTCTTTGAGGCTATGCAAAAATCACCCACTAAACTTTAATGGCCTGACATTGAGGCGTCGCTTGCCGTCCGCCATTTGGGCGCCAGAAGTTTGTGCCACATGCAACATGGAGTGGCAGTGGCAGTGGCAGCGGCTCTCTCTCTCTTTCCGCTTTAATTGCTTCTGCGTGCCATGTGCCTCTCGTTTTTTATGTGCACTTTTAATGGGACACACAACAAAATTTTAGAGGTCTTTGCCTTTTTTAGGGTTTTTATTTATTTTTACACGAGTTTTAGCCGCTTTGAGGATGGTCAGGGTTTTACCAGGGAAATTTGACCATTTCTTGGGAATTTGTTTTCATTTGGTTTTGGCTTAAAACTTCCGTCTAGACTGGGTCCTTAGACACGCGCCTTTGAGAACTGAAAAGTAGGCGACAATTAAGGAAAACAGAAGAAAACAGGTACAGCCACTGCAAAAGGTGTGAGCAGGATGAAAACAGGTCTTAATTTGGGCAAACCGTAAATGGAAAATGACAGTATATTTCGCCGCATATCAATATGCAAAAGAGGGGCACTCTAAGTGAATGTGTAGACACGAGCCACACGGCGCCATAGAAAATAGCCACAGGAGGAATGGCAGGAGGCACGAAGCAGCAGGGTAACTCTGTTCTAAGGACACAAGTAGCTAGACGTGACGAGCATACATTATAGCCAAGGAGGAGGTAGCCACACAATAAATGCAAAAAAACATGCCATAGCATGAAAATAAAATGCAGAACAAGTGCGAGCGAACGCCCAAAATAAAATATTCAATCAGACAGGGAGACCGTGAGAGAGACAGAGAGCAATCCAAAGAGCACTAGAGAGAAAAAAGCGTGCGAAATATAGAGATAAAAATAGTTAGAGAATATTCTGAGAAAATAGACATGAAACCTCCAGGGAGCAGAGGAAAATATTTAAAGAAAATTCTGCTTATGGCAGAGACACCCCAAACCGAAAAATTAAGTAAAATTTTAACTCCTTAACGCCCATCACTCTTACCCACGTATGTACATACATAGGAGGGTTCCAATCCCATTTCTCATGATGGTTTTAATGATTATAAATGAATGTGAATGACCCCTCAAAACAATATCATAAATTATATTCTCACAGCCTCTCCCTCATCAAAGCATTTCTACAATATTTATGGCCTCAAATTTTTCAATAAAGCAAAAGCTTTGCCAAGAATATTTAATTATCAAAATATGAAAATCCAAAGAAGTAGAACATTTATTTGCCAAAGAAAAATGTTGCCAAAATAAAATCCAAGGAAAATCCCATTCAAATGTTTTGGCAGTCTACGAATTTTCTTTAATTTTTTATTCATTTTTAATGCATAATATTAATCTCATGCTTATATTTTCTTCTCTTTGAATGAAAGTCAAAGTCGAGTGAATGGAAAACTCTTCAGTGGAAAATCCATTTGTTGTGGAAAGAAAAAATTCAATTTATATTCGATTACGCGACGATGTCTAAGTAGAAAAAAAATCAGCAAAAGCAGAATGGCTCAAGTGCTTGAGCAGGTTTTTTCTTCGTTGTTATACTCGTAGCTTGGAGCGCATTGAGAATGTCTTGTCATGCGTTAAAATTGCAATTTCTTTTGGGAGCGAAAAGCCAGGAGAAATGTTAAGCAAATTGTTAAATGAAAGGTTGATCAGAGGAAAAAACAGTACGAAAATCAATCTACTGGTATCCCGGTATCCCTGTGTTCTAATTGTAAAACACGAGGTGTGCCTTCGTTCCACCAGCAAACAACATAACAATCATCGTCAATTGCATCGGCAGTTAAATATTCATGAGGCGAGTGAGAAATAAAACTGAAAATAGATATCCCCCACCTAAAAAAATCGAGGGAAAAAAGTTAAGGAATTTGTGGTGGCAGTTACGACTAAGGCATGCCCTTGATTTGCAAGAGGGATACGAGTGTTTGAAATATCATACAAAGGGAATATATTTCCACTCTTTTTGTTTGTAATTTATGCAAGGAGTATCGGTATTTGGACAGATATAATATATTAGATGTCCCTAACTCTTAAACTGTCGACACAACATACAAAAATCATCATAACCCTGCTGCTTTTTAATCTGCCAAAATATACCCAAAAACAAATACACCCAAGCACATCTAATGGTTTTCAATAGACTCCCCCTAAGACCGCATTAACCTGGCAATGGTGGAAAGCGAATACAGAACCACTTGCAAAAAAAAAAGGGAACGAGCGAAAAGTAGTATCAGACCCATGGACATGAGCGCTGATTGCCCACATGTCGTGCATAGAAAATGCCCTACCCATCACGCCCATGCCACACATGCCGCCACATACAGGAAGAGAAAACTCTATACTGTATTGGAAAACGATATTCAGGGGAAAACAACAAGCAAACCCACAGACAGACAGACAGACAGACAGACGTCACGGCAGCAGGCAAAACAAAGATAGAGAGCGGAGGCCCAGGCCCAAGGCCCGGTAAAGTCCTGTGTGGCACTTGCAAAAATTTCATTGCAAATGAAACGAAAAACGTTTTATTTTGATTTTCCGCACACGCTGCCGACCGGCTAGAAAATTATTGGTAGTACGAGTTTGGAATGAGGAAGGATTTGTGTGAGGGGGATGCTACTTGAAAGGCAAATGTTTTGGCACTTTTCCTCCTGTTTTTTCATTCTATGCCAATCGATGTAGTGGGAGGAAGAGACAGCGATGTGGAGCCGGCACTCTCCACTCTCTTTTTTTCGACTACTTTTTACGTGGGTAATTCTCAGGCAGGATTCCTACTAGAGAATGGGCATACGGATGAGGGTTAACGCCACATGTTGACAGCCGCATGTCGTCATTACTGGCGGGCGGGGAGTGTGGATCTGTTTAATACTTTAAAATTTAATCAACTAAAAATGGAAGGGAATTTTCATGGGGAACTGATTGGAGGAAAGATTCTTTAAAAAAATTGATGATTGATTATAAATGAGAGTAGGATTTTACCTTTAGGACTTGACTGATGAAGCTAGTTGATGCTAGTTAAATGCAACTTTGGAACATATTTTGTTTGCCAAAACGACTCTCATCTCTTGCTCCTAGCCATATGACAGTTGCTGGCCATAGGGAACTCTTCCTCTATCCACTTCCAAATGCATCTGACTTTTCTGACTGCCTATCTTTCCCCGTGCAATATTTCCCTGCTATATCTGCGTCTTACAAGCATTAAACAAACCACTCAGCATGCGATTTCAAAGACAATTACCTCCCTAAGGCGATGATATCCTTCGACACACACACACCAAAAAAAGAAGGAACGATAGACACAAAACGAAGCAGGCAGAGAGACAGAGACAGAGACAGAGAGAGTGGCAGTGGCGGCATGCAACAGAAGGCTGCCTTCATTCGGCTGCAGTTAAAATGCTTTTCATGTTGTAAATCTATCTGCAAGCAGTTCCATACCCTCTCCCTCTGTGTCTACATCTTTTGACAATACGAGAACTGTAGAACTTTTGCCCACAAAACATCGAAGGAATCGAAGGCAGAGCCAAAGGACTCTCTCTGTCGAAGTAAAACAACTCCAAAAATATCAACTTATGTAAATGGTTAGAGAAGCGCAAGGGTAGGCAAAGGGGTAACTGCTCCCGCTAGTTTATGTATGCGGCCAGGACTCTGGCCCAGGACTCGTATCTGTTGTTAGTTGTCCCTCAAGGAATTGCGGGCATGTTTGCTTCTGCTGAAATGAGCAAAAATAATTGCAAATCGTAAAACAGGGGGGGCCAAATAGCTGAAGAGAAGAAAAGTATTTCGTCGGCTGTCGCTTTTCCATATGTGTCCCGCCAAAGGATATGCAGGGCATCGGGGGAAGTACGTACTCCATAGACTATAGGCGGTAGCCGTGAGAGTCGGGAGTGCCGGCTCCCGACAGAGAAGGAAACGGAAATATGCAATGAAGCAGAAGTTGGGCAGGAAATTGTTAAGACGCCGCGCCTCCGTCTGCCTTTCAGCCTGCAGCTCTCCCTCTTTCACTCTGTCTCTCTCTTTCCCTCTCTGCTCTCTTTTTACAACTTTACTTTATTTTCCATCATCCAAAAGGGTTTCCTCTCCTCTCCACCCTGTCTCCTGCTTGCGTTTTATGTTCTTAGACGAATTGAAAAGCCGCAATGCAAATAAAATTTGCCTTCTTTTTTTTTAGTGTTGTCCTATGACCCCCTATTTCCATTTACCATTTACCATTTCCCTTTTTCTCACTCTCTCTCTATACTCTTTCTGTCCTGCTTTCGCCGCTGTTTGTGTTTCGCCTTTGTCTTCTTGCGGTTTTTATATTTCAATCGAATAATGTTTCGTCTAACGAAAAAAGTATTAAAGCATTTTGCATTTCCCCTTTTGCTGTGTTTTTCTTGAAAATTTATATTTATTTACAAAATGTTAAGCATGTAAATGATGATCTATTGCTGGAGGTTGCTCCCAAGGGTGCTTTTCTCTTGAAGAAGAGATAAAAGGGTGGAATGTTGCGGTTTGGAGAGACCTAGTTTTGATGTTTAAAGAAGTTCATTGAGTGTTCGATATTTCACAAATTTCTTTAAAGATTTGTAATTAAAACTTTTTGTATAAAAAACGCTTATAAGTCTCCCAATGTCTCCCAAAATTTTTCAACAATAAAAAAATTCTTGTAAATTTTGTTGAATGTAAACACATTCTTTTTTTTATTTAAAAGCGCTTTGGGCTCCTAATAAATAATTGTATAATTTGTTTGAAACTTTCTTGGTACAAATCTCACAATGTACTATCATTAAAAATATTAAAAAATAAATGAAGTTGGCCAACATTTTTGCAATAATTTCATTTGAGAATTCAATCTCTCTCCGAGTTTGACCCATTTTTGTAGCACTATAACACTTCACTTCACTAGCACTTCAAAAACGTATAATTTTCATTGAAACAAATAAACAAAAAAAATAGACGATAACATTATGCATAATTTAAACAACTGTCAGCATAAATGTCATAAAAAATGGAACTTCGCATAAAATTCATAGCCAAATGCGAAAAGTTGGCCCGCAAAACAAAGCCCATAAAAAAATTATTTTCCCTGTGCAAGAAGACTTTAGAAGTAAAGTACACGATAAAGTGTGTGCCAATTCTAATTATTTTTCCGTGTGCCAAGAGAATATACTCGTTCCCGTACTCGTACTGGTCGTGTAATTAAGAAAATGGACATAAAATGCAGATATTATGCCAGAAATTATCCACAATTTATACGTCTCTTAGGTGCAAAACGTTCCAATTATATTCAGAGCTGTGGAAAGTTAATATAATTATTTTATATTTTTGTTTTTTGATATTGATTAGCTGATTGAATTTGAATATTCAATAAATGATTTCCTGTGAGGGAAAATTGTGGAAAATATTATAAAAATGAACTTTAGAGGCAAAAAAGAGAAGACGCATACAGGCAATGTCCCTCCACACCACCTTTATATAGGTGCACACGTGCCATGGTTTAATCTGCCACCGTACGTACCCCTTCTATATCCCACCCGATTCCTGCCTGGCTGTTCGTTTATTCGTCTGCCGCCTGTCGCCAAAAAAGTGGCTAGAAACGTGATGAGCATTTCAAATTCTGTGGCATCGCTGCATCCCTCCCACACCGGTTTCACCATTCCCTTCCCCTCTTCCGATTGCATGCACCTGCGGGCAACACTCCCCCAATGAACATGAAACGCTTGCACTTTTCTTTATGCCCTCATGGCAGGACGCGTGAAATTGAAAAACTCTGAGGTAAAAGTGTGTCTGGGAGTGGGAGGATTGAGGGATCTACCCGGAATACCATGTTAAGTGGCTGCTCGTCAACTCTCAGCTATTGCTTATCCACAAGATAGCATTACCATTGCTATCCACCGACAGGTAGCACATCAGAGAGAATTTCACACGTCATTAGCTTCCGTCTTCCACGGAGATTTTTCAGCAGAAGGGTGTTGCACGTAGGATATTGTTTAGAATAAATGGCATAAGTTAAACGAATTTCAACCGATTTATGGGTCTTTCAACTTAGTCACAGAGTACTTTATTAGATATTGGATCATTTAAATATCAAATATGGAAGCCCAAGAATAAAAGTAGGGAAGTTATCTGAAATTCTTAATGATTTATTTAAATAAATAAATAAATTAAATTAAAAAGAAGCTTTTAAGATTTGAATGTTTATAGATAACCGATTTTATTCGATTTAACTGGATTTTTGTCTTTGGCAAATGAGCTTTAAGTTTCATGGGTTCAGAAATCAAATAAAAGCTGAATTTCATCAGATAGTTCAAAAGTTTATAGGATGAGGTAAAATCCGTTTAAATAAAAGTAATTCGCATGTTAAAAACATAGAACTAAGTATTCGAAAAGTATTTCTAGAATTATTTTTCATGTTTATTGACCATGAAAATATTCACAACAAACGATTTCATTTTTTTGCAAATGATTCTGTTTTCTGAATAAGTTTAAAATTTTAAAAGAACACCTATTTTTAATATTTAAAGCAAAGAAGTATACAACCATTTAAAATTAAATCACCTATGTATAAAGCTCATCCTGCCATTCAGTTGCTATTTTCAGAGTTTTCCATAGCGAAAGTTAATTTTTTCCGCCAACTATGGTATTTCATGGCGCTTGCGCAATAAAAATGGAACTAGCTCAATTCAGGGCTCAAAAGTCACTAGTTCAGGGCTGCATGCAGAGTCCTGGAGCGACCAGGGAGCCATATTGAATCAGTGAGTCCGTTCAGGGATGGATAGAGTATAGAGAAAGTATTGTACGCTTGAGAATTTGTCAGATAACACTTCAGTTTAAATAATTCAAATTATGTATATTCTAGCGAATTCCTACGATTCTTTAGTCTGAAAATATAACAAGGACTAGTTTCAAATTTTCTTTAAAATTTAAATTGAAATTAGAAATTTAATCATAATAAGCTTATGTTTTAAAATCTTAATCTTATTTTTTCTAGAATTAATTTCCATATATTTTATTCCTCAATTTGTGTTCTCCTTGATTCTATATTTTTCAAATTATTATTACTTTTCTCATTTTTTCTATCAGTTAACACCTACATATTTTACAAACAATTTTCTTGCACTTGCAGACATTCAAACCCTTGATTTCCTCCGACTATGCCTTTGGGAGTCTACCCACCATCAGGCGGTATTCTTTAGGCATTCAGGACGTTCCCTCGTTCGTTCGTTTGGCCACATGCCGCATGGTGGCAATTGATGTCAAATTTATAACGACAAATACTCGAAAAGTTTTCCACGTAGCAGCCCAAAACACGGCACTTGCTGGCTTTTCCCTCGATAGACACACACACACACTTAGACATTGGCCAGACTTTCCTTCTACATTTCCCCACTCTTCCATGAGCATCATTATTGCTTTTTGATTTTTTGGTGTGAGTTTTCTGTTGAAGAGTAACACAGAGAGGACACCGAGAGAAGAGGGGGCCTGGCATGTGTGTGTGTGTTTTCCTTCGGAAAACGGATGAGTTATGGTCCAAGCGGAGTTGTGTGGAGGAGCTTCTCTTTTGCTCTGGACACAGTTTGCATTTACGAGTATTTCTGTGGATCCCCTTGTATGTGGAAAGAACATATTAATGCAATTTTATGTAAATTATGCAACGTTTATGTGCCATTTCCTTCACGTACATATCTGTATCTGACCCACAAAACAATCTACAGACACAATGGCAGGCGGAAA
Organism: Drosophila guanche; assembly: GCF_900245975.1. Lineage (NCBI taxonomy): Eukaryota > Metazoa > Arthropoda > Insecta > Diptera > Drosophilidae > Drosophila > Drosophila guanche. The sequence continues at coordinate 2,034,249 of NW_022995752.1, read as the reverse complement.
CAGCAATCGGAACAGACGAACATCCCTTCCCTTACCATACTTTCCCATCGATGTCTGCAAAGTTCCAACTGTGTCTCCGAAACGAAATTATTTATGGCAGCTTGATAATTTTAAATGTTAATTAGAGTCTCCTTTTGGGCCAGGAATCCTTGTCTGCTGCCTTTTGTAGGAAATCAATATTTAAAGGATATTTTCTGCGCTGTTTATTTTACAATAAATGAATGCCAACAGGCGCCGGAAAAGCAGGGCAATGAAAGTGGACAGTTAAATGGAAAATTAATAAATTAATATTAATAATTGAATTGAAAGTTAATGCGTAATTTAATGGTTAATCATTTGTCAGCGGTTTATAAATGATGCCAGTGTTTCAATGACCAGGGAAGGGTGGTTAAAAAAGATAAATATGGAATGGTATGAATATGGATTCTAGCTAGTGAAATTTTGATTGCCTGGAAAGTCCTTAAAACTGAATAGAGTGCAGAAGAAAGTCGTGTGAAGCTGTGGGAGAAATCAGTCAAGACATAGTCCAACGATAAATAAATAAATAAAATCCACTTTCCGGGCATTCATGCCCGACATTTTACACCCCACAAAATAAATTTTTCAACAATCAATCGAATCATCATTACTCCTGTTTTACGCCACATATCCCCTCTTTTCATCCGTCAAACAATCGACAGAATCATGGCGTACTCCATCAAGCAGAAAAACGTATTGCTTGAGTTAAATAATTTCCCTTAATTTCATTGACATTCAAATTGAAAATTATTCGGAATTGTATGCATAAAATGCTTCAGGGCGCGTCAGAACTTTTTTTATGCAATTATGGCCAAGAAATAGAAAATATCCGTCGAGCCGTCAAAACCGGAAATGGCAAAGTGGCAAAGCGCAAAGCGGAAATAGCAGGCACAACAGACACACAAACACGCACACATACACTCAGACACAACAACAGCAGAATTAGCAACAGAAAAATTGCAAATTTTCTGTGGAAAAGGAAATTATAAAAATATTTGTTGGCCTGAAGAGTACCTTTTTGCCCTCTCTTTCTCGCTCTTTTTGCCCTCTCCTTTTTTTCTAGTAGCAAAAGAATTTTTGCACGTGGTACGTCCTTTGGAAAGGGTATGACAGTGAGTGGAATTATGCCTATGTGAATAGATTTGTCTCAGACTGGAAGATAAATACATACATACATATATTTTAGAGATTTTTTATAAGCATTTATCTGTTTCCTCTATGGGAAATAATTTCCAAAGTCATATAAAATATAGGGTATCTTTATATTCTTCTCTGTACTCTCTACCTGTATATTTTTTTCCGTTGTTGCTGACTTGCACCAGTGTCTGAAGTCCACTTGACGTTCCCGCACTTTGGGTACCTAAAGGCAAAGGAAGGTCCCCCAGGAGCACCTCAAGTGCTCCGTCGTCTGGCACGAAAGTTTTTTGTATATATTTTCCTTTTTTACTTTTATAATAAATAACAAGTAGCGCTGCACACAACTACAACATCTAGCCACTATATATTAGTGGCTATAGATATGGATATGGCGGGAGAGTGTATAAAAGAGAGTAAATTTATGCACTGCCAAATAAGAGGTTCGCAGGCTCGGAGTTTTCATATATTTTTGAGCCAACGAGCAGAGCGGAGTGGTGCGACTGGCTTTAATTATTTTTACAGGTGCAATTTATTTACATGAATTTCAATCTCCACATTCGGGGTATAAATTACCATAAACATCTCTCTTACTTACTCTGCCTTTCCCCTCTCCTCTCGTGCTGCATATGTGAATATCGCTAGCATGATTTTTTATACCAGGGCTTTTTCCATGATGAATATTTAATGCAGCAAAAGCATCAGCGAGGGGCACAGAGTATGGCGGAAACTGTGTGGAAAAAGCAACTCAACAATGTCAGAAACAGCGAAAGCAGCAAAACGCACAGAAAACCAAACAAAGGCTTTCTATCTACTGTGTTCCAATGTGGAGGCGAAAAGGCCTTTTTCTGATTCTGAAATCATAAATGCACACAGCTACCAGATACAGATGCCGCTACAGATACAGATAGGTATACAGATAGGGAAAGGTAGAGGGTGGGTATGTATGCTTGTGTGCGCGTACTGCTGCTAGTGAGTGTGCGGTTGCACAGGTGAAAAGTCAGAGAAAGTCAAATTAATTCCACTTAATTTGTTTTAACCGCAAAAGCCAAAGAGTATCGAATGCCAAATGGATGTCAATCCAGCAAACGCTTCTACATTTACATACATGTGGGCAAATATTTGCAGGAATTTTGCAGAATATTTAAATAATTTTGTTGGCTAAATAAATTCACAAACTGAGATTTATTTGGTTTAAAAAGGGATTAAAATTAGTTGACAGGTTGATGGAATGGTGCAATAGTTGGCTTATTCCTTGACAAATTAAATGGATATGCTCTCCAGAGTTGAAATATATACATTGGGAATCTACACTTGGGGATCTGCTGTTAATCCCCTGTTAAATCGCTGGTGAGCATCTCTTCCCATAGTACCCATTTAACCTTAGTTTCCAGCCCCAGCCTCTTTACCTTTAGCCTGTTAGAAATCCGTTCCTTGACTGTTAATTCCCTTTTAAAATCTCTTAGCTGTTAACCCTTCACAGTCGTATAAATAATCGCTGTTAGCGAAATAGAGCTGTTAACTGTAAACTGTTTTGCTGTAAACTAAAGCCTTTCTCTTTTAAATATGTTAGCGCAGTAAGCTTTCCATTTCCGTAACTTTTTCAATGTTAAACTAACACATTTCCCCAATTGGCAATGCCTCGGATAAGCTCCCCCACTGTTATTTAACAAAAAATGCTTTATCCTGCCATCAAAATAATGGTATATTTTCCCCTTTAAAAAGCTCTTCGAAGCTCTATATTGAAGCTTTTATATTATGTTGAAATCAAAAGCTATTTCAAAATGCAACCCCCAAAAAATACCCACCCGCATTTTATTTGGAATTAGAAACTAACTCCCATTGGCTGGCACCAGGTTATAAAAGACAAGGCTGCGCCCAATGCAAGTTTAGTTTGGTTTTGGACCTGCTCAGAAGATGCTGCCTGTCTTTTCGAGGATACTGCAAAGAAGTCGCTCCAAAAAATTGCTTGAGAGGAATGAAAGGACTGAAGAAGGAGCCATTGGAGCTTGGAGATGGATTGGATTTAATTTAGTTTGTAATAATAAAAATAATTGACAATAAAATGTTGTAAAGTTGTTTGTGTTTTCTTATTTGAGTAACTTTTTGGGGAGGCAGAAAAAAAACTCCTTTTATTCTAGAATGTGTTCAATTTTGGATGTTCATATGTACGTTTGATGAATATGTTAAAGGAAGTCGATTCAACGTAGAAACAAGAAGCTTAGAGCCACCTATAGGTTTAGGTTAACGAAAGCAAATCCAGGGGAATTCCATAATGACAATTACCCTGGAAATATCTTGGGTATTGACGCTGCTGGGTCTATAGTACCTGTTCTATAAACCTACCAATAGGGAAGCAGTGAAAATTTCTAATATTTAAGGACTATTATTTTGGGGACAAGAATTTTTAATAAATAAAAAAAATAAATAAAATTTTTAAATGCTTTTTATGAACATGAATTTTACTATCCATTTGTAACTATTTGTTGGAAAATTACTAAATACCAAACTACCCAACAGGGAAACCACCTAAGAAGGCTGTAAGTAAAGTCTCCAAGGACAGAGAATATGGGACGAGTTTTCAAGATTGATAAAGTGGAAAAATTAGGGCAAGCCGTAAAACTCTTTTATAAATACTTAAAACGTTGTTCAGCTACTCTCATCGATGTCTGATGAGCCTTGCTCTCGAAGAGTGTTGGCATTAAGAGTGAATGCGTCATGACAACATCTAACCCACGCAATATTCCTAATCCCTCAATAAAGTAGCTCAAATGTAATCATCCTTTGTGACACCATAAGCCTCCCCTCCCCATAAGTCTCTAAGAAGCAGGACACCACTTTTAACAATTTTATTTCGCTGCTCCAGTGGACTTTGGGGAAATTTTAAACCACATTCCATTCCCGTACGCCCCGCCCCACCACAAACTCCAATTAGGAGGATAATTAACACACGCCACGCCCACTAATTACACATCCTCTAACACGCCCACTCTGGGCAACGGCACGGGAACTCCCAGAGGAGCCTCATAGCCTCAATCTTCGACCTCTGGCCTCAAAATGCATTTTTCTCGCTTGCAGTTCACGCCGGAGTCATGTGAAAATTAAATGCTACGCGAATTTTCTTTCGCTCTACAATTTGGCAGTGGAAAAGGGAAGAAAACTCAGAGGAACTTGAGGCTGAGAAAAATTGGAAATTTATTGGAAATGCAATTGAAAATGCAGAAAGCGTGTCGACAGCAGCAGCAGCAAGCGATAGATGAGGGCACAGCCACCCATCGAAAATGCTTTGAACTTGCGGCAATAAATTCTTTAGCCTTTGGCAAAAGCTATGAAAAACATAAAACATTTGAAAAATCCTAATGAAGAGAGCGCCACAAAACCACAGGGAAAGAGAGCTACTGAGCCAACGAGGTCGGAGGTCAGAAGAGCCTACAAATTGTATTAAAAGTTATATGCTTCTTACTCGAAAATATTTTCTATTCATTGGAAAATTACTCACGTATCTGAAGGGGAGATTGAGTTTGGGTTGGGTATACATCTCCTTTGGGCATGACAGCAGCCGCCGCAAAAAGATAGTTTGAACTCTGAACTTCATTCGAGATGTAGAGATAACATTAAACTATCTTAATTCCTGGTGTTTCAAGCTTCCATTCGAATGAGCAAATAAGAGCAAGCGGATTGGATCCATGACTGAATGACGGACATCTAACAAGCGACGTTTAACGCCCGCTCATTGTCCATTTTACCAGCTTTTCCAAGTTAACAGATGCCACAAATAATTTGTTATTCAATACGAAACACGGATAAAAGTACACACACAAAACAGAACAGAACAGAACGAAACGAGTGGCAAACGAGAGAGAGAGAGAGACGTACTTCCATTGGACATTTTAGTAAATTGGCTAACAACTTTTTCTGTGTGTGTATGTGTGTTTTGGGGGCTTTTTGTGGGTTTTTACGTGATTGCTGCTTTCAGTAGGAAGAGGTGTAGCATGTCCTTCTGTCTTCTGTTCTGTTCTGCCATATGCTTGACCACAAAACACAACAGGAGGACAGCAAAAGGCAGACAAAGAAAGGTTCAACAAGGATTTTCCGTATGAAAGAAGGTGTTGAAGGGTTCCTGAGAAGGGTGATTGAGAAACATTTTATTTCGATATATTTATGGAAAATTTATCTCAATTAAAACACCATTTCGTTTTCTTTTAAATTTCCCAAAACCTCTCCCGTTCCTCCACTTCCAGAACCTTCCTCTAAAGCACCATATCAACCATCTTTTATCAACTGAAATACCTTTCAAAATTCATGCTTTATGTCCTGCAAACTTTCATACTTGAAAAACAATGCCACTTATGCCATGCATTTTCCTACTTTTTCAGCAGATTTCCTCCATTTCTGCTTGCTGTTGTTGTTTTTATGCGATGGTCCCTTGATTTTATTTTTATTTTGTGGAAGATTTGTTTCAAAAGGTCAACACAAAGAAGGAAAAAGAACAGGGAAAAATGTTTAGAAAAATACCAGAGACTTCTCCCTGTTGCTATTTTGATGTAGGGATTCTCTCGGGTTGTCTCAAGTTCTTGCAGAAGCTTCTTGCTTCCCTCCACTTGGTTTTCTTAGCATTTGTGCAAATAAAATGTTTGCTTAAAAAATTGCAGACATGCATTGCGGCTGTCCTTCGTCCTACGTTCTCGTTTTCTTAAGTTTTTTTATATATTTTTTTTTATTTTTTCGGTGGATAGTGTGGAATTTACTGCAGTCACGAACAAGACTCTGACTCCTGCCACTTCATCTGCCTGCGATGCTGCCATGACACAAAAATACATTTAAAAGTGTATGTATGTACATATGTATATATGTTTTTACTCTGACAGAACTTCACATATTTTTCTCTTTTCGAGAACTGCTGTTGCGATGACAGCAGAGCAACGCTCCCTCCCATATACCGTCCATATCCATTCCTCCTTCTCAATTCCTCCCGTCTCCTAGACTCCACTCGTGAGCATATAACGACAGTTGAGAGTTTAGAGTTCATATAAGGCATGGGGAACGGGATATTCAAGGATTCAAGCAGCAGCTGAGCGCACAGAGTGCGGTGCGTGTCCAGATAATCAGCTAAGAACTCACATTTCAAAGTTAGCAAAGAGATTTAAAGCAAGCAGAGATTTTTAATGAAGGACCGTAGTAAGGATATAAGCTTCGGTTTCGCCAATAATTATTTCTTTGGAATACATTTATCCTTTATTCGAATTTATCCGTTTTCACCAAAAAAAAAAAACTGTAAAATTTAACTCTTATTCCCACTAAAATAATATTTTTTCATATCTTTCTTGTCTTGTAGCTTATTTCTGAGGGATTTCCAACTTCCATTTAAATATAATTGATGTGCAACAAATGTCCATAAGAGGTGAATTTTTTGTTAATATATTTTCCCCACCAAGGAATTACTCCCATAAATTTATATAAGTATTCCAAGACACATAAAAACACACACACCAAATGCATTCGTATGGAGTGTCAAGGATCATTTTCGAATCCTGCCATAGCCTCATGGAAGGATGGAGGCTGCTCTGTGAAATATTTAATATACTTTCACCCATATCCTCGTTGATTCCAGCTGAAGCAGCCATCTGTCCATCCACCTTTATTCGTGCTCTAGAAACAGCAGAGCACCTTCCGCATCTATCATCAAATCAACACTGGCACAAATTCAATTACTCAACACTGGTAAAAAAAAACACAGGAGGGTGTTGAGTGTTATAAAAGGGGGTTGAAAGGTAGCAGGTAAAACTGTTGTCGTATGAGTGACATTAATGCAATTCTCTCATCTGTCAATCATATTTATTTATTTTTTTCGGCATGTATTTTCAAGGCAATTGCCAAAAATAATGTTCGACTTTTGTTTTATTTTTCTTTTTCTCTTTCTCTCCAATTTTGTTTTTTTTAGTATATTTTTGTATGCCCCTCTTTTTGATGTGTTGTGCGGGGCCATGGAGGGGATGCTGCTGCTCAATTTACAATTTAATTGATTGCTGCATCTAACAAAATCTACAAAATAAATATACACTGGATATTTACACAGTAGGTAGGCTGTTCTGCGAAATGGAATTGAGATTGGAATTCGAAGAAGAAATTCTGGAGGCGATTTAAGGTCTTGACTGTAGAGTTCGAAGATTTGGTTACTCTTTACTTTGAATCTTTGTTCTTTGAAGGGTGTTTCAAACAGTTCCAGGAACAAACTCAAGAGGTCTCGAAACAGGATGAAGTTACAGATATTCAAAACTACGGACAACATTTATTTTCCAAATAACAAAACACATTTTTTGGTTAAAAAAAATAAACAATTCTTCATCTTTAAGGTACCTTAAGGAAAAACTTGCTTGTTAATTTTTCCACTTACATTTTCAGAGAACTTCGAACGAAATGGTATACCGAACACTTTTTACAGGAAGACATCCATTACCTAATAAATAAATAAAGCAACTGACACGCTCATTAACACCCACACACCTCTACCTCTACTCTCTGTCTAAAGAAAACACAAACAGAATCGCTTTCTGAAACCGATATTCCTATCCAGCAAAACCAAACGAAATGCTACATATTCGAATGACTGTCGGCATCGTGGAATTATCCGTCGTCCGTCGCCTGTCGACGGAATGGCATTTGTTGGACAGATTAAAAATACAATTTACGGCAAATCAATTGCGGCTAACATGGCAACAGGGGAGAGAGAGAACCCGACGACAGGCGAGAATTAAAACGGGTGGCAAGAGAAATGGAATAAAACTCGCTGGAGCAAAAAATGAAAAGCAAATAAAAGGCAGAGCCCGCATGTCCACAAGGAAATCGAAAAATGAAAGCCCACAAACACAGAAACAAAAAAAAAGCGAAAGAGCGCAGGAGGAAAGTTTTGTGACAACAACAACAGATGTTGCGGCATAAATTTGTAGATATAAAAAAACAGTTTTGTGGTGGCAAATGTGGCTCCCTTTATACGAAAGGTTCCGAGGTGAAGAAAAGAAGTTGTTGAATCTCAAAACTGAAATGGTGGCTCGTCCTGGCGCTCAAGGCACTCTGGAGGTTCTTCTTCTCCTAGGAACTCTAGAGGATGCTTCAGACTGTCGATATGTAGAGGCTTCTCTTGGTTTTGTGTATTTGAAATTAGCTTGGTGATCTCTGAAGACGGTTCCTTGTTCTCCAAAGATGATTCCAGTGACTCTTTATCTTCACCCTGTTTCTGCATCCCAGCCGCTGCCTCCTCACTCTCCGCAGCTATATCTTGATAGTGACCTTGATCTGCCTGCATTGCCTCCAAAATTTCTCGCTTGGCCAACTCCACTTGAACCTCAAGCACGTTAATGATGAGCATCCTTTGATCCCTCGTGAGGCGAAAGAAGAATATGGCACCTCTGACATAGCAACGGAGATCCTTGATCCTCTCAACGAGGGAGCCACTGCCTCGATTAATGGGTAGCCGATCCAAGACCCGGCCAATCGTTCTTTCCACAGCTGCCTTTACCTTAGGCGGACACACGACCTCGGCGACCACATACAAGGCAGAGAGGCCCATCAGCAAGGTGGAGAGAGTATCCACACCAAATTCACACCAAAAACAGTTCTGACAGAAGATTCGCGCCATACGATGGATGAAGCGTTCCATGCTGCACCACAGGACGTGCATAAGCCACTCCTGGACAAAGACGGCGAGCAGCAGCTCCACAAAGCTAATGATTCCCGGTGCCATTTGCATGTATCGCCTGGGAATCACTTTTGAGTTGCCGAGAAATAGCAAAGTGGCCAAAAGGAACAAAAACCTGCCCAGTTTGGGTGCCGCCGAACATTGGTTCTGCGGCTGAGGTAAAAAGAATGAGGCGCCAATCAGATGGAGGACTCCCGCAGTGACACAAGAGGTTTTGGATACCATTTTGGGCGTGGAATTTTAACTTGGAATTTTGTTGGCGTTTTGCTTTTAAAGTTTTTAGAGGTTTTCTAACAAACTTTGACGTCGAGTGCAAGGCAAAGTGAGATTTTACTTTCTACTGCGTTGTCTGTATGTGTATCTGTAAGATACATTTATCTTTTTCAGCGCCTGTCTGGGCAAGTCCAGGACATTATCTCTATACAGAGATCAAAAGTGGAAGAGTATTCCCTTCAAAGGATATTTAATGCCCACACAACTATTTCCCTTTACTTTCCTTTCTTGCTCATCTCTTTCTGGGTTCCCTTCGGCTGCCTTGTTTCTGCTCTACTTTTAATGCGTTTTCTCTGCCTCTTTATTTCCTTCTCTTGTGGCTTTTAAACACGTCAGAAGCCACGTTGTGGCTGCTCGCTCTCTCTTGCTGTCTGCTTGGCCTTAACATTTATATAGCATACTTTTGAGGGCCATCTATGGCTTATAAAACACACATTCCATGCCATTCCATTCAACATAGGTGATGTAGGTGTGCAAGTGCTACCTGTGCAGGGTATGTTAGGATGTGTAAGGCATTTTGTGAGACTTGTCGTAAAAGAATTTGAGGCTTTATTGAGGTAATGTTGATCTTAGGCGAAGGATTTCTAGCGGAAGTTTTAAAGTGGATTGACTTTGTTATTCCTTCTTTTCTACACCCATTCTTGCTTCCCATTATTCATTCTATCATAATATCTGTGAACGTTATATAATTGTTCTTCATAGTTTTACCCACATAAAATCTTTAGCATCTCTTCCTAATGCACCTCAAAAAGGTTTCTATTAGATCCAATTCCCCAAAATGATACCAGAACCACATTACAAGATACTTTTTCCGTCTAAACACCCAAACAAACACACCCAAACAGATTTTCCACATTCCCACATTATTTCATACCTCCCTTTCACCACTTTGTTGTATTTCCTCTTCCCGCCCCTTGAGTCTTTCTCTTTGTGGAATTTATATTGGCCACTTTTCCACTTTTCCGGTGTCTCTTTCTCTGGTTTCGGTTTTGTGATTTTCACCATAAATTATTCCTGTTGCAGGAGCAGAGAGCTCTCTTGCCCTCTCCCTCTCTCTATCACTCTTTTGTGGTGCGATGCGTACTCTGTGGCACATAGAAAACAGGCCACTGAGGGGCACCACTTAATGTGCAATCAAACAATTTCATGGCCTACACACTACACTACTAAATGGCCTTCTACGTTTGGACTGTGACAAAATATTTCTGGCGCACACTCGATTTCAGAGAGGGGTGGCTGTGTCTTGTCAGGTCCTTGGGCAAAACATTTTGATCCCAAAAAGTCAATGACAAAACTTTCGGCCCATAAAAAATCAACATTATTAAGTTAATTGGATAGGCCATTGGCCCTCGAGCAGCAGGACTTTTGCCCTCTACAGATTTTAATCACTAAATTAGTTTACAAAATATGCGTAGGTAGGCATTTCCCATGAAAATTCCAACTAATTCACAGGGCAAGCAACAGCGAAAGAAACGCCTAAAAGCATATGCTAGGCCTTTATTTGTTTTACGGTGGGAAAAACAACAGCGAGAAAAAAGGTTCGCTGTGAAAAGTTTTAACGGTAAGGGCAGAAAAAAAGCATAACAAAAATAATAAGTAAACATTATTTATTTTAAAAGAAAAGAAGCCGCTGCGGTGGTACGCTGCATGCAACCCTCGGGCGTTGGAAAGTGGAAACAATGGAAGCAGCAGAGGAGGCAGGCAGCAGGCAGCAGGCGTTGGAGGCGCCTCTCCAAAACGTCAAAGTAATTAAACAAAAAGTAATTAAGATTAGCGGACGAGAAAGAGAGAGAGTCGTAGAGTAGCCTTCGAGGCATCCAGCAGCAGCAATGCTCGCGCCATTATCATCATTATCGTTATCATAGTGGAGGGGTAATGAGGGGCAAGGCAAGACAAGGTGAAAGTTGAAAGCTGGGGGTGTGGCGGACAAAGGTAAGGTTTAAATGGAGCCAAAACAATATGAAAAAGCGACGCCGCAGCAGCTACCTGACAACTTTGACGTCATTATAGCCATCATTCGCCCCCACTCAACCACCTAAGACTCTCCTAAGAGCAGCCTCTCCCCGCTCCCCCACCAAAATGCTTAGTTAGCTCTTTTCGACCCCTCGTTAATGTTTTTCCCTGCTACTTTTCCCTTTGGGGCATTTGCCAGCAAATTATTATTATTGTTTCCAAACAGTTCTCATCATCGTCGCTCTCTGCTCTAATTTCGCTGCTCTAACTATCTTTAAACCTTAGTTTTTAAACAATAACAATATGGAACCACGTTGAACTCTGAACCCTTCAGCAGAAAACTCTTCATTAACTTTTTGATTCACACACGTATCATCCATCCACATTCACATCCATCCATCGACCCCTGCAACACTTCAATGGCTTAAGCAACGTGCAATCCCTTTTGAACTTTCTGCGCATGGATATTTTACTGCCCTAAATCGTATGTTAACCCTCCACACCCATCTACCCACTGAGAGAAAAGCGTTGATAGCCCATCCGAAACCGAGAGATTTATTAGCATTCAAAGAGTGCGAGGAGTACGAGGAGTACGAGGCGTAGGCCTTAAGCATTTGGTGATTTTTCACGTGGTTTCCCAACCAACTTTTGTTTTTGATTAAATGAAGCTTAACGAAGGACTACGACTACGACGCCGGGCAGCAGAAAATACGTGTGGCATGGCATGGAGCTTCTGACCATTGGAGGTGCTGCCTGCCTGCCAACTTAACTAATGAGCTGATTTACAGGCACAAGAACACGTCCAGCGATACAAAGGCCAAGGATTGCACTTGGCCAAAAGGTGATTCGGGAACTCGGGGTCACCTTTTGTGACTCGAAGGTCCTATGACAAATGCGCTTTACTGTTATTTATGGCAGCCGCAGGACCGCAAGATGTTCTACGTGCGGTCATTAGTAGGAGCCTCAAAGCCTCAAGAGGCGTGGCCCTGACCAGAGAGAGAAAGAACCAATTTGTACAGCGTCACATCGATGTATATAGGTGCTTTGGGGGTGTTTAATAATCCAAAAGTTTTTTAATTTATTTCAGATTTTTAAAGAATTTGTTTATATTTTTGCCATACAATTTAATTCTTTTTGTCTTATAATTAATTTAATTTTAATATAAAGGGTACCAAAAGTGGAATACAGCAAATGGCAACTTATTTTACTCCCATTTTAATTCCAAATCTTGAAAGAAAAAAAAACCCAGAATTATTTATGTTTTTTCACACTTTTCTAAGTCTCATCAATGTTTTTCTTTGTGCCTACCCCCCGTTGTCACTTGTCTGCTGTACATCAAGTGTGATGCCGTTTCTTGCCGCACTCTCTAATCCCTAATTAGGCATCGGATATATATTATATACATAGATATATATCCTTGGCACCCCAAAGACAGGCCAAGGACACTCTGTAAGCCCCGAATGCTGACAAATTGTAATTGTGCGACAAACAAGCGGAAATCGGCTTAAGCTTCGTCTCCCTCCCCAAGCAAAAGGTAAGCCGCAGGAAGGGAAAGTGGCGTGAGGCATGCGGCATGAGGCATGACTTCCTTTATTGAGTTATTAGCCGCAACGACTCATGGCAGCTGCCTGCCACACACTTTTAGGCCATGTGGCAAGTCAATTTGTCAGCATACAAAAAAGGAGACAAGAAAGAGAAAAGCGGCCGCGAAAAGTGTTCATCAAGGAAGGGAGCGCTTAGTCATGATTGCTAATAAAGGCGAGCAATGATTTTTGAGTCTTGGAGAAATGAAAACCTTCGCTCCTATTGACAGCCAATGGAAATGCAAAAATATCTGCGGTACTTGCTGGCAATGACAGAACACTTTTCCGCACAGTTGCCGCGCCTCTGGCCTAATGGCATGTACGAGTCGGGGGCTTTTGTCGTGCAATTTCGCGCAGTTGCTTTCCAATGAATTTTCACATATTTTCACAATAAAATATGCAGAGAGAAAAGAACTGCAGAAGTTTGAATACCCTTTTTGACAGAATAGACAACATTTTTTTGATGGTTATTTATGGGCTAATGAAATATTAAACGAATTTGTATAACCGATTATCCTCGATTTTGGTTAGTGATATGCCAGAAATCAGTTTCCAACGCAAGACCTATAAGTTTTATAAAATTTGTAAGGTATTATAAATTGTAGCGGGACTCTTGCCAAAAATGGAATAACCTCCTTGCAAAAGGGCATCCAAAGCACCTACGTTGCATACATTTTAGGTGCCACAAGCAGGGCAGGTGCAGGGGGTACCTATGCGTAACATTGCGTAAGTGCAGCTGTCAGATAACACGAAGGAAATGGAATTGGTAGCAAAAGAGAGAGGGAGAGAGAGTAATCGAGGGGGAAATGCAGCAGCCAAAGTGCATGCCAGCTTGAGTGTGAAAATTGCTGGAAAAATGAATGCCACACACGGTGGTGGCAAACACGAGGCAGCAGCTTTGATTTTTTTACGCTGGATTTTCGATTTTTAGGAAGAGAAATGTGCGGTTTTTAGTGAACCTCAAACATTACGTGATGTTATTAGGTCGAAGGATGTTCCCCAGTTCTCTCGGAATATAGACCTTTTTATAGCTTTATTTTGCTGCAACTTTTGCCAGTTTAAACATCTGCCGTATAATTCGCTACATAAACCAAAAAAAAAAGAAATAACCCCCCCAGGTCTTCTATCTCTACCTCATTTGGGGGCAAGCTGCAGCTTCATGACATAGTTAACCCCAAGGAAAAAGTCACAGACAAACTGCAAAACAAAATGCATCTATAAAGGAAAAACTAGAAAAGAAAAAAAATAGTCTCAGCAAAACTTTCAATTTTCAATTTGCAGCAGACCTTGCCCCAAAGTATCTGAGTTCTTCTTCGCTTTCTGCTGTCCTTGCCCCTGCAGAACGGGGTTCTTCTTCACAGGGTATCCTCTGCTTCCATTCTGATATTTCCAATGTTTTTCCACTGTTTTGTCTACTTAAAGTCGCATTGAACTGGAAGAATAACATTGAACAGAACAGCAAACAATCAGCAGTCAAAAATTTCATTGTTAAGGCAGCAGCAGGCGAAAAATCAGCAACCCAAAAAAAAAAAACACACTGAAAAATAGGAAAAACAGCAACAACCGGAAAAACTTTCGACAAGGCGTGAAAAATACAAAAGAAGCCAGAGAGAGAGAGAGAAAAAAAGCAGAACTTTCTCCATGGTGAGAGAAAAACTTTAGAAAGCAGCCAACAAAGTGTAGTAATGGCTGGACCCGAGAAGGGATTTCCCATTCCCCATTCCCCACACCCCACTTTCCTTCCTCACCCACCACAAGCAGCACTTGACTTTTGACCCAACAACGAGGCGAATGTGTTGCAACGACCTTTGTGGCCTTTGCTGCTGCCTCCTCCTGTGTTTTTGTTCACATGCTGGCGCAACAGCTCCCGGAAGACCACCGGGGAATGCCCCTCTCACACACAATGAACTTGCCACGGGGTGTTGCACGTATTTCCTCTGGGAAACGGGGGTGTGGCAGCAGTCATCTACTGTCTAGCCTGCCGTTCTGTCTGTCTCTCTGACTGTCTCTCCGACTGTCTGTCAGTTTTAATGTTTTTGGCATTGAGCGATGCCTGGTGATGCTTTTTCCTCTGATTTGAAAGAGTTCATTAAGCTCGTTTGGACAACACTGGGAAGTCGAAGAAGAAGTACTTCTGCCTGTTTCCTTCTCTCTCTCTCCATCGCTTTCTTTCTCTGTCATGCTGTCTCTTTCTTCTGGGCCAAGTTCAGTTATCTGCTTGTTGCTATAACAAATACGTGAGCTGTTCCTTCCTTGATGTTTTAAAAAGGTGGAAAGCTAATTAGCCCATGGTCCAAAATGTGAAGGGATAATGGGATTTCAGCTTAGAATTTCGACCAAAATTTAAAGGCTCAGGAAAAGTAAGCGATGGAAAACGATAGCTGTAAAAGTTTAAATGGGGACTAAAGGCTAAAGGCTTGAAAGTCCCCTTCAAAGTGGTAATTACATAAAGCTTCAAAGCAACAACCCACAAAAATAATAGTCAAATATTAACCATCTGGATGTTAATAAAACAAATTCATACAACAAATTTGTAGAAACCAAAGAGGTAAAATAACATACAGATATTTTAAAATACCAAATATAGACTAAGAAAAAAATCACCAAAAATGAAGTTTAGGTAATAAAAAAAAAGTCAAGCAAAAAATAAATTTCAAACCTATGTGAGCGTGTTATTTGTAATACATGTCCATTTACCTTTCCAAATACCGTTATCTTTTCTGATTTAATGTTGAAATAAATTGCAACATAATCTCCTTAGCACTTCGGTTAAAAATCCATGTTAAAATCAAATTAGCATCAACATAAAAAGGAAACTGTAAAACAATTTTCACCCACAATTAGCTGTACTTTCAGAAGCAAAAAACTCTTGAAATCAAATCGTGTACCATATCAAATGAATTAAATTTTTTCCGAGCATGAAGAAGACATCACAATATTCGTAAAATTCAAAATAAATTTAATTAACTCTTCTAATTACATGCTCGCCTTCTAATGTGCAACATTCACTCCTACAGCTGCACACAAAAAAAGCAAGAGTTCGAGTTGAAAATTGGTTGTGATTTTCGTGCTTTAATTCATTTTAATTCAATTTTTCATTAAAACACAGTTCCTCAAACAAGGATACGCCCGCCTGATGATGCTTCTGGCTGCTGCTGTTACAGGTTCCAACATTCAACGAGGCTCGAACTCGAACTCCGACGAAATGGTTTGAGTGTGTGGGGGGATGTTCGGACACTGTTAACATTTTTGTCGCGTGTTTTGCGGTCTGTTGTTGTGGTTGCGGTTGCACGCATAACTACAAGACCTCACAACACACGGAACGAGCACAAAAAACAACAACAATAAACGATGTGCAACAGCAACAACAAACACATCGAGCCGCACACATCGAGCCGCAAACATCGAGCATTGGTTGGCTCCGAGCGAAACGAAGCTCAAAGCTTCGGATCCCGCTGTCGGCATTTGCCATCATTTTCCGGCCTGTTATCATTCGTCGTATACGTAACAGCATTTTTCCATTCGTTGGATTTTCTTTTCTTTTGCTGAAGCATTTCCGGCGCAGCACAGCCAGCGCCAGAGCCGGGCTCTGTCTCGGAAAATCAGTTTCGTTACGCTTTTCACACGAAACGGACGCATGTTGCGGCCTGTGGCGACACAGATTTGACAGAATCCAAAACAAAAACGTAAAATAACGTAGTGTCGTATTGAAAAGTATCATGTTTTTTCATGAAAATGAATTTCGTGAAAATTCTCGGGAGTGAAGTGTGAAAACGGCAAGAAAGGTGATCATAGGAAAATGGTGATGCCAATGGAGATAGAATTCAGATTATTTGAGGAATTATACGATCATTGAATCATGAACTTTGATATGTAGAACTTCTGGCAGGATTTATATAAAGGAAATGTCCAAATTTTGTGAGAGTTAAAAATAAATAAATAAATTTCAGATTTTCATGAGTAGATTTGATGTGACGGTTATAAATTCTCTAATATAATTCTAATATTACCATTTTTGGCATTAAATGGTGAAGATCACAAGAATGAAAAGCCTTATAAAGATGGAAGTCATTCATGGTATTTTTTTTGAGAAATTCATGAATACTTCCTAAAATAAATAAGCATCAAAAGCTGGGATAAGCTGGGATAAGCTGGGATAAGAAATTTATAATTCTCTGATATGTAGTTTATTAAATTTTTTCCATTATAGATTTATATATTTTTGTATAATTCGAGTATAAAACTAGCTAAAAATACATAAAAAATCATCGCAAATTCCTACACATACACTTTCAATATCAGATCAGGTTCAAATGACCGGTTTTTCTTGTAAAAATGTACCCTCATGGCAATTTGAGGTACAAAAAGCCCTCAACTCTTGTGCAAAAGTTACTTCTTCCGCTCTTAAAATGTACAAACAATTAATAGTTAACTCTGCTAATGCACATTTCATGCCAGGCAAAAGAGTAAACAATCTCAGAGACGAGTCCTCACTCGAAAGACACACCACCACTCGAACGACACATGCAACAAACGCACTTCAATCACTCTTTCCACTGAAAAATTCTCAAACAAACTTATAACCGAATAAATGAATGAAAACTCAGAGTTCACTTTGGGGAAGGAAAAAACTATCCCAAAAAAAGGGGTACTATAGGCAAAGCTAGACGAAGGAAAGGGGAATTTTTAGTAGCGATTGATAAAGGGCTACAGCAGCAGCAGTGGCTTCAGCGGCAGTGGCACAGTGGCTGCCAACACTGGCTGCCAGCACTGCGAAACGCACAACAGGCAAACACAGTCGAAAACAGCAAAGCAAATATAAACAAAGAATTTAGCTTAAAAATACATTAACCCACTACTGGCTGAAGGGAGCACAGACAAGGGACGTGTGTGGCAGAGGGCATGTGGCACTGCAGTGCAGCCAACTGCTTGAAAACTGCATACGTAATGGGAGTGCATACGCAGGAGGTACAGTAGTGCCTTGCTGTGAAAGAACGAATGAGAATTTGTAATCTCTAAAAGACAAAGAGATGTAAGGTGTTTTGTGGAAGTATTTCTACCATATCTGGATGCAAAGTGACCATTCTATAAAACATTTTCATGCAGATGGGCAGCACTCGTCAAGTCCTTATATTTTCCTTGTTTTTGGTAGGGGATTTTTAAGATGCTTTTGTATTGAGATTTAAAATTGATATGTTGATTTGAATAATTTTAGTTTTATAGAGTACCAGAATGTGTCATAAGTTCAGACTTCTTTTAAAAGTTTTCTGCAGGAAACCCTAAAAATACTCATCTCCAGCCAGTTTCTACTGTACCAAAACTTTGGTTGTTTTGCTTGCCTGCTAGCATCGATGCAGATCAATGGCAATGCAGTACGTACATCCAGTGTTAGGGGCAGCAAACACATTGCAATATAGAGATACAGAGTGGGAAAGTCATAGAGTCAGAGAAAGAGATCAAGAGAGAGAGAGAGAGAATTCCGCTCGCCCAAAAACCGTCAGCTGCTGGCGAAAACTTTTGTCGTCAGTGCAGTGCAGAGCTTATTGCTCCTTTATTTATCCTTTATATCTCTATTTGTTGTACGCTTTTCACTGGGTTTTCTTTTCATTTTTGTTTTGCTTCCTTTTTTGTTTTTTTGATTCAGGGTTATCGTTTGCTCTAACAAATTTACAAATTTTGCGAAGTGGAAACGGGAAGAGCAACCTAAAAAAGCAAAAATATGATGATGATGCCATTGATGATGATGGCAGAGATTTCCTGTGGATATTGTGTGACTTTTGTGAGAGAACTTTTGTTATCAAAAGTGAAACATAGGATTGACAATTGAGTAAATAAAAATTGTTTATGCAGATCCCGGGTTAGTAAGTAAGGGGGCTTTAGGAGAGAAACTTTAATGAGATTTAGAGATGAAAAATGTTAAAATTATAATTTATTTAAAGATTTTGGCTTTTATCAAATTAAAGCTTTCTTCAAACACATAAATAAAAAAAAATGGTCTTAGAAAAAGTTAATACACTAAAATACTAGAAACACAACAAATAAATAAATAAAGAACAATTTAATTCAAAACGAAGACCAAAAAAATACTAGAAAATGAATATCAATCAATTACAATTGAATTTTCTGGTTTTAGTTTCTTCATAATTCCAAGTGGAATTTTCTTCACATTTTTGTATGCCTTTTCAATGTAAACAATTTTTTGTATATCTACTGCCATTCCTTGTACATTTCCGCACCTCATTCCACTTCATTACCGTGTGGCACTAAAAGCTGCCAGCATTTAGCAAAAAGAAAGTCCTCACTCAACTAGAAATGATTTACACCCAGGAAAAGTCGTGGCTTATTATGACCAACAAAGTGCTCTTTACATAAATTGAAGTGGCGCCAACAGCTACCCGCAGAAATTTCTCTACCGACCGATAATAAGTTGCTGCTACGAGATTTGAACGGAACCCCTGAATAATCTTCCAATGCGACAGATTGTGGTGGCTACGGTTTTTGTTTGCCTTTCAGATTGCCGAACTTGCCTCCTAAACCACGGCCACAGGCCAGAAATCTGTATTTTTTTTTTTTTTTGTATTTTAATTGGTCAAATGGCCCAAAAAGTGCTATTCGAAATGGAGAAAATTTTCTATGTTTTTTAGAGCCAACAAGTAGTTTTTCATATCAAACCTTTCGAATTATGAACATGGAAGAAAACTCTAATATCTGATGGCAGTCTCCTTAATAATAATCCTTAATCGCATTTATCGAACAGAAACGATTATGAACCAATTTGAGAAGAAACCCCGAACAAATCAAACACTAAATAGCCTCATTAAAAATTAATTTTCCCACAAAAAAAGTGGTCGAAAACACTGAAAAACAGAACAGGGAACTTTCTCCGTCTAACAATTTATTAATTTAATTACAAAACACTTTGGCAAACTCATAAAAAAGTGCATAAAATGGCCCCCGCCACACCCACTTGTTCTTTCTGCCATTTTAGGGATGTTAAATCTGTTTTGGTCCATGAGGCAAATGCTTCATCATGTGTGCCACCGCCCTCAAATTGGGGAAGGGGCATCGAAAAATTGCTTAATTTCATAAGCGAGTCATAAGGGAAAAAGTTGTGTGTTTGCTGGAGGGGCGAGGGGTGGAGTAGCGAGTCTCTGCCAGACTGCGTGTGGGAAGGAAGACCCCACAAAAAGCTAACTGGCGACACGCTTATAAGCCATAAAAAATATAAAATTTCCTAGAGAAAGTTTCGCCTGGGTAGCTGCAGAGAGATGGCCAAAGAAACATCTTTCAGCAAACGATACACAGGACATGGCATTGCGTTTCGGGAGTATAAGCACAGCAGTGACATTCTGAAGAGTGTCTTATGTCTATTGGGACTTTTCGTTTAATAGGATATTTTAAAACCTTCATAGATCTTTCATCCCAAGAACCAAATTTAAAGGGCGACTTTTTTTTTATAGATCTTCGAAAGCGCTATTGCTCTGTCACGCACTGTACATAAACACACGCATTGCTGTCAAACAGAAACTTAACATATTACAAACGACAAAAAGTTATCAAAGTAGCAAATAAAGTCAGAAAATAAAGAGAAAAGGAAGAAAAGGGAATGAGGAGAAGGAGGAAAAACCTCAAAAAACTTTAGATAAACAACAAATAGAAAGAGCATTCAAATTAATTGGTATACTTGTAAAAGGACTTCACGCTGTCTGAGCGTTCACATGAGTGTGCATCAGACAAAAAATGTTATCCTGTTTTAAAAAGAAATAAAATAGAGTACTGAGAGATATCGCTTTTAAGAATGATTTTCTGATAATAATATCTATCCGATTGTGATGTATTTTAGAATTTAGGTTTAAAATATCATTGACTGGAAATTGTGGAAACCACAAAGTTTTGAACACTCAACACAAAAGTATTCAAAGCTAACCGATTTCAATGAAGTTTGGGTTTTTGTTGAATCCTTTATTTATCGCTCTTTCTGCAAAAAAAAAAATTCATTTTTAGGTTACTAACAGAATATATAGTATATAGGTTCTCCTACAACTTTAAGTCTTAGAGTTCGTGAACCCACCTAAAAATTAACTTAAATTCTTAAGAAAAGTCTCTCTAAACTCCTCATTTAGTTTGTTCATTCGACTTTTAATTTAGAAAAGAAATACATAAAAAGCAAAGAATCATTTATCAACTGCGCGCCAGGGAGAGAGCAAGAGTCTCCAGGGCATATCTTTATGACTATTCCGGTGTTTCCTTTAGCCCTTTATCCGTTTCCCTTTCGGGTAAACTTGGCTGCAACACGTGCTACATGAAATGGGAATGACTGTGTGTGTGCCTATTTGTTCGTGTGTGGCAGCGGGAATACGGCTCCATGGGGATAATATTTTGCCAAACTTTATTGAATTCCCCCGGAAAATCTGCATGGCACTCGCACAAAACGGGGAAATTGCGGGAGGGAAACTTACTAGACAGCAAACAATTGGCAAGAGGGGGGAATGGTAGTGCATTGAAAGCAAATTTATGGCAGCGCCAAAGTCAAATGGAAAACTCGAGAATTAAGGCAGTTTTTTGTGTGCCTTTGGCAGATGGAATATGTTATAGGTTATCCACAGAGGAAGAGAAAAACTGTGAAGCCAACTTTTTAAATCTTAACGTGTGAGATCTTTTATCATCAAATATGAAGCCCTGATTAAATTGCTAAACAAATGCCCAAAGGCCAATGGAAAAACTGTGATAACAAAACCGTGTGAAAAGCGCTCGAGAAAACAAAAACATTTAACATAAAATCAGAAAACAAAACCCCAGGCATATAAAAGCAAGTGAGAGTGAGAGCAGGAGGAGGAGAGGAGCAGGATTTAGTATTACAAAGAGGAGGATGCACTTTGGCCAGGCGGCAAGGCCATCTTTGGGGCTGCTCCT
Organism: Drosophila guanche; assembly: GCF_900245975.1. Lineage (NCBI taxonomy): Eukaryota > Metazoa > Arthropoda > Insecta > Diptera > Drosophilidae > Drosophila > Drosophila guanche. Next base: position 2,012,679 of record NW_022995752.1, on the reverse strand, counting down.
GGCGGTTGCTGTGGCTAAACGGTCGCCCAAGGACAAAACGGCAAGTTGATGTTGCTGCCATCTTGGCATCTAATTGGGGCCCTCCTCGTGCTCACGGCCACAGCGGGGGACTCCACCAACAACAAGATCATCTTGCCACAAATACTGAATGGTGGAGACGCCCCTGGCAAGCATCCATCCGGAACGAAGACAGCAAACAGTGCCACAAATGGCGTGGGAGGCGGCGTAGGACACGTCGGAGTCATCGGTACTGCCACAGGAACTGGCAATACGGTGGTCGGAAGCAATGGCGTGATTGTTGCCGGTGGCGGTGTTGTGGCCAATGGCCAAACCACGAATTTAAACAGTGAGTATCCTTCGTATATTTATCTACTTTAAATTTATTCGAAGGCGAAATGTAAATGTTAGCGCTGGCTACACTGTGCTACATAAATTTGTGTGTGGTTTTTGGACAAAGAAGAGTATCGAAAAGTGTGAATAATTCAAGCAAACTCCAACATTCAAGTGGAAAAAGTGGAAGCATTATGTTAAAGACGAATTGAGTCTGCAATACAATTGAACTGCTTTTATATTTTTTGCATAGACAATTCCATCTGAAGGATCCTTTAGGTAACTATTTATCTCACATATTTTACCATATTATAAACGAGACTGTCGTTGGCTAAACATTTAACATGGAATATCTTTAAGTAGCAGTTATCTTATACAAATATATCTTGGATTTCCTTCTGCCACTTAAATTCGATCGAGTGGGAGTACTCGTTCAGGAAAATCTTAACCCAACTCATCGAAATGCTCGATTCCTCCCTTATTATTTGGCTCACCGGGAGCCCAGATATCCAATGTCAGGGGTTCTCCATTTGCGAACCAATTATATTTATCCACATTTGCTAAATCATTTCCTGAAGTCCAAAACAAATCATCGGGGCGCTGTAGTATTTTGAGATACTTATGAATCAAATACCATTCATCGATGGTTTCAAATGCAACCAGATCAGCCTTTATGCGCCGACACGACTCATAGGCATCGAACCAGTTCAATTTGATGCCTCTATCAAAATAGTATAAACCTTTGCACAATCTTATGGAATGAAAAAGTGGTTATGTTGAGGGAACCTAAAGAAGGATTCAGAGAATTTTGAAGCAGTAATATCACGCAGGAGCTTACCATCTACGTCATCTGGTGTTGTAGTATAAGCCCCCAATAGGGAAAGCAAGAAAAAGTAAAAATTAAAGACCTCATGGGATCGCAGAAACATTTTGATAAGACTGTACTATACCACTCTAAGGTTGATTCTTTTATACCAGACAACAGACAAAGACTATCTTGCATCTATATTTGTTACGACAATTTTGTAATTTTAAAGTGCTCTGCGGATTCTAATCTTTTTTGTTTGCTTCTGCTAGTTTCGGTTTCAAGTGACTCTACGGGGCTTTTCTCAGTCAATTCTAGGAGAATGTCTAGTCCATAAAAAATGTAGTTAATCAAAACTCTGAAGTAGAGTGTAAGTATTGCATTCTTACATTAGTCGAGTGTTGCCTGCTCCGTGGCTGTGGTTCTCTCGTTGCTGCCCCCATCATGATGATGGCATCAATAACACGCGGATATCCATATCTGGTATATCGTATCTCTCGTCATACTTACACAGACAACAGGAGAGTGCGACATAGACAGGGTGACACATGGTAGGAAAGGGAGGCTATCCGCTCTGACAGAGAGAGATAGACCATAGAGAGGCGCCTCGGGTCATAAGTGATACACGGCTTAATGCCAAAAATGAAAATCAGGCTGGCATGAAGCAGGAGGAGCAGCTGCTGGTGCTACCGCACAAATATGTGACGAAAAAGAAATGCGCCCCCGGGAGGGTTAAGTGTTCCTCTCTTTTTTGGATGTTAGTATATCTCACTCACATGCCCCCCGTGCAAATGCCGGCTGTCATTGTTCTCAGGTGCAACAGAAGCCACCAAAGCAGCAAGAGCAGCAGAGGATACAGAGTTTTGGTTGTGAAAGTCGAAGGTTTGGATACACTTGAAGAAAAAAGGTATAGTTTAGATATGTTCCTGTTTCTACAACAAGTGGCAAATATCAGAGCTAAAGCCTTTGCGAAGGGAATATTTTGTATGCTGACTATACAAATTAAAATATAAAAATAAAATGCTAGAAAATGTTCATTAAGTTTAACTCAGCGATTACGGGTGAATTAGAGTCGAAAATTCCTCAAAAAATATTGAAAAATCTTCTTTAAGCTTCAGCTATTTTTTCAAAATCTATTCTTAAATATTACCAATCTCCTTAAACCTTAAAAGAGCATCTCCAGTTCCCTGTCGTTCCCTAGGGAAAACTGTCATATCTTTTTATTCCTATAACCCCAAGCTTTTGCATTTGTTTTGTTCTTGTTTTTGTTTGGAGGGCGTAGCAGAGTCCGCCTCGTCTCTGAAAATTTATATGCAGACACGCGCTCTGGCGCGAAAATTGCAGCTGGTTGAAATCCCATGATTATGCAGAGAATTTTGCTGCTACCAAACCCTCGCCCAGAACGCCCACTGCGTAAACGTTGCACGCTTGACTTGCAACAGTGTTTGCTGCGTTGCATCCACACATTTTTTATGGGTGTCAATTTTCTAGGAGGAGCCTCGCCTCGCCTCCAATGGATGGCCTGTCGCCTCTCGCGGGCTGGCTGGCTGGCCTTTTCTCTCTGTGGAGCCTTTCACTAATTTATGCAACATTTTGTGTTATTGTTTCGTTAATTAGTTGCTGGGGCTTGCCAGACACTAGGAGGCATGGTCAAATGTGACACAAATGGTGGTGGTGATTGAAACAATGAACAAAGTAATAGATACCCTAGGAAACCAGTTTCATGAGCTTTCAATGAAAAATTCTTAATAAAAGAAGATTTAATTTTCATCCAGAACCAATCAACATTTCCATTTGAAGGGTATTTTCATGCCCTGTGGCCATGCTTTCTCATTCCAGAGTCAACTGTCGAATTTATATTGACTTGTGGCGCGCACGCAAATTTCCTCCTGCTCCTTCTCCACCCCAGAGCCAATTCCATTTGCAACAAATGTGTAACTCTATATCGTGTGTATATAGTATATACATACATATGTTTGTACTCACCTTCTATATATGTACATATGTATGGATACCTGGCAGGCAGACGGCAGCATACATCATAAATAGATAATTAAGCCAAAGCCAATGGATGGAAACTGGCGTAGGCCTATCCTCGATTTGTTTCTCTATCGTTTTGGCGTCTGCGAAAATATGGAAAATATACTCTGTATGTATGTAATCATAAATTGCAATTAAAATGTTGGGTTCCTCCAACGAATTATCACATTTTCCACAAAGTGCAAATATCAAACGGAAAGGGCATAATATATTTCAAGCGAGATTTCGACATTTCTAAATAATTTCAAAGGTTGTTTTTAATGCAGGAAATGAGTATTTGTCATTAAAAAAATGACGAAAGATGTGTATTTTATAGGTTAACTAGTTACCCAAAATAATCCTCCAATTAAATGTAATTTTGAAAATAAGTAATTCAACTTTTAATTGCTTAGTTCATCACACATTCGAAAACCCGTTGCTCATTCGTTGAGCATCTTTACACGCTGAACTTCCAAAACATTTCCACTGAATATCGAGTCGTTTATTATGCGCATAGCCTAGTGCCTTTTGCCAGGAGCTGTAGCACGGTAGGAATGCTAAATAATTGCTGTTGCAAATAGAATAACAGGCTAATTGAATGACCATATTCAAATCATTTACCCTGTTTGCCTATCGTATGCGCAAAGTCAACAAAAATATAATTTCTATATCCAATATTTGATTAACTTACAAACAAATTAGAAACTAAATGATTTAAGCCAAGTCGTCGCCAGCCTCTCTAGAAAATCGCTACAGAGAATTTACCCCATTAAAATTCTACAGCCATTAAAACTTTAATGAATGCAGAATGCAACGTGCAGCAGCTGCTGCCTCATGCATGCATGTAGGAGTAAGGCAAAAAGGGGCAAAAAACGTTCAACTTGTTGATGTTTCAGGCAAAATATCGAGAGAGAGAGAGAGAGAGAGAGAGAGGATGGGTGTGCGCGAACATGTGTTTAATTATATTTGTACACATTTGCTTTTGTTATTACAGGGTATCCAAAGAACAGAAAGGGTATATTGTAGTATGTGTAGCTTGCAAACTATAGAAGTCAGAAGACTTATATCCAAAGATAAGTTTGATTAAATATCAAAAATAAATTTATTCACCTTAATTCCAAAACTCATTAAAAACTTTTACTTGCTTTGCTTGAAAAATATGAGAGCTATAAAATTGGCATTAATTATTTGGCATACAATGCTAATAACGACAGTTATCAATGCAATTATTATAATCTATATTACTTCAGCCTTTCCCCCAATTTCAAAGGTATCCAACAGTCCAATGCCTGCCCATTAACAATCCTTGTCCCACCGGCAGGGAAATGCCTCAACAGCAGCAGCAATAATGATTCCATGCAGAAATCAATGAAATAATTATTTTCCACTACCCCACCAAAGGAATTTTTGCCAAACCAACAACATTCCACACCTCCTCCCAGCCGAAACGCCCTTGGCGATTGGTCCCACAAAACATTTTTACAATTAATTTTGTGCGCATAATTGATTTTTATGGTTTATTTGATTATGCAAATGCAAAATACAAAATGCAATCCAAATGCGTGACATATTGACATAGGAACCATACACTTCAACCGCCCACCAGCTCCCTCGGAACACAACCGAAAGAATAACTTAGTCATATATGAATGTCAAATGAAAATTGAATAAATATTTTATGCACTAAATTAATTAGTATTCTCTTTGGCCATTTATTGAAATATATTTTGCAGCTGTTGTCGAAGAACCCGAATTTACTGAATACATCGAAAATGTAACTGTACCTGCTGGACGTAATGTTAAACTCGGATGTTCCGTTAAGAATCTGGGATCATATAAGGTAAGCAAATTTGACAAATTAAGAGCATATGGGATGGGAAGAGCATCTATTCGAGGATTCAGAAAAATATTTTATATATATATTTCAATTAATATATATATGATATAAAAAACCCATTAAGTTGGAAAATTCCCTTAGAAAAATGAACTTCCATACGTTTTATTCCCATTACAAGTTTTTCCTTTCATTTATGAAATTATTTTTTGCCTTATATCACAAATTAGCGCAAACAAAAATAATAAAAATTCGTCCCTTTATCCATTTATCTATTGAAAAAATACCCTTGAATGCACACAGTGCAGTCGGAGATAGAAGAGACCCTGAAAAGTGCTGACAGTGCGTCTCGCTGCATAGTTTTTATGCATCATTAGCACAAAAATATAATCGAAAGAGAGGGAGAGTAACGGAAGGAGAAGGAAAAGCTTGAAAAGAACGTGAAATGATTTATTAATTAAGGAGCTTGTAATAAGTGCTAATGATTTGATTACTTGGCATAAAAACGGTGTTCAAACGGGAGATTAGTAGAGGCACACACAGAAAGAGAGAGAGGGAAAAGGAAGGCAGAATGGAATGCATAGCAAATGAGGCGCGAGGAACAGCGCGTGGAACCGATGATAAGACGGAAAACGGAAAAGTCAACTAATTAATTATCCCTCAATGGACATTCACACACGATGATACGGTGAGCAGACGACGACCCATCCAATTACCAACTTTAAAAGGAGGGATAGAGAGAGTGCGAGAGACATCCTTAGCTGTGGGCGTCATTAGAGGACACTTTACACTGCAATTCCAAGCTGCAGCTCAAGTACCTATCGCAACATCATCAACCACTGGGCGAGTGCGGCTTGTTAGCCAGCAAGCAACCGAGGGAAAAAATACCCGGCAAACCCATTCAACAGTCTCGTCTGAGCGGAGTAGGAAAAGGAATCAAATTGAGGTGTAAATGAGAGAGGGAGAGAGCGAAAGAAAAACCTACATAGAGGAACGTGCAGTGCATTAGGAAAAACTGCTGAGAAAAAATGCCAAAAGGAAAAGTGAAGCTCCCCTTTCTGGTTTCTTCTGGTTTAGCCTTAGAGTCTTATGGCATGTTTAAGTAGCAATAGCAGTGCCAGAACGCAGTGGTATGTGGCAGTACGCAGTGGCAGTGGCAGGGCGTCCTGTAAGTAAGGTTACACTCCTTGCAACACACACATACACGACTCAGTACTCTTTCAGCTACTACTAGATGCATGTAATTCATACGAGCTATCACACTCACAGGATACGCAGAGGATCCTGTAACCGGGTTTGCGTTTATTTTTATATGCGACACTATGATGCAATTTTCTCGCTTCCGTTTTCTGCCTTTTCCAAAGCGTTTTTCCATTTTCTTTTTCTATTTTTTTAGTACTTTCACTGACTGGTGAATGCTGATGCTGTGAAAATTGCTTAGGATATGTAGTCCTTAAACCAGATACCATAAATGTCTGTGTCTCCTTTAGCAGTAGAATGCACAGAAAATTCCATTGGGGGGGCATGTTATTAAATAGTTTTAGCTTCCATTTCAAGTGTTAATACGGGGGATTAGAGACCACTAAATGGTGAAAATGCGGCAAAGAAATGTGCTTCTGAGATTGCAGTATAAATTTGATTCCGAAATATAATTGAAATAAAAAAACATTCCATCTCTTTTACAGGTAGCATGGATGCACTTTGAGCAGAGTGCCATTCTTACCGTTCACAATCACGTGATCACTAGGAATCCACGGATCAGTGTCACGCACGACAAGCACGACAGGCATCGCACGTGGTATCTGCACATCAATAATGTCCACGAGGAGGACAAGGGACGCTATATGTGCCAGATCAATACGGTGACGGCCAAAACGCAGTTTGGCTACCTAAATGTTGTAGGTGAGTGGACCAAAAAACTTGTGCGAAAATCTAATCAACGAAGGGAGACGCTCCCCTGAGGGACCGGGTCGGTCCCAGCCCCATGGGTCTGCGTTTTGGCCAAAGGGCAAGTGAAAATCGCACCGGAAAATCCTGTGTAAATACGCGGTGAATTAAAAAATAATTTATGTGCCTTTAGGCACAGTGAAAAACAACAGAAAACAAAACAAAAAAAAAAACAAAATCGAAAACGAAAACAGGAGAAAGCCAAACGAGAGTCCGGCGTCCAGAGCACAGAACGAGACCCGAGAGCAGGCACCCGAAAGTGTGGAGCACAGCTCAGTGAATCCTGTGAATCCAGAATCCTTTGCACAGGCGAAATTATTTTCCCTGCCTTGCGCAAACAACAAACAAATTATTAAAAATGCATGCGATATTTGTGGAAGGGAAATGAGCGAATGCGCGCTGGCTTTTAATTAAAAAAATATAGTACACCCGCAAATAAAGTAAAAATATGAGAAATTAAGCTAAAAAAATTGCAACAAAAACAAGGCAGTTTTCCACAATAGAAAATGTAGCCTTCAAAAATAAAATTTTGCTAATGAAATTTGCAATTAAATTGATAGCTGAATGTGGATGATTTCCTCTGACTAATGGTGTTAGCATGTAACACTCAAAAAAGGCTATAAAAATATATTTAAAATAAGAGAAAAATTAAGAATGGGTTCCTTGGGAAGCCGGGTATGCAGAGACCCTTTAAAATGCGTAAAGGGTATCTAACAGCCAAAAGTTAATTTTTTATTTGAGCAACAAATTTATCTTCTAATTTCAGCTCCAATTGCAATCATAGTAGTGATGATTATATTTTCTAAGATGAACTTTAAAAGCGATATCCTGTGTAAAAATTCGAAAGAAAATAGTTCTACAATTCGCAAATATTTAGCAATAATAAATAGGATGCCAAAGCTTAGTTCTAGATATATAGAAAATAGTTATCGCACTTTATTATTAAAATCTCCATATTTGTATCCCTTTCTGCAGTTCCCCCCAACATTGATGACTCGCTGAGCTCCAGCGATGTGATTGTCCGCGAGGGTGCCAACATTTCGCTGAGGTGTCGGGCGAGTGGTAGCCCGAGACCCATTATCAAATGGAAACGGGATGATAACTCCCGCATAGCCATCAATAAGAATCACATAGGTAAGTGCAGAATGTCCACAACATGGAGTGGGCGAATGGGACTGGGAGCTGCACTGCATCAATCATTTAACACTGTCCTCTATTTTTCTCTCTCCATGTCTCCTCTTCAGTCAACGAATGGGAGGGCGATACATTGGAGATAACTCGCATCTCTCGATTGGACATGGGCGCCTACCTGTGCATCGCCTCGAATGGTGTGCCCCCAACGGTTTCCAAGCGCATCAAAGTCAGTGTCGACTGTAAGTATCCCTCTTTAATGGAGCTTCCTTGTCAACCAGCAAAATGATAAAACGACCCCTCCCCCACTAGCAAATACTGTCATATTTCCCCCTAAGTCCTTTGGTTTACCATTAGATGGCGTGTACTTCCCTGAAAGTTGTCTAAAAATAAACTTGGGTTATCTTTCACTTATTTTTAGATGTTCTTTGAGGTGTCCTTACGGTTTTTAATTTACTTTGATGACCAAAAGACATGTTTGGCTGGTAAAATTCCTTTTCCTTTTTTTTTGTATGTCTGTTGAAACTAAAATTTCCATTTGACGGATCAGCGGATTAAAGTCGAGAATCTGGGTAGCGGTTTTCCGCGATACAGTGGAACAAGCTGGAAAAAAGTGTTGATAAACTTGAAGGAGAAGCTGTGTGAATTTTAAATTAAAACGAAATATTGAAAATTGTTTTCCCAGGGTCTCCGCGCATTTTCTGCTCCTGTTTTAGATGTATTTTCCATAGTTTTTCACGGCATTCTTTGAGACCACAACAATCTGTGCTTACACTTTCAGCAGCCTTTTTTCTACTTTTTGAAATTTGAAACACACACTTGTAGCTGTATCTGAGGCTAAAGCCCCGAGCACATAAAACGACAACAAGAAACAGCTGCAGAAAAAAAAGAGAAAAAAAAACACATGAAATGATGGAATCAAATCACCGCGTTCGTTGTGGCCGTTGTGCACTTTTTTAAGATTTATTACTGGCGACAGACAGCCAGCCAGCCAAGCCACATCACATGTGTTGTCAAGCTCCTGTCAAGCCGCGCTCCCCGCAGGATGCAAGGCAGTCACCAGCCATGTCCCACAGTCGTCACAGAAATTTCCTCGCTTGCTGTCACTTAAAAATGCCGCAAGCATAAATCTATTTCTGTGTGTGTTTTCGCTACTGAAATTCAACGGGGGAAAACAAGCAACGAAGAGGGGGGAGGGAGAGTCCTTCCCACAAAAAGTGCAATACAAATTACACGTGTGCGCACATCAGCGGTCAGCGGCAACAACACACAAAAAACCAATAGAAAATTGTCCCTTCCCCTTGATTGCGAGAGTCTTTTTTGGTGGAAATGGATCGAACAAAATTGTTGGACCGAAATGCTTATTTAAAAGAAAATCTTCTATGAAGACATCATTTATGGAAAGCAAAAGTCTTGATATAAATCAAGGAAATTGTCATAATCAGTTTCCATCAACACAACAGAAGCAAAAGAAAAACTGAAGGCCCTTGAAAGCCTTTTATTTTCTATAGACAATTGTCCTCTAAGAATAGACGCCATCTCCTGGCATTATCCTGCCATTCTCTGCTGTCCGGCAATCAAGTCAATGCCATCGTCATTTCCCATTTACACAAACTCTCACACTAATTCCACAAATATTGTCCCTCCATGGAATGGCATTGTGCCCCAATCAATGGTCGCAGCGCTCCTTCACTTGCAACAGACAAAAAAATAAGAAGGTAATCCTCCCTGCAAATCTATTCGTTGATTCCCGAACCCCTTGATGAGGCTTCATTAACGGCTAATTTTCAAGTTGTTTACACTCGACAGTTCACCTCTTTTTTTTCTTCTTCCTCTGCAGCTTTTCCGCACAGTTTTTTCTCTGTAATTTTCTATGGAGAAAAAAAATGTCACTCAGTGTCCAGTGTCCAGTGTCCAGTGCACCTTCTGCCATCGGTTGGGATTGGGAGGGACTAAATTATTGTTGACTTAAGTCCTTGTTGGACGCCCACCCGTCGACTTGGGTCTGTGTGGCACTTAGCAGCTGCTTGGCGAGCGTCCTTTCTCTCTGCTCCGCTTCCTGCAGAGCTGGTATCCACTCTGCTCCTCCGCCTTTCACCAATATTGTCGCCACTCAATTGTAATTTAAATCAGTGCCCGGAAACGTAACGAAACGAAAGAAAAGTCGAATAAAGGAGTCGCAGTCAGTAGTGGGACTCGGCGAGTGGTAAAGAAGCTGTTATCCCGGGACAAATGTTTGTCCTGCCAGAGGGGAAAACCACTTGAGCAGAGGCGGTGCTCCTTCGAGGGGACTCTCTTCTTTTGCAAGGGCAATTAAAATGAATGGAAACTGAGGGAAAATAAGGAAAACGACGACAAGAGAACTTCAAGGTGATTTCTACCACTTGACTTGAGCTTAAGCTCTCGCACTCGCTCTCCGCTCTGAAACATTCAGGTAGGAGGGGTACAGAAATCAACAGAAATTATATCAATATAAAATATCTATGCATGGCATACGAAATTACAATACCCGGAGGCATTTACCCTGTATTTATTATGTAAATGGGAATGATGTATTCTTAAAAACTCATGAAAATTTCACAGCCCAAAAAATCGATATAACCATTTACAAATTTCTTTCCATAGCAATACTTTAATTTTGTCTGGAAAAACATGAGGCGTCCACAATCTTAAGAATATACCCTTTGGTTTAATTATGATCTTTATATTTTTTACCGAAACTCCAACTTTCATTGCAATTAGAAAATCAGTTTATATAAATTGGGAAACAGCCTTGATTTTCCCATAAAATAATTGTTTAACAAATTCTTTTAATACAGGGTATATTTAGTTTTATATCCACGGAATGATCCCCATATTTCTTGCTCCTTTTTTCATACATTCCTTTGCTATTGCAGGACGATTCTTTGGGTACAAGTGGCGCCAGGTTAAGGGTCGTTTGTAGCACATGTGCCCCTTTTTTTTATGTTGTTGCCTTGATTTTCTTGAGGGAACTTTTCTCTGTGTTTCTTGTGTTGTGCCATTCGGTTGCACAAAGAGGCAACAAATCAGTATGCAGTCAGAAATGCGAGGATATATGTATGTAGAGAAAGGAAGAAAGAAACAAAACTACGGAAACAGAAACTGAATTTGTTGCTTCCTGCTTGTTAAGCAACGCACGCCACAAAAATAAAACCTAAACGTATGCGTCTACGATTCTGTATGTGTGTTTCCAGGGAACTAAAGGACAACGTATGCAAGCTGTCACACAGAAGTTGTTTTAACAAATTGTTTGGGGCAAAATCTATTTCCTAAACGAAAAATATTATCCACAAAGGAACAGCCAATCAAAAAATCATCGCAGAAGAAATGTTTGCAAGTTTTCTGCACTCCTTTTTGCAGCTCCCACACCTTGGGTAGTTTGAGTTGACCCAAACCCATTGAAAACTTAATTAAGCTGTTCATTTCATCACACTTAAGCCCGTATTTTTATTAAAAGGATTATATCACACTACCTCTAAAGAAGGGGTTTGGGTTTCATGCCTCATCAAAAATACAAAAGAGGCACCAAGCCGCTGCTCGCAGATACTCTTCAGGGCAAAAAAAAGAAAAATCCTTCCCCAACCTGACGCTAATTTGTGTCCAAAAGCTGATTAAAAATTCAATTGGTGGTACAAACAGAAGGTCTGGGCTGCTGCCTCCATTGACACCATTTTATGCCACAATTTTTTTGTGTTAGCCTTCAGCTTAATTGCCATCTCACGGTGGACATAAATTCACAAAAGGTAAAAGCAGCAGCTGCACAAAAAATATCAGACAGAGAGAGAGAGGCATGAGAAAGGCATGAGAAAGGACCTCCATTGTGGCACTTAATGATGATGAAGATTCCTCTGATTCTGCCTCCTTCTGCTCCTCCACCTCGTAACGAACACTGAAAATAATTCTGAAAGAAAAACCAGTAATGCTCGAGTATTCATTAGTCCCCACTTTTCGTGACATTTTCACCAAGTTTTTTTCTTTCGCCCATTTTTTCCATTTAATATCTTAATTAAAAATGTGCGCCGAATGCGCGAGAAGTGTGGTTTTTCGTCTGCTCAAAACCAAAGGTTGCATTTCTATAGATACAAAGACACAAAAGTTACAGGCTGAGAGCAGAATAAGTATCTGCCAAGATAAGAAATCTTCGTGTTCGTATTCGCATTCCGAATAATGCTATTCATGGAATAGTTTTTTATTCTCAAGAACTTTCTCTCGCGCTCTCTGGTTGTTTCTTTTCTGAGAGACTTTTTCTTGTAATTTAAATGAAATACGCTAGAAAAAAATGTTTTGAAATTTGATTTTAAATCTGGAAAAAAACAAAGAACCAGAGAAACATCAGTGTGAAAATCTAGATCTCTTTTACGGAAAATATAAGAAAAAAATGTGAAGTACGGAATCTTTCCTATCTTTATTAATTCCTTTCTCTATAGTCCCCCCAATGCTGCTCATCCCACATCAATTGGTTGGCGCACCAGAAGGTTTCAATGTCACCATCGAATGTTTTACGGAGGCGCATCCCACATCTCTCAATTATTGGACACGCGGCGAGGGACCAATCATACACGATTCGCACAAGTACAAGTGAGTTCCAGTATGCAGGAAAATGTATCCCAATAACATGGTTTTAAGTAAATTTGAAAGAGAGCTTAACTTAAGAAGAGATTAAGACAGAGATTTATGATTGAAGATTCCCAGAAGGGGATGATGTTAGATTCCTAAGCTAATTCTCTTAAATATGTTCATGTACAAAAATCGATCATAAAATCCCTTTATTTTCCACATTTTCAGAGTTGAATCAAGCGTTGGCGTTCCTGCCTACAAAACGCACATGAAGCTAACGATCATAAATGTAAGCAGCGGCGATGATGGCATCTACAAATGTGTGGCCAAGAATCCCAGAGGAGAGACAGATGGCATCATTCGATTGTATGGTAAGTAAAAGAGAGAGAAACACATGAGAGAGCTTCAGAATGCAATTAGGAATCGGCATAAGGAGAATGTTTGCTGACAAAAGTTTCAGGCAAATGCGTTTTTAATGGAAGGAAAACAGAAAATCATGAGATAATCTTCGAGCATTTTCTGGGGTAGAGTTTCCCATTTGAGTGAGTTACATTTCTTCTTAAAGTTTCAGTTTCTTCACATCCCAACTAATTAAGCTCTCGATGTCTGGGAGTCATTTTGGAGCTCTGTGAAGCATTGAAAAACTACCGCCGCATTGGCCTTAACACGAATTGACAAATCTAAGCCATTTAGACGCCCGAAAACAAAGGCCAAATGAAAGAGGGAAAAGAAACGCAGAAGAAGAAAAGGAAAGAATGAAAGAAAGAAATCTCGAACTATGGTCCGAGGATGTCCGTCCGTGACTTAATTGCCTCACCACGAATTGCCATCAAGGCATCCCAGACATGCCACATGGCACATGGGCACATGGGCCACCCCTCCTGCGGCATGGAATCGCAATTGACTTGAATGAACCTGCCCCAGAGAAGAGCGGGGCAGGGTTTGCCTGCTCGTTGAGCAGCGCTATAATCAAGCCAGTGAAAAATCAAGTCACGTCCTTTTTGGTCCGAAGGTGTGGAATTTTTTCGGCCAGGCTGTGCCACTGCTTCTCGGGTTTAGCCTCCAAAAAAGAAGAAGAAGCAGCAGGACCTCTCCTGCACATGAGGCAACTTTAAACTACATACATATATGTATGTAGTATACGTTGCAAGTGCGGCTCCTCAAGTTGCAAGTTAATATCACGTCTTTACGTTTAATTACGTGATGGATTCGCTCGTTCGCAGCTCAAGAAAATTTAAACTTATCGATTGTGGGCAATTTCGATTGCAAAATCAAAGTGGAAAACGCCCAAGGATGTGATGGAACTTTAATATAATATTTGTTCAAGATAAAAATATAGATAAATTGTGGAAGAATATAAAATAGTGCAAAAAGTGCACCTTGGTAGAGATATCCTATAGAATTTCATTCACATTTATCGCAAAAAGCCATCAAACACCATCAACTTTTAGTGGAGGGAGAGACTTATGTAGTTCCCCTTGCAACTGACATTTGACATATTTCATTAATTTCTGATTTTGGCAATTTCCTCCACCGGTAAAACGATTTAACATATGGAAACACTTTTTGGTAATTTAGTGGAAAGTGCAGCTGAGCTGTGATTCGGAATTGAAAAAATTTCCATTAGAATTATAATTTGCAACAAATTGAAATGTGGAAAGCACATGAGAAGTAATTTTTGGTAGGGGAGGGTGGTTATAAATATACTCCCGCACATGTATGTAGATGTATTTTACACATTATTATGGAAATGGAAATACCGAATACGGCAAATAATTATCATTTTGCTTAATCCAATGGAGCGTATGAAATGCAAAATTTCAAAAGAGACAAAACAATAAAAGCAACACAGCAAAAAAAAACGGCAGGAGAGTGAATACAATTTTTAAATAAATAAAAAAAGAGACAAATAAAATTTAAAATACATTTAAAAAAAGATACAAATAAATATTTAAATAAACTAATAAAGGACACAAGTAAACTTTATATATATCATGAACAAAAAGTAAGAGACCAACAAATGGCATGCATGAAACGTGGTAAAAATTCCAAATTGAAAAATGTAAATTTTACGAAAACAAGCTTCGGTTTTTTTTGCTCAAAATAGAATATCAGTCGACTGGGGGTAGGGTTGGATGTGCCAATATAGCTTTGTTTGTTGTTGATGCGAGGAAATTTAAAGTAAATGAACGTGTGATTGATGGAAAAGCCAACGCATGAAAGGAAAGACACACAAAATAAAAATTTAAAAATTGAATAAAAGAAATGCAAAACTAACCTGATTTTTAGCAGAATTTTCTTATCCTTCAAAGATTTGAATTCTCCATATAACTGCCAGTGAGTTCCAATATCATAAAAAAATAGAGAAAATAATAGACAATTAAAAAAAAAAATATTCGCATATTTATTTCTAAAAAGATTCATATTTTTCCGCTCATTTTTCAGTCTCCTATCCACCAACAACGGTATCATCGGGGACAACCGACTCCCATTGGGAGCGGGAAAATGGCTTCAATGGCAATAATTACGCCTATGGGGGCTCCGATGGCCAACGATCCATTTATGGACAAGATAAAAGTGAGTAAAATATCATCTATTGCTAAGAATACTCCCCGGAGAGAGCCCCATCATATCATGCTATTCGTTGGCTTGTTCTTTGTGTGATTTATATTTCATTCCATGTTCCACCACTATTCATCATTCAGATACGAGATATCAATCGAATTTGAATGAAATCGGTTTATCTGAACAAAAATCCTTCCTAGATAAGACCCAAACTCCATTGTCGGCCAATGGCAATGGCAATACACAAGATCCCGAGGCTGCAGGGGCCAACAGGGGAGCCCAACCAGCCAAGGCCATTGCGTGGATGCTCCTGTTCCTCCCAGCAACAACAATCTTGTTAACAATCCGCCAGAAGCGGTTGGTTCTCGTAGCTGTACTGTAAGTGTAAGTCTCTAAACTATGGCATGGGACTAGATCTAAGGCTTCAACCGTAATGTTAGCAAATAAAAAACAAACAAAAAATAATACTATATTTAATCGCATGGAACCACTAGAGGAAACGAGACCCTAATTACGATCCGCCCTTCCCCCATCCAGGCCTCTAGAGACATACAGAAAGAATGGGAGAGAGAGCTTGTTATATGCATATGTATATCCATCAAATCACATTTATATATATAAATATTTATACTCTATATATATAAATCTATGTATAGGAACAACCAAAACGAAAAAAACGAAAGGGTAAATGCAATTTCATTTTGCTTTCAATGCTGTGCTTCAAAACTGAGAAATCGTTTCACATGATTATATCGGATCGTATAATGTATCTATCACATCATCTATCTATCTCTATAGTATATATATTTGTGCGTTAAACGCTGATCAATACACAAGAAAAAACACTCATGAATACAGAAATATATGTATAACTTATGCCTTAAGGATTGAAAATGAAATATTTATACATAGATTTATAGACCCACACCACACATATCGAGCATAGAATATGTTAAGTATAAAATTCAGAATAATTTATTTAGCTATATTTTGAAGTTTAGAGAGCAAAAATAAAATACTGGCAGTTTTTTTGAAACTATTTTCAAAGCTTAAATTGGAATGGGAAAATCCTGGGAATAAAATATAAACAATATATTACAAAAGAATGGCAGAGGGACACCAAACAACAATTTCTTAGAGCATTTTTATAGAGCAGAAAATTCCAAAAATATAAAAACATACAGAAAAAAATCCATTCACATTTCTTTAATTTCTTTTGTATGTTTTAAAATAAATAGTATTCAGAATTAAGGGATCTTCAAGCTCTTTAGATAAGGGAGCTCCTATTTCTTTTAAAAGTACCCTCCAATCTGCTCCCAGTCATCAGTCAGAATTAATGTTCTGTTTCATCAATCAAACAGAGAAATAAAATTATTTAAGTAGCTTGTAAGTAAAGGCTTAATATGTAATGTAAAGATTAAACCAGATGTTAAACATATAAGCTACAAATAAAAATAACAAACGAATAATAATGTGTTGCTTTATAACTACATTTACAAATTAACAAACAATGAAAATGAAACAATGTTGAATACTGAGAAATATATTTGGAATCGATGGATGAAACACACACACAAACAGAACACACAGCACATATAATCGTATATACGTATACAACACAGTTACATACGTACAAATGTAACATGTATTTAAGCATATAAAATGAGTTGTAACTGAAGCATTAAATTAAATAAAAATCCCAAAGAAGACACACAAATAAAAGTAATAGTACTACAAACGGAGGGGCTGGGGCTTGGGTAAGTAATGGAAATGGAATGTCAGAGAGGATGCACAGAATGCCGTAAAAATGATGTGTTAAATGCTTAATTAGCAACCAAATTAAACAACGCCCCGGTGCAAACAATTGGCCAGACATTAATTTTAACCATTACAAAAAAAAAAAAATAAGCGAAACTCGGCAAAACATTAATAAACAATTAACCTGCTTCCAGTGGCATTTTTTGTTTATTTTTTTTGCTGACAATTGCGGAGAAAGGATATTACGATTTAAGGCTAAGGTTGTCAATGTTAAAAAAAAAATAAAAAAATTAAAAACAATAAATTAACCGAAAATACCATTCAAAGATGATCAATCGTTTTAAATCGGCACTCAAAAAATGCTTTGAAAATTTTGTTTAAATTCCATTTATCAAAGACCCAAACAAAAATCCGCCTCAAAACCTGCCAGGGTATCCCAAATGTCGACTCTCTTTTTATCTCCACAGATATGTACATACAGATATGTATATGTATATCTAGCAAGTGGCTACTGCTGACTTCACGCCCGACCGCATTTTATTCGTTATGCAATTGTATTTTATTCATTTTATACGGCACCATCCAGTAGCAACAGCAATAACAACCATTAAAACCAAAGTGACAAAAAATTACATAAAAATTGCCGTATTCAATTTAATTATTATGTGCATGTCAGAGCGGGGTGTGGGGCTTTTGGTGGCTTGTCACTTGATTTTTCAATGACACAAACACAAATGCAACCAAACTTTGGTCTGCTGCATATTTCATTATGCTTTTTAATCAAACAATCGCAAAAGGCCACGACACTGGGACACGGACACTTGGACAGTGTTGCCATGGTTAATGATGCAGCATCCCCAGCTCCCATTCACAATCCATTCGTGCAGGAAGTGGATGATCAGTCGAGTATAATAGCCCAGGCATTGATGGGCTTATGATTGTCCTCCTGTAAATGCGATTATATGACCGGAAAATTGTGTGAACGGAGGCAAACGAGAGAGGTGGTTGGATGGGAAAAGTAAAGTCAAGAACTCTCTCGACTTATGAATTTCCTACTACAATATCTCTATATTTTAGAGGTACTCTCTCGCCTTAAATCTCTCCCAAAATTTAATCATGACACCGAAAAATAAGCGATGGATGCCATGACTCAATCAAAGTTGCAATTGTGATGCTACTACAAGTAGTAATGCCCCATAATGCAGCAGTCAGCTGTGGCATGACTCCCAAAGATAAAAAGGAGAAGGAGGAGCAGAGGGTCTCAAAAAGCCAGAAGTGAATGCGGAAATTGAATTGAAAGACACTCCCAGCAGAAAAGCAACAGCAACGCTGAGGACGAGGATATTAAGATAAGTTTTCATGGAAGAGGGAGGGAAGAGGCCAAAATACTTGATGAGGAAACAAGGAATGAATGAAAAAAAATGAAAGAAACCAGAACGGAAACGTAACAAAAACGGAAATCAGCTTGAAATCGCGACACACAGAGCGACACAAGATGTCAATTTCATTACTACAGCAAAAGGACACTAGGAAAACGGAAAAAAAGTAGGACTCATCTGCATAAAAGGGAAATTATTTTTACTTTTTTTTGCGTTACTTTTGCGGAAAAACTGCAATCTGCTTGGACGAAAGTTTCCGGCTGCAAACAAACAAACGAAAAAAAAAAAACGTGAGCAAAATGAAGCAAAAGAAGTATAAATAAATCCTCGAGAAAAACTGCTGAAATGAAGTATTCAAAACAATTTCCGCAATGCACACAGCAAAAGCCGTGGAAAACTAGCAAGGAAAATGTCACCAAATTTATGTAAAGTTTACGAAAAAGTCAAGCACGTAAAATACTAAAGAAAAACCAACGAAAAAATGCATCGCGCAACGGAAATAGTTGGAGAACTAAATTAAGCCCCGAAAGTAAATGGCATTCCGTTGGAAGTATTTGGGATATGCCCGAAGGAAAACATTAGGAAAATCCTCCATTCCCATTCCCATGATTAACCCACTGAGGTCGCCGCGGGCTCTCTTTATGCGATGCCCGCCTATTGTTGTGGCAAAAGTTTTTTGAGAGGAAAACTCTCGGAATCTGCCACAAAATAGATGCAGCTGCTGCACCGCTTGCATTCTTTTAGGCTTTTCTTTAAAAAAAAGTAGTGCAGAGGTATGCCCCATTTTGTGGAACATAACGAAGGGGCAACAAACATACGAGTATGAGTGTTTGTGGGAGGAGAAGTTTTTTGTCGAGGAACACACTTTTTATCAGAAATCCATGGACAAAAGAGACAAAGTAAGCGCACAAAAGAAGGTCCTGCAGCAGAGAGAGAGAGAGAGAGAGAGAGAGAAGGAAAGCGTAGGTTTGGAAAAGTTGTAAGTGCATTTCCCATACATAAATGGAAAATTGTTCAATTTATCGGCAAATAACAAAAACAAACACAAAGGAAAGGAGAGAAAATCGAATCGAAGGAATAACTTTATGAAAATAGAAACCCAAAAATTAAACCCGATTTGACCGCTCTTCTTCCCCTTCTTGGAAGCAGTCTTACCCCTTACCATCATCCAGTAATTGACCCAAATGAAGCTCTTGAAATTTGATTTGATTTCCATCATTTAAGTCACAAAATAAGGAAAACCCGAGCCAATGGAAGAACGAGGGTGCGTCACAATCGTAGGACAACACTTAAGAAGGGGATGGATTATGGAGAGATAAGAGAGAGAGAGAGAAGGAGAAGCAAAAGAAAGGGAAAGAAACTCCACGAAGAGGCATAAGGCAGTGAAGTGAGCATTCGCGAGGAGTCGATTGTCCAAATGACATCAATAAAATATTTAAACCCCACAACAAAGCACGCCCCCTGCCACATACAAGAGGGGGAGCCAGGAACGAAAGAGGAAAGAAATCTGAGAACTCCACTTGAGCGGCGCCGCGTAGCAAACGAGGATAAAACAGGATAAGCACGATGTAATGAAGGCGGGAGGATAAGGATTGGGACTTCAATATGGATTCGAGGATGATTCTAAAATGGAAAGAAGGAGCCTTCCACTTGAAGTTGCAGCCAAAACGAAGATGATGCTCCTACCATTAGGAAGGAGTCTTCCACTTCCAGGACCTCGTGTCTCGGTTTCATCTTGACTTTGAAGTGGATTCATCGACAGAATTTGAATTCAATCGCAAGAATCGCTAACCGATTCCCTGCTCCCCCTCTGCCATCCTTTCAACCCTTCCCTTCTTTACCCACCACAGAAGTGGGGTTTTTATTGCGGCTTCCCATGCCCCTTTCTCTCGCTTTCTCTTTCGTGGAGTCATTTGTGGCCTCCTGCAAGCGGCTTAGACTCTTGTTAGCAACGTCTTTCATGCTGTTTACGGGTCTCGTCTAGCTTCCACTACGGTGGAAGGTCGTCAGAGGGGGAGGTAGTAGCTGAGGCGGGGGAGGGTAGACATAAGTTTGTTTTGCCATTTCGTTGATCCGCTCATGGAATCGGGCGTCGGGCAGTCTGAGGGAGAGCTGGCAGGGAGGACTCCCTTGTAGATGGGTTCCCAATGATAGGAACAGCAATTGCCGGATGGGAAATCAGAGACAAAATGGTCCATTGGTGGAGCAGGAGCGGACACACGGGAAGGGGAGTATGCCACTCAGAGGATACGCCGTTTCTCTGGTTTCCATTTCTCATAATTTCTCTTGAATTTTCATTGCTTTTCCATCTTCCAGCCAGCCTTTTCCTTGTGGGAAATTTTCATATTTTAATCAGAATCAAAATCAGAGAATTTTCCCAGTGGATTTTCCAGCGACAATCATCAATTTCACAATTTGTGTTCCACTTTTATTTTGGAGGAGATTCCATCTTTCGATTTTCTTCTTTGATCTTTCATTTCAATGTCCAGCCTACGTCCCTGCTATTGCCTGCTGCTGAAACATTTTAAGGCATTCTCTAAACTTTAGGCCTCGTAGAAAAGTTCTTTAAAATGCTGCTAATCCGCAACGTCAAGCATTTTCCTGCCTGCCGCGGTGTCCGCCACGCGTGAAAATGATAAATGACTCTGAGGTTCAATATTTCCTTTTCTATTAAACTTTTTTTCTATTAAAAGGACTCTCCCACTCCCTCCCTCCAGTGCGGCAGAGAGTCAATAAAATATCAAATTACCTTTTAATGAGTCAGCCCCCCCCTCCCCACGCCTCCTTACTGTGACACTGGGAAATCGTTATGAGAGTTAAGTGTTTTACAGACATTTTCCTTGTGTATTTATGTTAATTTTTCATCGAGGAAGAGCACGACGGGGGGAAGAGGAACAGGAAGAGGAAATGTGCCACAAATTTAATATAATTATGTGAGCAGAACAGCGGACTTTAAAGCGGAGAAAACCTATAGGGAAATGCCCTCAAGTAAGGTTCAACCAATAATCTGCCTGAGCTAACTTTCTTTCCAGCTGAATTTCCAAAAGACAGAGACGCAGAGAGAGAGAGAGACGGTGCTAGGGAAAAACCCAAAAATGCAATTGGGACATAAATTTCCATTTCCCGGTTTTATGCCCTCGAGGATTCACAGTAATTTAACGCTAAGTTTTCCCCCCCTCTGCTGGCCCAGGACTTTTTTCCTCGCTGGGAGACCTATCCTTTGGGTCTGGGCGTGCGGTAGCCACAATAAAATAGTAAACATGAAAAACGAAAGAAAAGTCGCGCAACAAAAGTGAGAAAAAAACCACTGAAATTTCTGTGTGCGCTAAGTGTCCTTCGTCCTACGTCTGGCGGTGGTCTCCGACGATGACCGGCTAAGTTTTCCCTTTTCCCCTTTTTCGCCATTTTTTCTAGGAGGAGGAGGATCTTCAATTTACGCTACTGTGAGTGGTTTTTCTTTGTTTTCCTATTTATCTTTTTTTTTGCCTGCTTACTGTACATTCCCGCTGCGGCTCTTGGCTTGCCGCTTAGTTTTCCCTCTAGTTTCCCTCAGAATGTTTTTTGGCGGCAATTTAATGTCATCCATAAATACAAATTCAAATGCTGAAAGCTTCTACCGCTGTTGCTTTTGCCTCTCTGGTTGTTCTTGAACTTCATTTTCCTTTTGGCTTCCTTTTTGGTGTTTCTCCTTGTGGTTTTTTCCCCGTCTTACTTTAATCCTTTTTGTTGTGCTTTTGCGCCGCTGCAATTCTATTAGCATCCTGGCAGCCTTCTGTGGCTGCCCCTCAATTGCCTATAAATTCCAGCTGTTATCGGGCGCGTAGCCCCCTGCCTGCCACTTATTCATGCAACACATTCTGGGGCCAGCAGAGCAGCTGCACTCCTTTGCTGTGAAGTACATTATTTAGCAGTATTTTTCTCTAACCTCAACAGAACATAAAACTATCAAGAAGAGAGAGAAAGTGTGGCAAAAGAAAGGCAGGAGCGGGACCAAAAGGCAAAAAGTACTGCAGAGTCGAACTGGGGAGTACCCTGTAGAAGAAATGTGTTTTTGCTCTATCTTCGAGCTGTTTTCTCCACTCATAAAACACATTTCTGTGGCCGTGTGTCCTTGCACTTGAAGCAACACTCGTTTTGCCTGCTTGCAGCAAATGCAATCAACGGTGAAAAAAAAATACGGCAATGTGGCACGTTCCAGCACAAGCGAAATAAGTAGGACGGTGGGGAGGGGAATGCACCCTTTCTCTGGAGAAGGCGCTACAAGTGCCCTCGCGTTTTGTTTTACCGTTGAGTGCAAATTATTTATGCCACATGGGGGAATACGCTCGAACGTACGTACCACTTGGCGAGGCGCCGCAGCAAGCAACTTGCACCTGGTGGCAGCAGGCAATATGCAATCAAAGCGAGCGGCAAGCGGAGAGGCAAGCGGAGAGACAAGTGGAGAGGCAAGCGGAGTGCCAGCAAATAACAAAAGCCACAATGCCACAGTGCCACATTGCCACTTTCTACTTTCACTCCAATTGCAATTCGGTGACTCTTTCGCGCTAGCTCGCTAGCTCGCTCTCTCTCCCGTCTATCGTCTGCTCCGGAAGTTGAAGTCTTTTGTTTTCATTTCCGTTATTTAATGCAAGTGGCAGCCACAACCACAGAGAGCAGCAGCTAGAGAGCAGCCCTTTCCTGGCGCCTTCTTCTTTTGTTTTCTTTTTTGTTAGCTGCTACAGATGCCTGCCGCCTCGACTAACATAATATATGAGACTACCCCTAACACAGTTTTCCAACCCATTTTTCCCACATTTTCATCTGCTCGTACGTCTCGGGGTGGGGCGCGCACCTTTCAACAACTTTTTAGCGCGACTGCAAAACTTGTTGGCACCTACTTCTGGCTTTCCCCACTTCCCCTTACTCCCTTGAGGGGCAGCACTTTTCCGTGGGAAAGGAATTTGCATTTTCCTCCTCCTTATACCCGCTCTTTCCCACTCACCCTCGCAGTGGCTTGTGTGTGTTTGTTTGGTTGGCTTTTTGACTGCATTTTGAAAAATGTTTGCATTTCGCCGCTTTCTCTTTCTCTCTACTGCGGCTACCTTTTGCCTCTTTCTCACCTCTCGTTGGCGCTTACTCCTAAACGAAGTTAACCAGATTTTCATGTGCAGATAATGATTTTCGCTTTATTTGCATGCCATTTTTCTTTTTTAGTTTTCTTCTATTTTTTCGTGGTTTAACGATTTTCTAGTTTCTTTTCTTTTTTATCTGCTGTTAGAACTTGTCTGCTGGGTAAGAGCAAAAGGGCTTCTATTTTTAGTGGCTGCTGGAAATTTATAGCACACTTTCGTGCCCTCAACAAATGAACTTTTCCTCGAAGAGGTTTTTTTTTCGCATAAAACAAAAGAAAGTTTAAGGGAAAGAAAAGGAGCTCCGTTTATGGTATAAAGAAAATATTTATAATCTTCTGGTATTTTTATGGAGTACGAATTTTTGTAGTTTGAAATGGGATCTTTAAATATTATTCAGTGGTATAGTGAGAGAATAAATGACAATAGAATGAATAAATAAATGAGTATTCAAGGAGTTTAGTAATAAAAATGGAAATAATTTTTGTTTGTCTGTCCATTCGTCTGTCCGTCTGGCCGTTTTTCTGTTTTTCCGGAATTAGATTGGATCATTATTATAGCAACAATGACGAAATTTATTTGTAGTCTCAAGCCCCCACCCCGTCCAGCACTGTTTTTTATTTTTTGCACATTCTCTCAATCCACACTCTGCCTCATGCAGTTTGTGGCTCTGGGGGAGGCGAGCTTAAAGGGCGTTGGTGTGGGAAGAGATGTATATGTAGATGTAGGTGTAGATGACAGATGTAGACAAAATTTAAAATGTAAAACTCGAAAAAAAAACATGTATCACATTATGGTTACATACATACATACAAATGTACGAATGAAAATCTACATATACATACACAGACTGAGTACAGGGTATAGAAGCTGTCACGCGTACGAAGCGTCTCACAAACGTTCTTACTTACGTTTTAAATAAGAAATCCCCTTGCCAAACAACTCACACCGTAAATCTCTTATGGATTTGCCCAATGGATATCCCATGACCGAAAATCCCGAAACCCAATTCCTAAGCTACTTCCCAAACTTTTCTTATCCGACCCAACCCTAAACTCCTGTCGATTGATTGGCTCTCAATATTTTTGTTGTTGTGTGAGCTGCTTACTTAGCCCATTTATGCCCCCTCGTCCGTCCATCCGCCCGTGTGTGTGTCTAGAATGTTAACAACTTTACTTTGCAGGCTGCCTGCCACTAGCTCCATCTGCTGCCACACCCCACACATCCAAAGCCAAAGCCACGACGGCCACAAATTGCTTTTTAATAACTCAACTAAGCTGCAACTCTCAAAACATGCAACATGCAACACAAACAACAACTAAACACACACCCACACAACAACCTTCAACAGGAAGTTAAATGAAGGCAACACCAACTACAAAACCAAATACCGAAAACTATTCCCCCAAATATCTGCATTTCCACAATAACCCAGCCAACAGGATCCACTACACCTCTCCTTCTGCTGCTGCTGCTCTCTCTCTTCACTGCCTATGGGATGATGGCAAATCTCTGTTTCTGAATAGTTTTCCTCACACCCCCGCCTACCCCTTGATCCAGTAAAACTTTAAAACTTGAGCAATTTGTGA
Organism: Drosophila guanche; assembly: GCF_900245975.1. Taxonomy (NCBI): domain Eukaryota; kingdom Metazoa; phylum Arthropoda; class Insecta; order Diptera; family Drosophilidae; genus Drosophila; species Drosophila guanche. The sequence goes on along the minus strand of NW_022995752.1, from coordinate 1,987,636 downwards.
ATTTAGTGCCAAACTTTTGGCTTGCCTTCAATTTTCCCTGTGTATTTTGCCACTTTTTCATTATCGTTTCGGTGTCCTGCCTCCTGCCTCCTGCCTCCCAATCCCATCTGCATTGCCATCTCTATTTTCATGCCGATTGTGTCGTTGTTTTCTCGGTTGCCCGGAAAATGATAAACTGCTTAGACAAATGCCGGAATATTGCCAACATTTTCCACATTTTTACCCCTTCCTTTTATTTCTCCCTGCTTTGTGCATTTGGCAGCTTCTCTACTCAAAGGATAATCAGGATTATCATTCATTACCCCAGAGATATAATGAGTTTAATTGCGACTTTTTTGGGAGGTAACAGATTTTACGCTGAACTTAGTGGAAACATAGGAAGGGGTTTGAGTGAATTGTATCCTTCTGCTGGATGCCTTTGGCTAGGAAAACATTAGTTTCTTCCCTAAAAACACCAATCTGTCTCCTAAAGTATATTTCCCATGGAAATACATTTTTTTCTTCACAACTCTTCACTCACTTAAGCTATTTTGAAGCCACAAATTGTCATGTCCTTGACAGCCAGCGACTAAATAAACTTGCCCACTAAACATTCCCACTAAACGCCACCGAAAGCTGCCCCTGAAGCTCTCCCTGTCCCTCAGAGTTTTAGGGGTTAAACAAGTCTGTGGCACAACACCTCGCGACGACATGAAACCAACATTTAAATAGTTATGAGAGTGCCACACAGAGCCAGACAGACGAAACCAGATAAGCAGACGCTCGAATGTAGCATGCAACATGGAATGCAACTGTTAGTGAAACGAAACTCCGTGGACTTTAGTGCAGCATCAAAAGGAAAACCAGAGAGATGGACAAACAATTTTCAACATTTTCATACCCTATATTATGAAGCACATGAGCAAGGGGTGGAAGATGTGGAAGCCTCCAGGATATTTGTCGCATAATTTATATATTTTTTTTAAATTTTAAATCAATTTTTTTAATAGATTCTTTCGTTTTTTTTTATCATAATATCACAAATACAGGGTATTTTTCTAGCCATTTAGTGCCTTTTTTGATGCTTTTTTTGTTGCGGTACTAAGAACTAATTAAATCTGCACGGTGGTGCAGGAAGCTTCCTACCAAAAAAGAAATCGGGGAACATAGACTACGGGAATCTCTGCTCTGCTCTCTGATCTCACCTTTCTCCTCTTCCCCTCTATTTCTGCTCTTGCCTAGTTTTCACTGTTCACTACTCATTCATTTTGTAGTCATCGTCTAGTGCTCTGGTCTGGTACTTTTTAGTCTGTGTAACATGTTTTAACACTTTACGTCTAGCCAGAGAAACAACAGGGATATAAAGAGAGAGAGAGAGAGAGAGAGAAAGAGAAAGACAGAGATACAGAGAGTGTACAGGGATCTGTGGAGAGCAATTCAAAATACCATTGAAAATTTAATAACCAAAAATGTTTTGGGGGGAAAAAGATGCTGCCATTTTTTGTTTTGCATCCTATTTCTGGCTCCTGGCTGCTGGCTCCTCCCGGCACCATTCTACCCAGCTGCCAAATTGCAAAAGTGAGGCTCTCTGTGTCTCTATCTCTGTCACTCTCTCCCTCTGGCGCACTTGTCTATCCTTTCCTCTCCTACCTTCTTCTACTGCTGCTGCTAATTGTTGTTGTTATTCATTTATGTTTTATGCCGCATTTCCCGCTGTCGCTGAATCTGCTGCTGCATCTGTTTTACTTCTCGTTTGATGCCCTGTAATGGGTGGGGATCTAGGGGTATGTTTGACTTGCGGAAATATATTTAACAGTTAATCATTTAGCTCTAGCAGCTTTTAATCATAAGAGCTGCAGAAGAATGGCAACTACAATTTTAAAGATTTGATTCTCTGATTTGTCACAATTGTATTTGGAGATATTTTTAATCTAAGTTTCAAGATTCATTGAAATTGCAGACAGTAATTAATGATATCTATATACTCTACGTATTAGTGAACGAATGAGTGATGGAAGATGGCTCATCATGCATGAATTCATATTAAAATAGGTTTTGGATACATTTTCTGATCTCTTTCTGTACAATGATTCTTAGTAATTATTATTTGAAATTGCAGGGTATCCCACGGTTCCGCTCTACATACTATGCACTCTCGTGGCACTTGATGACAAAAAAACTTTTGCCTGGCAGACAGAAGCAGCAGCGAAGGATACCCCTCGTTCCGCCCCACTCTGATGATTGTTGTTGCACTTGTAATTATTATTGTTGGCACTTTTGATGCCCTGTAGTTGTTGTTGTTGTTGCTGCTGGTCCTCCTCCAAAGTAATAAGCAGCCGCAGAACCGCAGAAACAACCAAAAACAAAAGCAACAACAAAGAATCACAGCAGAGCAGTGGCAGTGGCGGAGGCAGAAGTGTCGACGAAACGAAAATGTAATAAAATTTTGTTGGCAAACTTCCGAAGCGACGAAGACGAGTGCCAAAACAGGAAGTGGAAGAGGGGGAAAAGTGAGGACAGGGAAGAGTCAAGTGGGGGCGGGTAGGGGGACACACACACCGACACATAATGGCATCGTAAGCAGGTGTAATTGAATGGCCTAGACGCCACACCGGCACACTGCCACACCTCCACTTCACTCCCTTCGGTGGCTTTACTCGCTTTGGGGAGTACTTCCGCTTTTGGCACGAGACTTGTAATCCCTGACGTCTGTCTCTGTCTACTCGCTTCTTCTCTCTCTCTGCCCCAGTGAGTGAATTTTCCTCAAACTCGTACATGTGCATTGTGCACTGGCATTAAATGTGATAATTGTATTAATTGCACGACGGTTCGCCACAGAACACAGCAAGGAAAACAATGTGGTTGAGGGAAAACGCGGAGGGAAATTATGGCAAAGGCTTGAGAAAATAATTAATCAGATAAGGATTTGCCCCATAAAATTGAAAAGGAAACACGAAAGGAAAATATAACAACAAATATTTGCAGGCTATATTTTCATTTCGAAATTACCTTGTTAAATGGAAAACAGGAGACGGAGAAAAGTGTGGAAATTGGCCCAAAAACCCAAGGAAATAAACATAAATTATTTATAGCTATTAATATTAGTATCTATTATTAACTTCTTAGTTATTTGAGCCTTATTATTCCTTCCTCAAATTACGCTCAAAACTAATTACCGAAATTAATATCTGAAATTGGAAAATGGCGAAATGGAGAAGCAATATTTAATTAGTCCTTAAGTTGAGACCTCAAATGGGATTCCAAATGAGATTCTAACTTAGTTTATGACTGCCCCTCGCAGCAGCAGGACAGCGACAGGACAACTGAAGAAGCCTTTGGGGCAGGCGGAGAGCACATCAAAGGCTTGCCTCAGCACCAAGGGGCAAATGCTAATTTGTTATTTTATTGGCCAGGCCAAGACTACCCGTCCCAGAGTCTCTATTCCTCCTGCAGAGAAGTGTCCGCCAGACACTTTAAAATTAAATGCAAATTTGTCTAAAAGAAGCAACAGACAGCCGCAAAGAAGAGAACAGGACACCGCTCTCTAGAGTCATTTATCATCGCCGCGCCTAAGCTTCGGCGGGCACTTGACAGCCAGGAAAATCCTAGCAGAGGCCGCTGACATCGCGGATTAGACTTATTTTAAAGCACTTTTCTTGGCTGCCTAAAGATCAGTGAATGCCACAGAATGCTGCAACAGAAGCAGTATCAGTAGGAGGAGGCAGAGGCCGGACATTGAAACGAAACATCAAACGATAAAATGGAAAGATGGAATCTCCTCCAAAATAAAAGTGGAACAGAAATGGAGAAATTGATGATTGCCCCTGGGAAATCGACTGGGAAAATTCTACGATTCTGATTCTGATTAAAATATGTAAATTTCCCACAAGAAAAAAGCTGGCTGGAAGATGGAAAAGCAATGAAAATTCAAGAGAAATTATGAGAAATGGAAACCAGGGAAACGGCGAATCCTTTAAGTGGCATACTCCCCTTCCCGTGTGTCCGATCCTGCTCCACCAATGGAGCATTTTGTCTCTGATTTCCCATCCGGCAATTGCTGTTCCTATCATTGGAAACCCATCAATGCGGAGTCCCCCCTGCCAACTTTCCGTCGGACTGCCCGACGCCCGATTCCATGAGCGGATCAACGCAACGGCAAAACAAACTCATGTCTGCCTCCAACGACCTTCTTCTGCAGTTGGGGATGGAGACAAGACCCGTAAACAGCATGAAAGACGTTTCTAACAAGAGTCTAAGTCGCTAGCAGGAGGCCACAAATGATTCCACGAAAGGGACAGGGAGAGAAAGGGGCAAAGGAAACCGCAATAAGAACCCCACTTGAGTGGTTGTGAGGAGGGGAGCAAGGAATCGGTTAGCGATTCCTGCGATTGAATTCAAATTCCGTCGATGAATCCTCTTCAAAGTCATGAGGAAACCGAGACACGAGGACATGGAAGTAGAGGAGTCCTCCCTCCTGGAAGGAGCATCATCTTCGTTTTGGCTGCAACTTCAAGTGTAAGTCTCGTACCTTCCATTCTCGAATCCACATCGTAGTCCCAATCCTCATCCGCATCTTCGAAGAAAATCCTCTTCTCTCCTTCCTTTGCTGCTTCGTGTTTATCCTTGTTTGCTACGCGGCGCCACTCAAGTGGAGCTCTCAGATTTCTTTCCTCTTTCTTTCCTGCTTCCCCCTCTTGTAAGTGGCAGGGGGCGTGCTTTGTTGTGGGGTTTAAATATTTTATTGATGTCATTTGGACAATCGACTGTTCGACTCCTCTCGAATGCTCACTTCAATGCCTTTTGCCTCCTTGTGGAGGTCGCTCTCCCTTTATTTTGCTTCTCCTTCTCTTTATCTTATCTCTCCATAATCCATCCCCTTCTTAAGTGTTGTCCTTCGATTGTTATCTTCCTCCTTTCTCCCCATTGGCTGTGCTTTTTCTTCTTTTGTGACTTAAACGATGGAAATCAAATCAAATTTCATGAGCCTCATTTCGGTCAATTACTGGATAATGGAAGGGGGCAAGAGTGTATCCAAGAAGGGGAAAAATAACAGTCTGTTTGGGGTTAAGATTAACCCACGAGTTGACCACAAAACTTGGAATTTATTTATATATCTTTCAATTTTCATAAAGTTATTCCTTCGATTTGCTTTCCTTTGCGCTCCCTTCCTCTCCTTTCCTTTGTGTATATTTTTGTTATTTGCCGATAAATTGAACAATTTTCCATTTAGTGTGGGAAATGCACTTACAACTTTTCCAAACCTACCCTTTCCTCTCTTCTACCCTCTCTCTTTCTGCCACAGGACCTTCTTTTGTGCGCTTTTTCCCTTAATAAACTCCAGTCTCACCCCCTCTTATTTTCCTTGAATCTCTGATAAGAATTATACGGAATGGCGCATGTTCCTCTACAAAAAAACTTTTCCACCCAGTCACACATGTGTGTGTACGCCTTTCTCCTTCATTATTATATAGGTGCCACGGCCCTGCCCCTCCTTCTTTACGCCTAACACAAGGGGCATAACTCTGTTGTTAGGCGGAGAGGAATGCACAGCACAGAGAATTTTTCTGAGTTTTTCCTCTGCCATTTTGTCTGTTTTTTCTGCACTCAGTTAAAAGTGCTGGGGAAACTATGCATCCGAAGGGAAACTATTTTAAGGAATTGGCTAAGGAAAATTGTCTCGGATGGCAGAGAAAATGTGAGAAATGCCAGCACAAATACGGGTAAAAGTATGCAGTAGAATATCCCTTACATATCTCGCGTTCTTGTAATAATGTGGAAAAATGCAGTCACCAGATATGGGATGGCGAAAACATCGTAGGTGGAAGTAGCATGAGTTTTCACTTAACCAGGAATCACCCAGCACTTTTTTAGGCTATCATCTTTCACTCTTTAAAATCTATAATTTGAAATCACTATGAGGAAAAAATGCTTACATTTTTTCCAGAAACTCCAATAAAAATCAAAGCCCTGTCCCTTTATGGAAAATCGAAATCGATGGCTCCCCTGCCCACTCTTTCGCGCGCTGACGCGCCCTTCAAGAAGATCCCTGCCACACGCGCCACATTTTATTCTTTCTTTCTTATCTGTAATGATAGATGCCACGCCTACACGCAACATGCCCGCAGGGGTGCAGGGGGAACAGACAACAATTTACAATAAATGGAGTTAAAAGTTACAATTCAAACGGTTTCCGTGGAGCAGGAGGATGGTGGGGGAATGCTGGCAGCACGACATGTTGTTGCTGTACTTTTTGTTGCTATTTTAAACGTGCGATAAGCCGACGCAATTTAATAGGAAAAATAACAATAAAATACGAGACAAGCGAGACACAGGACGGAGAAGAGGAGCTTCTGCCTCTGCAAACAGTCGAAAAATAAATGGTTCAACGGAAGGAGTGGGTGTGGGAGTGCTGCCCCTGTGTTGTATGACAAGGACACACGCAAGAGCGAGAAGTGTGCCACAGCCGCCGTCGCCATCGTCGTCGTGGAGCATATGTAAATATTTGCATAAAGGGCGACAGGCGACACCATCAACAGTGGCAGCTACAGCAGGAGATGGAGGAGGAGGGGCAAGGAGCTCAAGGGGAATAACCACTGGCAGCGAAAAATCTCAGCTTCAGACTAATGTGAGCATAATAGCTTTCGATTATCGAAAAGAGAAGTGAAAAGGAGAAGAGAAAAGAGAACGCAGAAAGGATTCGATTTAAAGGTGAGACGACTTAAAGAGTGGCAGCAATAACACGTGGAAAATTACTGAAAGAAAAAACACGAATTTTAAGAAAATACTTTAATAATTATGCTTCAATGAATTCCTTTCCGTATGGGGTATATGGCGTAGCCTTGTCTCATATTCACCACTGATTAAAGTCTTTTATTAGTCGAATAAAAAAAGAGACTCCACATAAATCTTAGAAATCTCAGAAAATCCTAAAAATCCACCGCAGATCATTATCAAACACCAACAACATTTTCCATTTCCACATTTCCAAATTCTTGGGTCAAGAGGATAATTATTTGCTGTAGACTGTCGAATGGTGAATGGGTGAAGTTGAGTGGGGAAAGCAGCAAGGGGAGGGCGGGCATTGAGTGGTTGAGTGGAGAGTGAAAAAGCAAACAAGTTGAATGGCTGTCAACTTGTGGTTTGACTGCCTAATACCCACTTCAAGGCACTGAAGCACTGAAACGCCCCCTCAGAACATTCCTGCCCACTGAAGTTCACAAGTTGTCTATCTTTTCAGCAGCCATAGCCACAACCCCGCAGCCCTACATTCCCACAGTCAAAGCATTCCCTCAGCATTCGAGTCTCTTTTCAAATTGAATCAACACAATTTTCTTTGCCAGAATTATCATCATCATCATCATCAACATAGTCAGAGTCATCATCCTTGTAGTCAGGCGTTCGTTGCTGTCGTCTTGGCGCTTGTTTTTTGTGCATAAGTGACCAAAGGACCTTTCCTTCCTTCAGTCTTGTCTGAACTTTTGTGGGACTTGTGACAAGCCACTTAATTACAAAATAATAAAGATTTTTCCACCGCAGACACTGCCGACTGACGCACGCTTTCATTAACACAATTCGCCCTACAAAAGTTTTATTCTACTTTTCGGGGGTCCATAATCACGACCTGGTTTGCGACCGGTTCCCTCCCACCTCCATGGCATCTTGTTAATTTCAATTTTGAAAGAGTCCTTGGACTCCTGTTCCCTCCACTGCAGTGGGACTCACGTGGTAACATTGGGGACCAGTCAGCCCGAGATTCGGTGGAGCTGTTTGTCTGATTTGATTATTAATTGAAATTATGTTTGCGGCGCGGGCGGCAACGCGCATTGAATCTCTGACAGTTTTGTGGCAGCCACAGAAGGGCGTCTGCCCCACATGCCACCCGCCTTGAAAATCCCTGCAGACCATGCGATTGGCAGAAAATCTGTCTTGATTATGGATTCCAAGGCTACGTTTTGGGATGTTTAAGCAATGGAACTTTGAAATTTAAGATTTTAAGAATTATTAATTTGGAGAATATTTTGGGAAGATTTTAGGGATAAGATCTCTAAAATTTGTATAAGGAAAAAAACCTTAAATTAAGTAATCATTCAAATTTTGCCTACCTTCTACTTTAGTTTTCTAAAGTTTTGTAGTATGTGTATTCAGGTTACACTCTACCAATAAAGTTAGCTTAAATATATGAGCAACACATTGTTCCATTGTTGCAAAACCATTTCAAGTGGGCGTGTAATATGATTGCCCTCTTATGAGCTAAGCTAAGCTAAGCTATATTCACATACATACATATGTACACGATTATGCTCCGCTGCTGGCGTAACCGGCGGCGCAGCTATGCGGCTTAGCTATAAGAATATATTGAATAAAACAATAAAAAACCTAAAGTCAAACGGCACAGACCTGCTAGTGCATGTTTTATTAACACCCAGTACAGTTTACAGAACTATTAAAAAAAATTAGTTTTTAAAAGCACAAAAGTGCGATCCATGTCGAAGAACTCCGTAAGCTCCACAGATAAAAATCACAAGTCAATTAACAATTTATTAATCTACTTAAATACACCACTTTGTGTCCCATTCATTCTACATTTTACGGGTACAATGTTCCAGCCTCAAAAGAAATTCCTAGTCGCTGCCTCGTAATCCCCTGTGGCAGGCACATCTCTCACTTTGATATGCAGAAACATGTCACATGTTTGGGGTTTCATCCGTTAGAGCCCCCTCTCTGTGAATTACTCCCTTCTCTTCTCTGACATTTATGATGACAGTCGGTGGGTCGTGTGGTGTGTGTCTCTATGTGTGCTGTGCGTCATTCATTCCCATTCCAACTGATGTTGACACGTGCTACATCATCATAGATGGCGATTTCTTTTTCCTGCGCCTCCTCCTGTGTGCTAGTCACTCCTCTCTCTCTCTCTCTGGCTCTCTCTTGCTGGTGCTTGTTTCCTCTGAGGCACGTACAAAACATAAAAGTAACTGCACTGCGCTTTGTTGAAATAGTTGCAAAAGGAAAGCGAACGAGCAGCAAAGCACCAGAGGGACACCCGAGCAGTGCAGAAAAAAGATTAGAAAAAAAAGAAAACACGAAAGAAAAACCAGCATCCATCCAGCAGAACGTCCAAAATTTCGACTGGACTTCAAAGTGTTGCAAATTGCAGCGTCACGGAAAGTGCGAGAGAGATTTCCATCCTTCCTTCAGTTGGAGTGCATTGCACCCAAAAAAGGAAGGAAAAAACGATTCTGCGTCCCGCAGACAGATGGAAATAGAGATACGGCTCAAAAAAATACTGCATAGCCTAATGACACGACGAAAGATGATGATGGCATGTTAGAGGGAGAAACGCAGCTCACAAAAGATACCAAATATTTTTCAAAGTGCGAGCCTACACATGGGAGAATGGGAGGCTTAATCGAAGCGACGCCCGGGGGCGAATGCTTGATGAATGCTAGATTTATCAGAAGAATCTTTTTGGCGAGGGATAGTCAAAGAGAAGTTCTCTCTACGGCATATAATTCGATTTGGACTGCGCGAAATAGAAAGAAAATTATCCACTAGGTCCTACAAAACCCTTAAAAACTATTACAGAACTCAATTTTTACAACGTTAAATATTTATCCATTCGAAATTTTTAATGTTGTCCCAATCACATGAGTAGTAAGCCACTTTAAGTACACACATCGATAGACACAAACACACAGACGCACACTTGGATGTAGAACGTAGCCAAAGGTTATACGACCCATGCCCCACAATCCCCTCGGGGCACAGAGCGAGAGGTTGCCACCGAATGGCAACTCTCACTTGACTGCCCTGAAAGTGCATTTCATGTTCAAATCAAAGTAAAGGAAAGGTTGCCCCAGCAGACTGCTCCCTACTGCGGCTCGTCCCTCCTCTCTTTCAGCCACCCACAATGTTAACAGTTTTTTCAATGATGCAGCTTTAAGAATTTATGGAAAATGTTTGGTTACCATGGCCATCGTCTATCTGCTGATGAGAGAGAAGCGGCAAGCAAAGGCAAACAAAAGCCGCTGCAAAAAACAAAGATACTTTTGCGGATGCCCTGGAAAAAAGGTTGCCAATGCCATTACCACAATGCAGTCATCGTCATCGTCAGCATCGTTGTGTTGTGGTAAATATATATCCTTGCAATGAGTTTCAACGTCTGCTTCTGTTTACCCACGTTCCTTGTATACCTTCATGGTCGCTCCATCTCCTCCTTCAGATTGGAGGGAAAACCCAGTGAACTGCACGAAAAAGTGACTGCCATGGCCCTGGCCGGGAATAAATTATTAAATCATATACAAATTTTAGTTTTCGCTATAAGCGGAGCTTTGCTCTCTTAAATGGGATTTTCCGTGCTCTTAAGCCAGTTATGAATATGAGAGGCTTAGGCGGCGCTCAGCGTACAAGAAATTTCACAGTCAGCAGACACACAAAAAACGGGAGGAGAGCGATCCCTTATTTTCCCTCAAGCGCTTAATTGAAGTCTCCGTATAAAGGCAAAGCGAAGAACGCGGGGAAAAAATCAGGGATTTGGCCCATAAATCCTTGTAATTTGAGACAAGCGAGAAAAGAAGTCAACAGCCGGTGGAATCGATAAACGCTTAATTGGCTTCAAGGAAAAAGACATCTTGGTTCAGTGGGAAATGCCAGGAAAAACGGGACAGCCTGAGGATTAGCCGTGTGAAGGTTTACTCTCGCTTCAGAGATATTTATCGGACTTCCCCAATTCTGGGTATTGTCACAGACTACCTTTGTTTTCACCCCAACATGAACAACAACCTTCATTAAAGTGTAAGTGGCACCAAATGCCCTGAAAGTTTAATGCGGTGGCCACTGAACCCTCTGACCAGGCGTCACAATTGCCCCAACTTTTTATTCCTCCTACTTACACATATGCCACCATTTTATGAGTACAATGGGGGCTGCGGATCACAGTGTAAATAAAACATTGTAGAGAATGACAAAAGGGCATCCATATCCATCGCCTCATCATAAAAAAAACTCTGTTCAAAAGGCAGCAAATGGCAGCAAAATGCCGCGAGTGCCGTCAAGTGCGAAATTTAAATTTGCATAAATTATACAATGGCCAGGACCCGAAAACGGAGAAGAAAAAAAACCCAAAGACAATTGCCACAAAATGTAGAACGCAAAAAAATGTGTTTTTGTGTAAAGTCATGAAAGATATATGAGAACGATAATCATAAGGGCGTGAGATTTGAGTGGTCATAAAGTGTTTGACAAGCGGCAAGTGGGGGAAGGAAGGCGGCCGGCCCTAAGAGTAGCAAAAAAAAAAATGAATATGCAAGAAATGTTTTATGTTAAGTCTAGTGTATTAATAGCTTGAATTTTTCTAATGCTTAAAACCAAAACAATCACTGGGGCAAATATTGCTGACATTATTCTCTTCCCGTGACGATATAAAATAGAGATATTGTCTCCAGCTCTGGGGGACTATAAATAAGTATTGAAAATAATAATTAAATGTATAAGAAATTCATATACACATGTGTGTAAAGTGAAGTGTACTAATGCTTGACAGAAAGATTAAATGGAGCTAGGGTCCTCCGCTCTTAAATCTCTCCTAGTGATGTCACGGCCTCCTTCCGCTGCCTGTAGTTACTGCTTACATTTTACTCTCCGCTTTTCAAAAGCGCACTAACAATCGCTTATTGATCACTTAATTTTTATTCACTTGCGCTAAATTTCTTGGGCAGCTCCATTTTCTAGTCCCTGCGGTACATAATATGGTTTTTATTCCCATGCGCTTTCATTTATTACTTTGCACTTTTCACTCACTTTTTAAAACGGTTGAACCCCTTGCCGAAATGATTATGTTATTCCTTTCATTTTAATTCACATTCTCAACAAGGGAAAGATTGGCATAAAACATTTCACGCGACACGATTGAACATAATGCTGCACTGGGAATTTGGCCAAAACTTTATGCCAAATGTTGCTCCGATGAGATCATCGCTGCGTCTTATCTATGATTCTCTGTACCCGAAAAAGAAAGAAGAGAGCTTTGCTAAGAGAGGATTAATGTTTGCAATGTGTGTGTGTTGTTGTTGTTGTTACTAATATTGCGATCTAATTGCTGCTGCCATGGGATTTTATACAGTTAGTGGTGGGTGCAGATAGTTTCATCCCACCGATAGCGCAGAGTTGCGCGTCAGCCGTAGATTATGACGTAGATTATTGGAAACGGGGTGGTCGGTGGTAAATATGAGGATAAGCACAGAAAAAAGTTAGTTTATGCAATTATTTATTTGTAATTAAATTAATAGAGGAGGCGCCAATTTGATCTATCTGACTATCAATCTACTATCCGTATTTGTCTTTATATTTATCCGCTAGTATCTTTCAACTTTCAATTTTAACTCATCCGTTTCTACATTCCTTAAATTGTGGTATCTCCACTCAATTACCCATAATTTCCCATTCAAATCTTTGCAAACATCAAATCTCAAATAGTTGCTACACAAAACAACAACAAAAACAACAGCAAAATTCCCCTCGCCCACACAGTAACTTGGCGAAAGAGCAACAATTGCAAAGGAATATGTTCCCCCGAACCCAACATTAATCAGAATAACTAGCCACAAAGTTGACCCCTGACCAAGACCCAACGGAGAGGGAGAAAGCCCGAAAATCCCCATAAATATGTCCCACAGCACAACAGAAACTATTAAATGGGGAAAGCACACACATGCATACAAGGCTGACTTATTACCAGACAAGGAGGTGTCCCCCGAAAACAGAAGGCAGCAGGCAGGAGGCAGGCAAGACAGGAGGCAGCCAAGGCAGTCAGGAAAACCGCAGCTTGTCATAATAAAGGGAGAAAACTCCGGGTATCCGCACGCTTAGATTGGCCTGGCAAACGGCAGGACATCTACAAAACGGACAAAACAAAAGTAGTGGAGTCGCAGGATGTGATGGACAAGGGCCGGTGCGGCGCACTCTCTCTCCCAGTCCCTCTTCCCTCTTTTGCTACGTGACTTTGTGATTTTATGAGCGTTGCAAATGCCACACGTACGCGTGGCAAGGACCCCGGACCCCCACACACACACAGACCATACCAAATCCTTTGCATTAACACTCAACTAGTGGGATAGGGGAGGAGGAAAATCCTGTGGCAATGCTTTTTATGGCTGTGTTTAGTGAAAAAAAGGATTCAACTTGATTGCACCCCAAAGAATCCTGGGTATTCTGTGTGGCGCAATTTAATTGGCTGAAGGATAAACACTGAAAGGCTGAAGGCACAGATAATCCCCACCAATTAGGCCCCACCAGACAGGACACTTGAAATGTTTGGCATTGTGGGGCAAATTCCTCGCGTAGTTCCATGCACAAAACATTTCTGTAATGCAAATAATTTCATTTTGATTGCGGCGAAATAACAGCAACAAAAAAAGGAGCTGCCCAAGGACTCTGGCAAAAAAAAACAGCCAAGTTGTCTGTAAACTTTTCATATTTCTTTGGTCTGCAACACCAACGAATTTTTAAAGCGCCCGGGAAATGTTTCAAGTGCAGCAAAGAAACATAAAAAAATAATCCGAAAATCGGCTGAAAAAATATGGATACACAGAGAGAGGAAAGGCAAAGCTAAAGGCATTTTTTTGTTCCGCAAGAGAAGCGAAAGAATTGGAAAGACAGTAGCAGTAGAAACAGGAGAAACAACGTTCCGTTCTGTAGTGTCTGGGGGCTGTCCTGCGTGTCCTTGCGGCGGGGCTGTAGCTGCGGCGGATTTCCTGATGATTTTATTGGGCCGCCAGCAAACATTTTTGAGTGTTGCCAGCAGCAGTGGCAGCGGCAGCGTCGGACTGCGGAATTCGCCAAAGTATTTGGTAACTTTTTTTCCTGCTTCCCCTTTTTGCAATTCTTTTCTTTTGCTATGGCCCAAGGCTAGCCAAAGGATCTGGCATAAAGGATTAAGCAGTGGATAGCCCAAAGGCTTGTAAATTGTTGAGGCAACTTTTTTTGGTTCATTCTTTTTGGGTTTTTTAAATTTCAAGGCGAGAGAAGACATACACAATAAAATGTTGCAAAATATTGGTGGAATTTGTAATGAAAATCAACAGCGTAAAGCACGAGAGCGAGAGAGTAAGAGAGAGAGAGTCCTGGCTGCCACATGTGTGCATCAAAGCATGGCCTGGCATTCAACTCCTTCTGTTGCTGCAGCTCCTTCTATTTGCTTCTCTTGTGAGTCATTGCCATTGCATGTGTGGTGGGGCTCCGTTCCCTTATTACAGCCGACAGCCGCCTGCAGGCTACTTATGGCTCAAATAGAAACCAGGCCAACACCTACTCCCACACACACATGGGGATTGGGAATTGTATAACATTTCGCCAGAGTTTCTCCTTGGGCTTTACGTATCGCTGCTTATAGACTATGGCATGGCTTCTGGGCAACTTACTTAGCGGTTGAGTGCAAATCTTATGGCAAAACATATACGAGTATTTGTACACGGAGTGTGCGAGTGTACGAGTGTATGTATGAGTGCATTCGAGTGTGGGGCAAAGTGGCTGTTTTGTAGGTTTAAGTTGCAGTTACGTGCATGGGTATGTTTAACATTTGGGTAGAATGTAGGAGAATGTGATTGAAATTACTTATTAGGCAGGTCACTCCCCTTAACAATCAGCAGAAATGTAGAGAATCGAGTGAACTATAAGGCAGGGAGTAGCCCTTTTTCTTCCATAAATAATACTACTTCTTAGGGCAATGATAGCAAACTTTCATATATATGTTTACGACAGGTTTCCTTTTATCAGCCGCCACTTTTAAGCTTAAGCTGTGACTAGTTTTCGAGGCCAAAAACTGGCTAAAAACTTTTGGCAGCATAAACTTTAAGAAAAATGTGGTAATTACCCCAAAAAAAGGATGTTTAAAACGAATGAAAAACTAACTAATAATAATATTTTCCTGATTTTTCTCTATAATATCGTTGCACTTTTCTGCATTTTTCCCGCTCTCGCAAATGCTTGATCCTCTTTCAATGTCAAGAAGTCATAGACCAGACAAAAGCCAAGCACCTGTATCGTTAATCATTTGGCCACAGGAAATTACGTATACGTCAAGTGTGTAGCCGGTCAGATAAGCGGCCCCGAAGAAGAAACCGAAAAGGTGAGGGAAAAGCACAGAGAAAGAGCCCGAAACAAGGTTAAGGTTTGGGTAGGACAAAAGGGTTTATCGTTTGATAAATGGCCTGAGGAAGTTCCTCTCGCTAGAAGACGGGGTTCAAGGTGAATACCTGAGACCGCTGGCATTGTGCCCACACAAAAAAAAGGGGAGAATAGAAGGCTAAGACATTCAAGGATAAAATTATGCAAATGAGCGCACACAGCAGCAGGCAGAAGGCAGCAGCCAGCAGCCAAAGAGGCAAACAATTTGTCAGGGTAGCGGTTTGGGGGTGCTACCACCGAAAAACTTTCAAGACAAATCAATAGAACGAGAGACCTCGATTGCAATTAAAATAGTTTGGGGGAAAAAGTTGTCCAAAGACGTGACTGAAAGGGTTTTCCACAGTGCAAACAAGCGCACACCTCTCAGGCTGTCTCACTTAGCTTCTAGATCTCCCACTAATTAGGCGAAACGGGAAAATCAATAAAGGAGTTGTGTTCTCTCGAGATATTTATCCTTACAGCTTTCGTATTAGGTTCGACAAATGCAATTTTACAAGCAACTGAAGACAGACATAATGCACTTCAGCAGCTACAGCTTCAGCTTCAGTTTCATCTCCAGCTTTAGCTTCAATAAAAAGTAATGTTCTTTCTTATCCCAGAAAATACTGCCAGACAGGATGTGTTGCACATTTTTCTGCAGCCTGTTGTGTGTGTGTCTTCCTGTCTCCTCCTTCTGGATCACTGCCACCCTCCGTGTCATTTAACTGTCAGTTTCTCGGCTTGTTTGTGTCGCCCGGCTGTCGCTTAAATGTCGCCCGAGGAGCCGCCAGAGCCCCCGCTAAGGGTTGCTAAAGCGCAAGGCGTGGCAACGAATACAAATGGGGGAAAATCAGTTGTGTGTGCGACTCCTTTGCGGTGATTATCTCTATGTGGCCTGGCGGGATATTTTAACTCGAAAGACTGCACACCGAAAGTCGGAGCGAAAGTCAGAGATTGGCCCAAAGATAATTGATAAGAAAAGCAGAAAGGGATATGTAAATTAAGATGAAGTTGAAAATCTTCGATATATTCATTTAAATTGTAATTATTTTTCGGTATCTTTCTTTCGGTATCTTAACGAGTGACTGGGTTAAAAAATTAAACATTTTTAAAATTGATTAAACTACATGGAATACGACTAAGTAAAGTATTTGCCTCGATAAAAAACAAATAAAAATAGTTGAAAACCAAAATATTAACAAATATAATTTCCTAAACAACATATTTAATAGCAAAAAAATTTTAATTTAATTTAAAAATGTATAATTTTAAGCTCAAAATGCAAAAAAAAGTCAAGATCTAGTTACTAACTTTCCCATTGAAAGCCAATGAACTGAGGTTCATTCACACAACTAAAAACAGGTTCAAAGGAGTTCCTCTCTTACGTCAAACAAATCGAAAATCTGATAGAAATTTTATGAAACCCTCAAACCACAATCAGCTGCATGTAATAGAAAATGTAAGCCCATTTCTATGTATATCAATCATTTGGCCCCCACCACCAATTGCCAACCTTCAGAATATTTTTAGTTCAGAATATTCAAATTTTGCAGCGTCCTCTCGCTGCCTAATTGATTGCATTTGCAAAAAGAATCCCCACAAAAAAAAAGTATTCAATAAACTAGTTAGCCAAGAGCCATGAAAAGAGGGAGAGAGAAAGGCAATGAAAGCCAAACGAGAAACATATTTTAGCCATGAAATTTATGCCGCCACACACTAAATGAATTTACCGTCGAAAGCGGACCAAGGACCTACTAAAAGCAGGACGAGACAGAGGTAGAGGGAGAGAGAAAGAGAGAGCGAGCACACACAACACCAACAAAGGACAAATGCAAACAATGCAGATAATTTAGTTGGCGGCGGCGGCGGATAGTTTGCAACAAAAGCACAACACAGCGGGGCAAGCAGGACCAAAAAGAGGCCTGGCAACTTGTTTAAATTGGCGCTAACTCAACGAACGATGAATGGGGTGAAGAGGGTGGAGGAAGAGAGAACTAAATCCATTGGCACGCCACAAAAATAGTTAACTTTGTGCTGGGGCAACGTTTAAATTATGCAGGCTCCACAGGATCCACTGGACACTGGAAAACAGACCCATCTGTGCAGCATTCTGTGCCCCATTCTATGCTCTCCTCCGCTACTGTGTTTGTTTGCTAAACGTCTGTCAGAGTCTACAAATGTTTGCATTTGGCATTCAAAAAGTTCATGCAAAAATGAAATT
The DNA here is from genome assembly GCF_900245975.1 of Drosophila guanche. Lineage (NCBI taxonomy): Eukaryota > Metazoa > Arthropoda > Insecta > Diptera > Drosophilidae > Drosophila > Drosophila guanche. The sequence continues at coordinate 1,970,277 of NW_022995752.1, read as the reverse complement.
AAGTTGACTTCGCCGCAAGTGGCTTTAAGGATTTACACGATACCACCAGACTGTATCTAAGCCCCAAGGATATTTCAGTGTCTGTGTGTGTGCGGCCCCGCAAAATGCAGCTCATTTAAACACATGTCACAATACTTTCGCACAGCTGTCACTTTGACAATTTTCTAGATGAGTTTCTTGCGATTTCGTCTTCGGCTTCCGTCTCGTGTATCCCAAAAAAAAAAACCGGTAGCAGCAGCAGCAGGCGAATCTTTAAGCTACATATCTCTGTCGTCGGTCTCGTCCTTTGGCAGCGTCTGGTGCGTAGGTCTGTCAACGTCATCATCATCATATTGTGGCACCCACAGAGAGGCATAGACACACACATCTCACACGTTGGCTTTGGCTTTTTCTTTAACTTTTTTGGGAGACGCGCGCGTAATGAAAACTTATATCACAAGAATTACGAGCATTACAAAAATGGCAAACAGATGTGGTTTTGCCGAGGCTCTTTTTTAACACTCAAGGGAAGGTTTAAAGGAGTCGGAAGTGGAGTTTTTGGGTGGCTATAAGGTTTTCTAGGGGCTATATGATTGTTTTATATAGAAACATCATTTCCTTCACATGATTCCTTCATGTCCTTTATTTTGTTATGAATTATTTCATTGAATTGGTCCCCCAATTCAAATTATGACCAATCTGCCTTTCTCTTTTAATTTCTTTCTTACACATTTTCAATTCTTTTTCCAATTAATAGTTCCTTCCATCTATAAATCTCGTCTGAAACAGTTTTCCGCGCAGTCCTGCCACTTAATACTCGGTTTATCCCTTGTAAAATGCAGCTTTTGCACATTTTGCATTAACAAAATTAAAATCCATGGGCCATGCCATGGAGTACTTCACAATTTCAGGCGGCGCTGGTTTCTATTCATAATTCTAGTTTGCTCATAACAAGAGGAAGCGACTACAGGAGCCGCATGCCCGGAAGTAAGAAGGATGCGCTTTGTGGACAGGACAGAAGGATCCACCCATCTTCAGGGATGCTCTCGCGGTTACCCAGGAAGTAAATTTCGTTATCGTTTATTATTATTATTATGCGCGATGTGTGAAATGTCTGAGTCCACCACCCTTCCCCCATTCTGTGGCTGTGGCTATGCGGCAGTGTGGCAGTGGCAGCATGCGCGGTGTTTGTGTTGTGACGTGGGAAATAAATTTATATTCATAACACACAGGGAGCAGGAGATACGGAATGAGGCTGGAGCTGAGGCTGAGGCATAGAGCATCATACAGCGACATGCATACAAAGTGCTTTATGTGTGCCACAAGATGCTGTAAGGGGGGGAGGCTAGAGGCAGGCCTCTGCTACTCGTAGCATTCCATCACGAGACTTGCAAGTTTTTTGATTAAACTCGAGTGTGTACGATGGGGGAAGACTGGAGTTCTTTTTGGGGAACCTGCAGCTTATTAAAGCAACATCGAGTAGAGCCGGAGTCAGAGTCGAGTGCGTGTCGGAGTGGAGTTCATGTTGCAGCTAATGGGATTAGCGTTGCATCCAGAGAGTGAGCCCTTCAAGCCAGTGCTAGTGGCTTCTTCTAGCAATCTCCTTCACATATTGATTACTAATTTACTTGCCAGAGACGTAGCCACGTCACAACTTTCCGCAAAACTTCATACATCACGTCAACAGTTCCAAGTTCCCAGTTGCCAGATGCTTCCCAGACAGATGCAGATAACTCGATTTTAAGGTAGCCCCCAAAATTCCTTGGCATTAACATGATGTCGGAGCAAGGGTGCACCGAAGTTGCAACATGCGTCGTCCGCTTGATGCGCCTTGGACAACTTCGTCGTCGTCGTCATCGTCATATAAAATGTACAAAGACAAGGTAATTTTAGGCAACAGCAGGAGACTGGGGACTGGCAGCAGACAGTGGCAGGCAGCATCAGAGACTGTGGCAGTGCCAGGTCCAAGTTCCACTCAAAGTCATTCATGCATAAAGTCAAACGACAACCGAGAACCTCCGCACAACAATCAAAAAAGCGTTGGGTAAGTCAAAGATGCCGCAGGGCCAATGAAACTAACACACAGACAAAAAAAAAAGGGGGGAAATACTCTAACTCTTACCCTTCTCCTAACCCAAGCATTGAGCGCGTGTGGCAATGGAAATGAAAGTGGGTTTGGATTTGGTTTTGGGAGTCTGGCTTTGTGGGCCATGTGCAATGCAATAACTTGCCAAAATGACACCATGTCCTTGGGGTCTACTTTTTTCGGGAAGAGCAACACATAGCCCAGGCAGTGCCAGCCAGGCAGCGCGTGTTGTATCGATAACGGGTTTGTCGCTGCGTGTCCAGGGGGGCTTTGGAGTGTGGAATAAGTATGCAATCGTGTCTGCACATCATATGTTGCAAGAGAATTCAACACGGGGGAGTACAGTGAGCAAAAACATTACTTTAAGTTTGCCTGATATGCCGTACTGAGGGCCATTCGCTGAGGGTAGCTTTAAGAGAATCTTTTCAAAGACTTGTCAGACTCTCAACATTGCAATGCTTAACTTGCTATGCCTAATTGCAAGGGAACTCCAAACATTCCATCGAACAATTTTCTACTACTGATGGACAGATAAAAATATGCCTTGAAACCCCTTAAAAGTACATCAAAAATGTTAACAGCTTTCAGTTCTCTCAGTGTATTTCGCGGTGGTATGCAAACACAATGCGAAATCATGCACAAATCGAGCAAATTGCATATTTCTTACGCGACTGGGGCGACTTTTAATTTTTCATCCGAGAATTGCAGTTTCCACGACTTCCTCGAGACTGCAGTTTTTGCCTTTTGCCATTGCCATTTCCTACATTGCGATTTCCATTCCGATTCCCCATTGGGGACACTTCTTTTTCCTTTCTGCCATTTGTTTGGGTGTGTTAGTATTTTGTAGCTCATGTGTGTGTGGCTTGTAAATTTCCCTTGTCGGACCATCGCCACACTCAGAGGCGCTTGATTGAGCTCACGTTTCGCTGGAGCCTCCCAGTTTTTTTTTTGACTGTCAGACAGTGCATATTTTCGCCCACTCTGCCGTGCCCCCCCTTGGTCTTTTTATTCAAAAAATATACATGGTACTATGAAATGAAGTGCATACTCGAATAAGCCCTAAAATTAAACCCAGGCAGCATGGGGCAACTCTTTTTATTTCCCCCATGTACGAAAAAGTTTGCCGCAATATTCGTTGCTACGTGGGTTACGCCATGATGATTTTTGGGGGTCTCTCCTTACGGTACAAAATTTCAAAACATCATTGTCTTTAATCAAACAGCATTAAAATTTACACATGTACGTTCGTAATACTCGTATTTGTACCCAAAAAGATACCTAATCCTCATACCTACACCGCATTTGAATCCCTTTTCCTTTTTTTCCCTATTTCAACATTTTTGCATGTCACACAGCGTATTGCAAAACATGAGTATGTAAATTTTGTTGTGTTCTTTTCCTTCTTCCCTATTCAGAGAACACCCCATAAGAGGTCCTTCCCCAGTGCTCCATTATGTGCTGTGTATTAAGTACAGGAGTTGATTTCACATGGGGAGAAGGCAGCATGGCAGCACGGGTCCGGGTCCTCTGTAAAAAATGTTGCAAAGATGCAAAACAACTGTTGGCAGTTTGTCAAATTTGATTTGTCATACATCAAATAGCTTTAAAATGACAAGGAGTATGTCTGCTGACAGCCAGAATGGCTGTGGGTGTCCTTTTTTATGCCATGGAATGCCATGAAGAAAATAGAGAAAATAAAGCGAATACTGGAAATAACTTAAAAGTGTTGATGTGGAAACAGAAACAAGGAAATATAGTTGTGGGAATGGTCAGAGACTCAAATAGTTTATCCAATGAAATGGAATATATTTGATGTGTAAAATTTAGACAATAGTTAATTAAGAGAAGGAAGAAAAAGAAACCTTGAAGTTGAGTACATTTATCAGTTGATTAGGAGAGCTCAAGCAATTTTAAGGCTCTTTTTGTGTATTTTGCAGGGCTGTCAAGATAATTTCAAAGCATTTTCCGTGCCTATTACCTCCATTTAATACTTTACTTCCTTCAAGTGAAATATTTTCTTATATAACCACTCTTCTGCTGTCAAATATATACTCCAAGAGGTTCTCCCCCTGTTTCTTCTAACTCCCTGCAATTGATCAGAGCAATTGCCAGATGCTATGGCAACCACTTGAGCTTTCGCTGCCTTAATAGTCACTTCATCATGGCGCAGATGATGACCCACACTTCACCTGGCGCCTGCTGCCTAAGTGGAGTGCTCATTTACTTAATATTCTAATATAAATTTAACGTACTCTATCAAAAGTGCAGCCACCTAGGTAGCCAGAACAAGATTGAGATGAAGAATGAGGCAACCGGAGACTAGAGCAGCAGCAGCAATACCCTGCAAAAGTACTTATGAGTGAGACCCCTCTTTGCACAGTTGAAGGACATGGAATAAAACTCATTTGCCTCATCAGTGGGGGCCCAGGGGAGGGTGGAGGCAATGCCATGTAAGTGGAGACTCCTACAGTTGGTTTTAGCCAAGGCACCCAAGGACCCTGGTCTACATTTTGCGTTGCAGCGTGACAAGCAAATTGCCAGGATACACACCTAGCCACAGACAATGTGCTGCCTCCGACTGCTGCCTCGTCCTGTTTCTGTTGCTCGCTCGCGTGTTAAACTTCGCCTCCGACATGGAAACTCGAGAGCTGTACACAACCCACACGACCACCACACAAAGGAGGAGGAGGCGGATGGAGGACCATGAGACTCGTAATGGGTCAACTGCGGAACTGTGGGGGTACACTGTGTGACCATGACTAATTTGTTAGCAATTATGTTGGATTGACGTACCCGGATTGGGCCACATTAGCATAATTGTTGTTATGAGATCCCGAACCCCCACTGGCACTAGCCACAAAACTGACTTTTTGATGTCGATGCAGGTGCACTTGACATTCATGACCATTCGAGATCGGATGTAGAGTGATGTAGATTGGATGGAGTGACCTTAAAAACGATGGAGACAGATTGTCCCTGAGATTTACTTCAGTTTAAAAAGCATTTTTATTTGTTTGTGTCCCGAATGAATGGAACCCAAAAAGAGCCAGAGCCTGGCAAGAGTAAAGCCCTCTTGCAATTTTTGGCTGGCGGATCGGCGGGTCTCCTCGAACTATTACTATTGCATCCCTTGGATGTTGTCAAGACACGAATACAGCTGCAGGGTGTGCATGCAAATCCCGAACAGCTTCAATACTCGGGTGTGATGGACTGCATTTCAAAGATCTATCATTACGAAGGTGTTTCTGGCTTTTGGAAGGGCATCGTGCCTCCCATTTGCTCGGAGACCCCAAAGCGAGCTTGCAAGTTTGTGATTTACGAGCAGTTCAAGCCCCTCTTTCTGTTTGGAGCACCACAGCCGACGGCCTTGACGCATGCCATGGCAGGGGCACTGGCGGGCACACTGGAGTGCGCTATCCTGAATCCTTTTGAGGTGGTCAAGATCACACAGCAGGCGTATCGCAAGGACTCTCTCAATACGCTAAATGTGGCCGGAAAAATCATTCGGAACGATGGCTTTGGCATCAAGGGACTCTACCGAGGCATAACGGCTCTCATGCTCCGCAATGCCATCTTTCATTTCGCATATTTTGGCCTGTATCAAGGACTCAAAGATGAACTTCCCGCTTATGAGGATAGGTTCGCGGAGTTCTTGCGTCGCGGTGCCATTGGCTTCTTCGCGAGCATCGTTAGCTCTGTGTTTAGCGTCACTTTCGATGTGGCCAAGTCCCGCATCCAGGGCCCTCAGCCCATCAAAGGCACCATCAAATATAAATGGACTGCGCCCACGATCTGGACGATCTACACAGAGGAAGGCTTTCGAGCGCTGTTTAAGGGCTTGAGTGTGAAAATGATGCGTGCGGGACCCGGAGGTGCTATTCTAATGCTGGCCTACGAGTATGGTTTCGAGTATTTGACGATTAAATATTGTTGATAATATTTAGATTTACGTGTCTGAGTGTGTGCGTCCAAGAAAAATACCACGACAATGGATGTCGATAATTATCGATTATTTTACACCAAAAACTATTAAATAACTATCCATCGATCACATCTTTTAAATGGCAGCGCACTTCAAATTACTTCACTTCTTTTGGTCGATAAATTATCGGTTAAATATTTTACACCAAAACAAACTTAATATAAAAAAACATGGAAACACACATATTTTAGTACAATAAAAGCTTTTTAAAGGACTTTCTTCTAATCGATAACTTTTCGATGAATTATTTTAAATAACAAAAATCAAATAAGCTTTTCAGCACATTCTCAAGTACTTCCAATCTGTACAACTTCCTTTTTGTCTATAAAACAAATAGAAATTAAGTTTCCAAAGCAGTTTCCACAGACTCCACACATAAAAGTCACTTAAATAAAAAACCTCAAATAGTTTTGTTTCCGTTTGCCGGTTCTGTTTGGGGTTTCGGTTACCTTCACACACAAAACCTGACCACAGACCGCAGAGTTCTACATGTTTTACAATTTGCACTTAATTGTTTAGAGCTCTACAACGACAACGACAACGACATCGAGGAGAGGATAGAAGAGGACTACTACTACTACGACATCAGGGAAACAGCATCAACAAGCACCGACAATTATAAGCCAGCCATAACAACAATTACAATTAAAGGCGGGCAACAGAGAACACTTACAAGGAGGGGGAGGGAATTATAATTAATTTATGTCGAGTGTTGGAGAGTGTTTTGGCAGCGGACGGACTCTCAAAGTGAGCTACCGACTTTGTTTCCACGGCATTTATTTCCTATTCTCTGGTACTAATTCGCTGGTCTTTGTGGGGAGCTCTTTCGGTTGTTTTGGGATCAACATCAAGGAGTATATGGGTTTTAGGGTGAGAAGGAAGTCAGAGATAGAACAGAAGAACCATGGCTTAAAATATTCACTGAACCATTTTCCACTTGAACAAACTCATTTCCTCATCACTAATATCTAATAATATCTAAAATAAGTTAAGCCCAACTACCAGGTATTCTCTAGTCGAAAACTTCACATTCTTTCCCATTATTTCAGTGTTTTTGTTTATTTTCATTCCACTTGGCACTCCCACCTAATTGTGTGATAATTGAAGAGTCTTTCCATGGCGAAAAGGAATTGCAATTAAGAGCCATTAAGGTGAACACCAGAAGAGCGAAAATAAAGGCAAAGGAAGCTGCTGTTTAATCGCCGCGAGAGAGGGCGAGAACCTCAGACGAACGACCTCACGACAATTATCATATGCCTGAAATCGAGGCAGTTAAACCATAAATCATTGTTAAATGCTGAGATAAATATCTACAAGCTACAAATCAACATTTCCAAAGCCATCAATCAACATTTTAAACATAAGTTTGAGCATGCCAGAGTGGGGCTATCGCCCCATTCAAAGTGAAGAGAGTTCTGGCCATCAAATAGAGTTTCATGCTTAATTAGTTTTAATGCGTAATAAGCATATTTCTCGTCTAAATTAGCCCCCAAAAACATTGACCTAACCAGCCGGGGGGGACAGCCAAAATGTTCAATTGTAATGGCAATTTGGGCTGGCCTTAAAGTATGCAATGCACATTTTCAATTATTCATAGATGAAATTGCAAATGCGTAATGAAATGAAATCAAAAGCAGAATTTCCAAATGCGCTGTGCACAGTTCTAATGGCTAATGCCTCCCTAATGCCACACCCACCGCCACATACAAAATCCCTATCTGAATGGCTGGACAGGGTGGACTACACATCATTTCCCAGCGGAGTGGAAATGCCCTTGAGCCATTTGCCATTCCATGTCCATGTCGACGTCATTTTCCATGGTATTGTAATTACACTAATCTATACTCGTATTTCTTGTGTGTGTGACTTTGAGTGGCTGGCTGGGCTGGCTGCAGCTATGTAAATGCATTTCAAATTGACCCTGGAGACATTTTTGCTTTTGCATTTTGGAAAATGCATTTATTGTTTTGCCCGAGCATTGTTTGTTTGTTTCTCTATTCGGTTTTGTTTAATTGTTTGCCAGGAGTGTGTTTTCCACACTTCTTACTGCCAATTTGTAGACGATTTTGTGGCGAAAGACATGCCTCATTAATTAAGTGAAAATGCATTTTCAATTTTGCACAATTTTCATTGAAATTTATGCAAAATTTAATTCAACATGAACTAAATATCCAAATTTTGCAGACACAAAGCAGCAAACCGAAAACTCCACCAATTACTAAACAAAAATTGAGCCTTTTCTAAAATTCCCTACTCAAAATTTTGACAAACAAATTGAATTAACTCAAAATGCAATGCACAATGCAATTTAATTGCTCCCAAACAGAGAGAGAGAGACAGGCAGAGACACAGAGAGAAGGAGAGCGATCTCTCTCTTTGTGTCGATGTGTGTAGTCAATAAAATATGAATTATTTGAAATATTTAAACGTACCAGGAAATAAATCAAATGCCAATACTCGACACCATCAAGAGGCATAGCGAGAGAGAAAGGGGAAAGGGCAGGCAGCTCTATCAAGGGCAGAAAGAGAAAAAACACGGTACGGCACACACACAACTGAATGAGAGGCAAAAATGTACAACAATTTTATTTGATTCTTGTGTTCTTTTTTTGCTCTTGTGGTATTGTTGCCTGCCAAATACATTTTTTCCCCGACTCAACATAATATTGATGATCTTCCTAACAAGTTATAGGATTTTTAGCAGCGGTTTGCAATGCAGATACTCCTAAATATATACATATGTACATATATTTGATATTATAGGGCGAAATAGACTTTATTCTTGCTTTTTCTGTATAAATTGGGCAATCATTATCGAACATATCGAACTAAAAAGATGCTTCCCTGGTTAAGGACTAGAAATTCGCTTACATGTGCCACGCCTGTTGCAGCAGCTCTCCTCAGTAGGTAGATCGGAATAGTCGGTAGAACTGAATGAATTTTCATTAAATGTCGATGATAAATCGCAATCGGCATGAGTGTATCAATCACTTCGGCCATCACTTCACGTAATTTTCATAGTGATTTTTTTATTATCGGGAAACGGCAAAAATTGTGTTGTAGCTGTTGTGGTTGTCTAAATAAATTTTTTATTGACCATGGTTAACGCTTCACTGGCCAATAACCAGAGACAGAGGGCCAGACACACACAAAGAGAGTGAAGGGACTGCGGAAGAGGGGCAGACACAGAGAGTGGGAGTGTGGCAGGGGCAGGAGCGGGGCAGGAGAGTGTGAAAAAGGCAAAAACCACTGGAGAATGGCAACACCAGTGGCAGGAGAAGCAGCGGCAGCCAGGCAGTCAGCAAGAGAAGTGCTCAAAGTTCTGGCTTGCCACACACAACGCCTCAAAGCATGCCACAAGTTATTTTCACACACCAGCACACACACACATAACACACCCACACTGGCATGCCTTATCTGTGTGAGCGAATAAATGTATGAATGAATGAATGAATGAAATGTTCAAATTACACATGTTATACACAATTGTTGGTAGAAAATATGATTATGCTCGAGGGTGGAAAAGAGGCCCACATAACGATAGGCCAGAAGCAAAACCAGGAACCCGAATCCAAGGACATGGATAACGAAGGTGTGACACGGTGTCGTGTGTGTGCTTGAGTATAGGTGTGCTTGTGCCGGACTTGCGCATACTCTTTGGTTGATTTTTTTGGGAGCAAATTTACAATTTTGAAAAATTTGATTCAGATTTGATCTAGATTTAAGTATGGATATTTTCCTCCTACTTCAAACCCAAAGAATTTTAGTTACCATACCAAAAGTTAGGCTTTCGGAGATTCTTATGCTTTAAAACAAATCATTTTTCTTTCTTGGCATACAATTGCACTGAAAATTTATGTTCCATTACAGAAAAAAAGAAAGAACAATCACAAGCTGGGAAAAATAAAATAAAAATCCATTTAGAAGACTTCTACAAAGTTCGGTTTCGGAAATGCATTTAAATAAATTGTTTTAAATTCTTCAAAAATGAGTATATTGGCTGTTCGTTCTTTTTAAAATGTTTGCCAAAAAGAAACGGTAAAGAAGACATTCTATAAATTCATAACACGTTTTCCGGTTACCTTTGTTCATGGCATAGCCATCGAATGTTCAGACGGCTTTTATCCTTTATTCTTGCCTTGGATACTATTTTTTTTGCTACGAGTATTTTACGTGTCTCATGTGTTTTCAGTTTTAACTTTAAAGTCAAAAGAAAGGAAAGCCAGGGGGCAGAATGAGTGAAGGAAAAGAGAGGTTGGTCGTGCGGGGCTGAGAAGTTTGGTTGAAAATGAAATGAAATTAATATGAAGTTTGACTTAACGCCTCATAAATCATTGTCCAATTTTCAGACGACGACGACACTAGGACAGGACGCAGGAGCAGGAGCCGTAGCAGTATCAGGAGCAATATGTGTGCCTGAGAAATGACGATGAGGCGACTATCCTGTGGTGGCATCGTTGTCCTGCTGACGTTGTAACACAAACACACTTAAAATGATTGAAATATATGTAGAGTCGAGTCGAGTCGGATATATATGCGTAACATGGCACGACATTGCCCCATACTATATATAGTAGAGCATAGTAGTACACATACTCGTACGAGGGACTATATATTGAAGCTGCCGTCGTCCTAGACGAGCGGCGTTTTGCTGCGAAGACAGAAGACTTCCTCATTACACGCTTGTCACGTGCACATTTAACGTTTCGTTGCACACACACAGATACTCGCACAAACACACACACAGTGGCATACATAATTATGCACACAGACACAGGGAGAAGGAAAGAGAGAGGCAACACCAAGCCGCATGACAGTCATTCATATTAATATTGTCGGTCAAAAGCGTAGAAAGAGAGCGCAAAAAAAAAAATAAGCACCGCAAAAGCGAAACGAGAAGCTCTTTAGATGCCAGAAATTTCGACTTGCATACAAATTTCTAGAACACTAAAAAATAAAAAAAATAAAACACATTTAAGCTCCAAAAAATGTTTAAAATATAAAATATATTCGATTTTAAAGCTAACCAAAAGAGCATTAAGTTAAAACCAAACAGCAGAATATTCCTTTCATTTTCAGCAAAAATAAATCCCTCACAAATCTTAAATCTGGAGACAAAACCAAACCCTTGAAACCCCTACTAAAGAAACTCCGCAGCAAGACCTTGTTTAAGTTAGTAAACTGCTGGCTGGAATATGCAAATGTTTTTATGCAAAGCGCAAACTACAAGGACAACCATACACACATACTAGATCCTAGAAGCAATGCATGGCAAGTGTTTTTCAATTTGTTTTGCAAATTGAGAAACTACTCACAGAAAACAAGAGACGGGCCAAAAAAACTGCAGTAAAATTTAAGCCACATTTGTGGAGAATTTAAGCCAAAAAAATCTGTGTAACAGAAGCAAATAAAATTGCAGATTTTCGCCATCAAAAATAGGTGGTTCGCCCGCGCTTAAATCCACTTAATCTTTCCCGAATCAACTTTTAATTTCATTTCAAAACATTTTGTGTGCGTGTGCACTACATTTCGAATGTGCAATTTAATGGCCAACTAAAACAGACCAACTAAAACAGAGAGAAGGCAGACCTACAGACACTAGCATGGAGTCATTAAGCTTGGACTTGAAACACTGACCACATGAACCGAAACCACATGACGCCTCGACGCTCGATTCACTCGTGCCACATACACACATCCTCATTCAGGGGATAATTAAACATGCTGCGCACGTGCAACGGCTGCTTTCAACATTTTATGCTCAAGAAAAAATGATATAAAATGCATAGGAGACTGCGGCAGAGGGTGGCCAGGCAGTACATGTCTGGGGCTCTGTTTTCCACAAATTGAACCCACAAGTAGACTGCTGACCGAGGCAGACAGCAGCCAGCAGCCAGCAGCCAGCATCCAACGTACAGCAGCAACAATTTTTATATATATTAATTAAAACGAATTTTACGCGCTAATGAAATAAAATGTGAAAGTGTGTATGTGTGTGTGTGGCGAGTTGTCCCGGAATTAAGTGAAGGGAAATACATATAATAAGATATACAAGGGGGAAAAGCATCTCACAATTTAATTTGGAAGCACATTACACATACGCCCTACCCCATTCTGTTGTGATATTCTCGGACAAGGAAAATACAATTCAAGAAAATCATTTCGTAGTTCTTGCTTCAGCAAAATTTTTACGGAAACTGATTCCTTGTTAAGGATTATCGAATAAGTTGCGTTTGAACGGAGCGCTTCCAACATGTTGCATCTGTTAACGGTAACATTTCGGTTTGAAGGGTGGGCAGTGACTGTATACCGTACCCTCTTAGCGATAATTATGTGTGTTGGTAATTGAATATGTGAGTGCTTGAGTGCAGTAATTAATTGAAGGTCCAGAAAGCTGAGTTTTCCATTTCTTTAAACTATGAGAATATATTTCTGCACTTTTCATTAAAGTTTCACCCAGCCCCTGTCATTTCCCGATTCTTCTGTGCACCCACAGACACATCCCATACGTATCGTATCCATTTACATCCTCCATTTTATCATGAATTCTGACCTATATGGCGGCAGTTCTGTCAACGTTTTTCCAACAAATATTTTGACAGCTGTCACTGCGAAAAAAGCGAAAGTGACAGTGCACTGACCCCCACTGGCGGCTCTCCAGTGCCTCATTGGCAGATCCTTCGCTTCTTTATAATTGAAAATTAATAGTCGCTAGTTGCTTGTTTATGCAAGCTCCCTGGTTGTCCCTTATTGCTTCGTCTCCTCAGCCGCGGCTCGTGTGCATTGCATTGGTTTCCATTTTGTATTTTCGGTTGCGGGATTGAAAGGTGCCAACATGGAGGAGCAAAGTGCGGGTGTGTGGCAGCAACTCTGCTTGTTCCCGGAGAGTGGACACGCGTTCAGGCAAACAATACCAATTACCAAGCGCGTAACAGCCCAGCAGCACAGGATATGGCCCAGGTCGTAGGATATGAGAGTCTGCTGTGTGTCTGTGTATGTGTGTGTTGCATCTCTCCTTCGCTGTGTGGGTGAGTGCTTCCTGTCTGCCTCATATACACATATCTATATGTATGGTATGCATGTGCGGTTGTGTGTCAACTCGGCCAATGCAGATGTCTGCTTGTGTTTGTTTTTTGCTGTTTGTTCGTTTAACTGACATTCGTCCACTGTTATTTTTTCGCCCTCTCCAGCATCCAGGCATTTTTTTCCATTGGATTCTCTTGGTTTTTTTCTTTTTTTCTTTTGTTTGGAGTCACTCCTCTGACCGAGAACCCATTGTACAATTTTAATTGGCGTTTCAGTTATTGAAATGTTGCACCCAGATCGATTTAAGTCTACCCTATAGAAGGGAGGGTATTGTGGGAACAGTGGAACAGAAAAAGTCGCGTGTCGGTTGCTTACATATTAATAGTCGTCGAATTTTCACTACAAGGAGACCGAAAACTAGCCTTTTCTCTGTATAATTAAAATCCAGAGAACACATAGACATAAAATAAATTATCTAAACATATTTCTTAAAGGAATTAAACATTATCGCTTCAATTCTCTGCCAGCTTTATAAAATATTTATCACACTTCGACTCAGTATATTCTCCAGCTTTCAAACCACAAAAGTTAGTGCATCCTCTAGTCGATATTTAAAACAAATGGCAGCATTTATTTTGCCGGATATTAACAGTCAATAATGTCAGGTTATTGTCGAACATATGCGGCAGCGATTTTTCATTGTCGCCTCCAATAAAATGTTTCCTGACTTTTTGCCCCTTTCCCCTTCTACATGCTTTCCCCGGTACATTTCACTTTTAATATGCTCAATGCGGAAGAGGAACAATAACCTTATAAAGTGTCACTTCTGGCGTTGCAAATAATGATTGATTTATGCTCGAGAGCCCATCGAGGGCCATGTATGCATAGAACCTTTAAGCAGATTTTCGCAAAAGTTAATTGAGTTGCAACGGATTCATTCACCAGTTTAATTTAATTTTCTCCGGGCTTTCTCTGTGTTTTTGTTAAGGAGTGTTAATCATAATATGGCAAGGCATCCTGTATCGTGTATGCTGCATCATACATTCTACATTCCTGTGGTGTTTTTGCGATTGTTTTGCTAATAACAAACACGAGGCACTCTAATTCCCTGTCCCTACAATCCAGGCACTTTCTCTACAGTCATCCCACAGCACACGTTGGCGCCTTGGCAAAGGATTAAGGCATGCCTCCTGTCATGCATAAATTCTACAAGTTGTGCAACAGAGAGCACAGGTGGAGGAGTTTTTGGGCCAGGGATTAGATTATACTACCTGGGGTTTTGTACATTTTAAGGCAGATAATTGTTCAATCGGAAAGGCACGAAATTTATGATAGTTCTCTGTTAATGGGTTTTTTTTTCAGATGAGCTACAGTTATGGAACTGAAGAGATCCTGTAAATTTACAGCACTACTTATATTCCTACATTCCTGGCATCCCGTTTACCACTCTGGCAGCTATGTGTAACAACCTCAGTCACTTAAAAATGATTTTGGTATTATGATATTGTAAGCCTGTTCCATCTCAACCCCAAAATACACTTTCACAAGCCAAAATGTGTAAATCATAAGCTGCCATTCGCAGCAGTCGTCTCTGTTACAACGTCATCATCATATCATGCCTAGTCCCTAATAAAGTTTGAGCGTTCAACACCAAACAAGGCAAATATATTTCTAATGACTTACAAACAAACCCCAAAAACCCGAAACCGAACCCTAAACTTCCGTTTGGGAGCAGTAAAGACTTTGCTAATCTCTGAACAAAACCTCAAACTCATCGCCTCATCAACGTAGGCTGTCTCCTACTTCCAACTCCTTCTAATGCATTTTGCGACAATGCGATAAACGTTTTAGGCAAATATTACAATAATAATTTACGAATAGAAATACAACAAGTTCTTCAGATTAGTTTGTGTGTGTGTGTGTGTGGCCAAAGGGATTTGATTCTGCCGCCATTGGCATGAATATAAGCAGCTATTTTTGTTTTGGGGATTTTCACTTTTCATTTGAATATTCTTGGCATTTACACTTGTTCGTGTCTCTCATAAATTATGACCAGTACAAAGGTGTGCGTGTGTGTAAATATTTCCCCCCGAAAAACAGCAAACGAATGTGAAAACATTTGGGATGTTTGTCTGTGTTTTTGATTTATTTGTCTCTCCAATTAAATTGTGAGAAATGTGAGAAGAGACGAACGAAAATCCTTTTCCGTTTCCCTAATTTCATTTGATTTTTGAATATTCAAATTACATAGGCATAAACAGCTTAACAATAATGCGATTTCATTCGAGTGAAATATTTTCCCCAATTTAATTCGCACATCTTTAAAATCACAGCCAAAACAGAGAGATTAATGGCGAGAATTTCTATTATATTTATTAATTGAATGAAAATGTAAATGAATATGAAAATGCACTTGAAAAGACGGGAAAAGCCGTACTAAATCACATATAAACGTCATCATTTGTTTCTCTTTAATATGTCAGTGGAGTTCAGTGCGGAATTTTTCAATTTACTTCCCTATTTCAGCATCATAATTCAAATAGACTTTTCCTTAATACTATCTCTAACACATTTCTAAAATGCCTGAGCCCCAGACCGCAGCATGCTGCATTTTGTGACAGTTTAAAAATGTTTTCAAGTATTTAATTGTGCATTCAGTGCAATCGAATGGCAAATTTCAAACAACTGTCACGATTTCCGTGTCAAATTACAATAATATTAACTTTAATAAAAACACTGAGAAATTGAATATAAAATGGGAATTGAAAACTGACCAAAAGAGAGAGCCACAAAAAAAAAACTGAATTAACCACGAATTACAAATCAATTTAAATGCGGAAAAACTTTTGGGCCAAGAAAAGGAAACTTCTCGTTATTCTGTTTCCTTGTGACAAACTTTTAATTCAATTCAATGTCTCAGGCATGTCAATGAGATGGGATGGTCCAAAGGAATGGGCAGGACGAGGACCCGCGACGCTCTTTTAATGCACCATTTTTTTCGTTTGGAAATGAAAATTTGTTTAGTAAATTAAGAGTACTTAAAGTGCAAGTCAAGAAGGCAGAGCCTGGCCCCGTTTCTATCTCTATCTATTCCTTCCCCAGCCAACTGGAACATTATGTATTCTTTTTTAAAACATGCAAAATCACGTCTATGCATCTTAATAACTTTTCGTGCTTGTGCAAACAATGCGAACGTGAAAGTTGACTAGGTTTTTGCTTAGTTATCAGGAGATTTCCCCCCTCCTGATGCAGGAGCAGGAGCAGCAGATGAAGCAGGAGCTGTGGACAAAGTCGGAACAGGGCTTGGGTTCAGGCCATGGACTCTCAATGCATAAATCAAATGTACATATTGTAGTTCAAGTTAAACTTAATTTAGTTTCTTCGAGTTTTCCCAACAAGTTTTTGGTAAGGAGAATGAGAGAAAGACAGCTACGCGATTCCCAGAAATACTCCGGGGAAGAGGGAGTGGTTGCTGGTTTCTAATAACATTTGTTATCACAGGTATCATTATTTTGGTATGCAATGCATACCAGGTGGAAGTTTTGTGTATTGGAATCAGTTATTTAGAAAGAGTTTCAGTGTAAAGGCTTTGACTTTTAACAGCGAAAAGTGGGTGGCTAGAGAGTAAGAAAATTAAATTAACTGATTAATGTTATTAACTGTAATGTAATCAATATAGCAAGTAAACATAAAGTAGAGAGCACCAGAATGCGTATTAAATATTTGAAAACTATTTAAGAAATGTTTAATAACTACTTAAAATATAAATAGTACAGTATAGTGAAAGCAGCAAGATTTAAAAGATTTGAAAAGTGATTATTTAAAATTCATGCAGAATTCATTGAAAATATTTAAAATATAAAATATAAAATCCCATCAAACGGAAAACTACAAAAAATTAATGCAAAAGCTCTAATTTTCCACAATAGATGACAGGAGCTACAGAGAATAATGAACTGAATAATGGCAGACACCACAGCGATTCTCAACACATCCAAAAACACACCTCCCACACCTTTGATTACTCATCACGCTGTCCATATGTCAAAATCCATGACCATAACTTTGTTTAGAAAGCCCATCCATTCGTATTTCCAGTACCAAAACAATTGAATAGCAAGGAAACCAATCAGTCAACAGAGGGTTTGGGATTCTACCACGTACACGCAACGTTCTCTCTCTCCCACTGCAAAAAATCCCACCAAAAAACAAAGTTTCAGCAATACAAAAATTAATTGATGACGTACACACCGACACACACACGCAGTGTGTTGCACAGATGCGCACAGATGACGCACCAACACTAATTGGCAACACGATGTGTGGCACATAGCCACGAAGTCGATTTGATAACAGGAGAATAGGAGCTGATTCAGGGGGCGAGTTGCAGGCGAGGCATGGACTCTGGTTTTTGGTTATGAAACAACGAAACGCAGGCCGTGACAGGGGGAGAGAGTGGAGTGGACGCTGGGGAATGGCAATGGCCTGGACATGGCCAAATCGATGCAGACATAGACGAGCAACAATCAATCAATTAAATGCCTGACTGCAGTTCCCACACAACGAGAACGAACATGACCCCAATGCAAAACCGAAAAAAAAAAAGAGTTTTGCCTTTTAGTCGGCCTGATGTGCAGCAGCAAAAAAATATTAAAGATTTATTCATGTTTTGCTGTATGGCAGCCACACTTGAGTGACATGCAGCAAAGAGAATTTCCATCGAGGCAGGGGAATCATTTGCCTTGAAAAATTAGTAGATTTTAGTCATCATTTACATGAGTATTTTGGGAGCACTCAAATGAAGGCTGCCAATATCCAAATGAATGTCAAATGGCTCTCAAGCATCAGCCAGTGCTAAAAGCCATAAAAGCCTTTGGGATTAGCTGAAACCATTTGTACACAATTCAAGTGCAAGCTGTCTGGACAGCTGTGTTACTCAACCCAAAAGGTGTGTGCATCATAAAAAATAACTAATCTCAAGTTGATTAAAAATACTTGTGAAATAGTAATGAATAAAACGTGCTACCCTGGAAATACCATGGAAGACAATCTAATCACTGAATTGAGATAAGCAGCAGGCAGCAAGAGCTGCTGTCACTTATAGCAAAAATAATTTATTTGTTCTCAATATTCTCTGTTTAGTTAGTCTTTAAAAATAGTCCAAGGCTCTCATTTCAGGCCAAAGTTTTGACCATCGTGTAGATGCTGCTGCTTACTTTGCCGGCAGGACTCTTGTTGCACTTATCCCCAGAGCAGGTGAGGCATTTAGTCTTGTTGTAATGCCCATAGGCAGGCTTCAGGCTTCAATGTGCAGGGACCCACAGCGGGATGTACGCAGCCATGCAACTGATGGATCACTTGATTATCTACAAAGGGAGCGAAATTCTATAGAGAGGGTTTTCTGAGGGTGGATCTGAAGCATACTCACTCCATGTGTATTGTAGTGCCAAACAATCGAAGCGAGTGCTGGAGGCATTTCGCACTCCCTGATGGTAGATACCTAAATGGAGACTGGTCTCATTGGCCGTGGCATTGCTGCACGTGGTCTTCGAGGGTTTCTTTCAATCGTTGGGCGTGGTGCATGTATAACACACCAGCGATTCGGCTCTATTTAGAAAAAGTATCCATTATATTTCTGAAGAGATTCACCAAACTGCACGCAAATACAAGCAATCAGAACACTAGCAATTATCGTTTTCGTATACATTTTATTCGCTATTTGTTTTAGTTTTTTCACTGGTATAATTCACGAGTACTTTGCTATTCGCTTTAAACTAAAGTTTTTTGACAGTTTTCGAATACTTTTATATCGTCTTTTTGCACTTTAAAGAGGGATCCGCGATAAGTGTACTGCCATATACAACAGTATATAAAAATTGCCTTATCTTGAAAGGTTTATCGTTAATGTGGATTAAAAAATGCAACAAATGCATTTTTTCCCCTCTATAATGAATTCAAATTTGTATTAAAAAGAAATTTGAATGCGAGTCGAAGGGCTTGTAGGTGGAAATTGCTACAATTTTCTTAAATTTATTATTGAACACTTTAGTTACTTTTTTTAATGAGATTCTTCCACTCTTCGCTCTCTCCTTCTTTATCAGTTCTTTTCAGTATCTGAGTTAACTTTAATCGCAGTTCTAACGGCTTAGTCATGGCGGGGTCTCCGCCCAGAAAAGCCCCCACAGACTTATCGCTTATCTGTCCACCATAAAAATATGCTAACCATTGGTACTGCTATCAGCTATAACCATATAATACGTACCTGTTGTTGGCGATCGAAAAGGGGGAACTTTTTGGATGGATTTCTTTAAGTGGCGATCATAAAAGCCTAGGCCAAAAAGAGTGATTCACAGTTCCCCCAAACTTTACTTTGCATCACGACAAAGGCTTGTAAATAATTATTATGCTCATTCGTTGAGTATCATGGAAAGAAATAAACCCCTAAATGAGTGCAATAAAATCAATGAAAAGAGGAAGTAAGTGGAAGATTTACGAGTGGATCCTTCTTTGATCCCAAAACTATTTTATATATTTACATAAACTATCTTTAAAAATCTTATCATCTAACGCTAAAAATCAAAATTCGGGTGCGTATTGTGGATCCTAACTGAGAATCTTGGCCAGCAGCAGGGCCAGGACGGAGCCAATCATGGTGTAGGCGCTGCCACTGAAAGTGCCTGCGGGATTTTTCTTGTTGCAATAATCCGTGTTGCAGTTGCGGCAATCCTTGCTCCAAATTTCTCTGTTTTCCACATTCGTCAGATTCAAACCACAGGCCATGGTATTAGGATGGACACAGCCCAGGTATTCAATGATGCGACTGTTGTCTGGAAAATTTGGGTTCGAAATTAGCACTGGGTGGGAACTCTTTTAGGGGAAGGCACTTACTGCTAGCATGGTAGTAGGTGAGATTGGTGCAAAAAAAGGCTAGACTGCCTTCCACACTGGGGACATTATTGTGCAACGTGGAAAGCCACACTGAGGTTTCATTGGCCGTCACATTGCTGCAGGTCTGGAGCGTGGGATTCTGGCAGCTGGCTGGATCCTTGCAGCTGTAGCAACTAAGAGAGTTTGCTAATTGCACGCCCACAAAGGCCACAAGAACCACATCAAAAATCACCTTCTTCCACATATTTAAATTGATTTATTTTTCGATTTTTCACGACTGTGTACTGTTCGGCACAGGAACTCAATGGAAACTGAAGCTATGCACTCAATAGCAGCGCATTATGTAGTGCGGCACATTTGTCGATCATAAAAATTGTGGATTTTATACCCCAAATAAAGATAAGAGCTCGCTTATCTATGGGCTACGACCTACATTGAGTCAGTTAACCATTTCCATGGAATTGACTAAACCACAATATATACTCCAAAATTCTATTGATCGAATGAAGTGATCGAAAACGGAATACAATTTTTGAATTGGCACTTTCCGTTTCCTTTCTTGGTATATTTCCATCTAGTCATTTCAATCCTTCCAATCGACATTTACTTGTTGCCATTTGATCATAAAAGTTATATCGAAAACACATCGTAAATCATGCCTGCTTGATATGTGCAGCAATAGAAAGATAAACAGACTTAGATGGGAAATAAAAACATAGAAAAATAGTGGAAACATAAACCAGAAAGTACTGGAATGCATTTCGGCTCCTGTACTTCAAAAGTTTATGTTCTGCGATTGTTTACACTGGAATACCACTGATAGACAGGAGGGTCCCTCGAATGGTCGTTCAGTGGCAATGCTGGCAGACAAATGTGTGTTTAGTTTCCATGTAGTTAAGATATTTACTTTATAATTATAAAGGTAGATATTATATGGTTTCACGCAGTTTGATAAGAAAGCGTGCGAAAGTAATATAAGATATGCCCATTCAAGGTCTAGAAAATGCAAATAAAGTTAGGGGAATGCTGAAGCTGCTATGGTTAATCCATTGAGCTTTCCTTGCTCAATTACTTAACAAGTTTTAAAATTTGAAGCATAATTTAACTTGAAATTATCAGTCTTACTATTAGATGTTTGGAGTTGTTCGATTAAATATGAATATATTGAAATAAATAGCATAAAATACCATAAACACCCACAAAAGACTCTCACTTAACACTCATGTTCTCACACATGTTAAGTAGTTAATGGTGCCTGTATATTCAGAAAAACACGTTGCTTAAACTCCAAGATAATATCCCGGAATAATTTTCAAACTACATTTGAAAGGGCCTTTTGCCAGAGGTGAAATTGAAAATCATACATCACAATCCTAGCCATTGCCCAGGACATGCTACGAATAGCTAAACAGCAGGGGACTCAGCCTCTGGCAGGAGAACACCGAAGACCACAACGAGGCTAAGCCGCTGTCAAGGATGCGTGGGCGTGGGGGAATAATACAAATGACAGGACAAATGAGTGACTGCTGCATGGGGAAGCCAGAATCCGAATCAAAAGCCACACAGAGAGAGAGAGCAAGAGAGAGCGCACTCGAAGTCAGTAAACAACACGAAAACATGGAATCGCCTGAGGTCGAGATTTAAAAAAATATATCGTACGGGAAAGCACGATGTTCAGGTAAACAACAGAATTACAATATGCTTTCTTAAAAATTAAAAAAGGAAATAATACAACCAGCATACACAGGGCACAGAATGGGAGAAAAGCGCAAGCATTGCCCTGGCAGTACAATAAGCAAGGATAAGCATCGAAATGATGATGATGATGAGGATGTGGATGATGAGGATACTTTTGGAGAGTGGCTAAGAGCAGCCAGGGCAACCAAAGAAAGACAAATACAAATACAAACACAAACACAAACACAAACACGGTTACGGATCTGCGACAGGCGACAACGATAGCAAAAGTCGCAGTCCTCGTAGTCGCAGTCGGCAGCAGAGCCTTGACAGTTACATTTGTGTCTCCCCCTCCTGTCTTTTGCTGTTTGTCTTTTTTTTTTGCCTGCCCAGCCTCTTGTTTCAGTGACAGTTTTTTGTTACGGGTTTCTTTGCACATTCCCGCATGCACATTGCATTCATATTCCAGGCACGTATCCTTTTTAATCCTGACAAGAATATTATTTCCATAAAAAACTGAAACTGAGAGAGCGAGAGCGAGCCAGTGCCATGGCAACATGCTTGCAGATCAAGCATACGACGCGTAGGCCACCTAACTGAGTCATAGACAACTCGGAAATGGCCACGAACCAGATGTATTTAATATTTTCCTTTTTTGAATACATTTCGTTGGAGTTTCAGGCGCAAATGTAACAAACGTTTTAAAGGGAAAGCTGAGAAATTGCACGCTAAAAGTGGGAGAGGAATTTCCTTACAGATTTAATCAGCCAACCTCAAGACCTAAAAGCTCAACTTCATCTGGCTGATTCTTCGATTGGTTAAAAACAAGCGTACGTCGAATTCCTTTTTCTATCCTTTCGACAATATTTGTTGGCCACATAACAAATTACAAAAGCTGCAAAATAATTTATTACAATCGATGCTGGATGTTGTTGTGGCAGCTGCTGCTGCTGGACAGAACAACAATGTAGACTACAATGCAAACAAATCGACAAACTATAATAATAAGACAGTCCCCATGGCATGCCAGCAGATAAAATTAGAGACTGAAGCGAGGCAAAACAAGAGAGAGGGGAACAAGGGGAAACACAGTAGACAGTAGGGGAAGGAACAGTAGGATAGTGGGGACTGTGGGGTATGCCCCACTCATTGCATTGTCTGCAGCAGCTGCAAAAACTTTCAACATCAATGAAAAGGAAACAAACAAATTTTACATTTTCCATGTCTCGACTGCGTCCTCGACTGGACACAGGAAACAGAAACAGAAACAGCAACAGCAACAACAATATCCATGCAACAGGAACAAGAAGAAGAGGAAGACGAAAAAGCTAAGCGGAAGCGAAGGAGAGCCCAAAAAAGGAGGGAAACCCCAGAAGAAGAAAAAAAAAACAATAAGAAAACATCTTAAGCACTGCCACAAGTCGTTAGTCGGGGTCACCAATTCAAGGAGAATTAAAAAAGGGCTAAGGGGTGGCGGAACTTTAAAGGATAAACAATTGTGCTGTAGAATCTTAGCTATTTTTTACAGTGAGTTGTTTACATAAGAGTCACCGATTAACATAATCGATGAATTCTCAAATATGGGAATGTAAAATGTAAATTAAAATGAATCAAATCATTTTTCGTGGTTCAACTTCGTAGCGATTCAATTTCTCTTCCTTTTAGTGATATATTTCAATATTTTATCGTTAGCTGCTGAATTTGAATTCAGCTACAACAACAGCTACAGGATGCCGAGATCATGAGCTTCCGCACAAGGAAATTAATTCTGAAAGTGAATGAAGGGAATTTGAATTTAAAATGGCTATCTGAAGTTATATTCTACTTAATATTATATAATTTTCATATACTTTCGCTACGCACTATAGAGATTATGCCCCCTACATCTAAGGATGTCCCATATCATGCTTTGTCCTCAGTTCATTGGAGAGTGAACATAGTGACAGCTCCAATGCAGTATGCATCTACCCATAACTGTTCAATTTGCAGTTCATGTCTTGACTTCGGTGCTCCCCTTTGCTTGTGTTCTTTTTTTGCTCCTACCACTTGCTGTTAACAAGTTCACGTGCAAAATTGCAATGACCCAAAGGACATGGCATTCACACATACACAGGAACGAACAGGAGTAGCACACACCTCTTGGGCAATTTGCTGCTAGCTACCTAGTAACCTGTCGGACTACTCTCCCTCCTTGCTTGCCGACACGCGTGGCTGCAGTGCTAACTGCTTTGACAACAGCAGCTGGTAAATGGAGAGCAAGCGGCAGACATTCGAAAAACAAGAGGCAAATCGACCAGAAACCGACTGAACGTTTGCAGCAATTTGTGGTAGCATTTAATCAACAATTAGGAGTGTGTGTTGGCCATCAGAAATGTACCATGAAAACCATAAGGGGACACTCCAATAGGCAACTTATGGCACCACACACAGCCACCAACCCAAAAGTCCTTTCTATTCACTTTGCAAATTGCCTCATCTTTGCACTTTTATTTGCCTTTGGGCCAATTATTAAGTAAATTTGCCTTCAGTCTCTCAATGTCTGTCTAGAATTGTCGATACGGATATGGACTGAGACTCTGTTTGGTGCTCCTCCTCCTCTTCCTCTATGCTGCACACAATGTGTCAATATTATTTTATTGGCTTGAACATTTTTCTGGGTCAATTGCTTCCAGTTGGAGTTGATGAATGGATTGAGCAGAGGCGCATAAATGTCTTTCTTGACAAAGTCTGATGTTTCTATGCATTTAAATTCAAAGTAATTCCGTATTGGCATGAAATAGTCAAAAAACAATGCAAATACTCAAGAAAAAGGATTCTCGTATTTGCTTGATGTGTGCAAAAACATATTTGAAAGTAGCGCCTTAGTGAGTGACATAACAGTGAGCTTTTGAACAGCAACATTCATATCATTACAGTACACTGTGTGCTATGTTACATACATCGTGCAAATGTTAGCTATTTCTAGACTTTTAGCGACATAAAGTTAATTTCTGCAAATTTATTATAGACCAAGATACATTTTTATAATAATCTCTGCAGCAAACAAAGATGTCTGCATTCTGCTTTATCTTTTAAATTTCCATTCATTTGTAATTTGTGTCATAGCACCCAGCTGCATTCCAATTATGTAATAAATTTGCTTTCCGGCGCACAACTAACAGAATAACAGCGCACTGTTAACCATACATGTTAATGTTAACGTAAACACCACAGCCATCCAATTTGTGTTATGTTTATAATTCAATCAAAAATAAGCTCAAACTCCACTTACTGATCCTATCCAATCTCGCACTGCCGATACTCGAGAGTATACGCCTGGATAATCGGGCCGGGCACAACCGTAGCCCCAGGAAACGACACCCCAGAGCGTTCCATTGGCGGCCAGCGGTCCACCGGAGTCGCCCTGACACGCATCCTTGCCGCCTTGCTGCAGACCCGCGCATAGCATGCGATCCGTGATGGTGCCAAAGCTGCCGTAGGCCTCGGTGCATTGTGTCTGGCTGACGGTCGGCACAGTCACCGCCCGCAGGATGCTCGTCGGCTCCTGCGAGCTTTGGGTGTTGCCCCAGCCGGAGACCAGCACCGCAGTGCCATCCGCAATGTCTGCATCCTGCTTGGGCAGTCCAATAAACGCTTGAGTTACGTTGCTCCTTTCGTAGTCCGCCAATTCCAGCACCGAATAGTCGTAGTCGATGGTGAAGGTGTCGAATTTTGGATGACGATGGACGCGCTTGATGCCCACCAGGATGCCGCCCGAGTCGGTGCGCGTGGAGCCGATGCGCACCTTGGACACCAGGATGGCCGATCCTTCCGTACAGTGAGCAGCGGTGAGCACCCAGCCGTGCGCAATCAGTGAGCCGCCGCAGAAGTGATAGTTCCTCTGCAGCGACACCTGGTAGGGTATTGCCTCAATGGTCGTCGCCTGGCCGCCCACAATGCGTCCATCGAGGCGCGGCCGACGCGCCGTACCAGCCAGACAGCAGCCAACTAGCAGCAGTAGCAGTAAAATGGCGGTTTGAAAGCGTTCCATGGTGCAGCGAGTGCCGTTCCTGACCAAATGTTGCCCCAGTCCATGGCGTTGCTGGGTTTTATAGGCCGTCTGCAATCTCTCTCTATTCGACTATCAATTGGTGTTTTCAGGGTCCATCTAAGTGTGTCCACTTGGCCTAGTTCGATGAGTTGGCACTCCATGCAATAAAAAATCGTTTATTGCCGCCACAAACGTCGTTTCGTTATCTTAAGGGGTAAACGCAAGGGGAGCAGTGCACTCGGCTACAGCTTGAGCCAGGTCAGAAATTTATTGTTGGAGGGCATATCCACTTGCTTCTCCAGCCGCAGGCCATGCTCCGTGGCCAGCACCTTGAGATCCTTAATGTCCCGCACACCCCAAGAGGCATTCCGCTGCCTAAGGCTGCGGTCAAAGTCCACATTGCTCTGTGGTTGCAGGACCCCATCTTGGGCATACGGCCCGTAGGTGAACATTTTTCCGCCCTGCTTTAGCAGCAGCCCAGCTGCGCGGAAGAGTCCCACGCTGCACGCCCAGGGGCTGATGTGCATCATATTGGAATTGAAAATATAGTCGTAACTTGCGTTCTGCGGCGGCACCTCCCACTGCCCGGGGTCCCGGGTAATGTCCACGTGCAGGGGCGCCCGTATATTGCCCGTCGCACAATCTGCGGCGTACGCCGCAATGGAGGGGAACATTTCCCGCGCATTTTCCGTAGTCTGTATGCTGATGTTGGGCAAAAATGGTGCCAAAAAGCCCGCGTGCTGCCCGGATCCAGAGGCAATTTCGAGCAACTGTAAATTGGGTGTGGCTCTGTCCACCTGCGCCACAAGCGCCTCGGCAATGGGCTGCGAATTGCGATCCGCCGATGGGTGCGTGCTCTTCATGGAGCGGCTGCAACGAATCGAAGTGTGCAAAAGTCGTTTCAACAAACTGTCGGTATATATTTTTAATTAAACAATAAAATAACGGTAAACATCAACTTTTTATGTATGTCAACAAACCTCATTTTGGCAAGAAAAGATTAAGTGTGACCGCGTTTTCGATCAAAAGTATTGCATGACCCTCAGAAAAGTACCAAAAAATACATTCTCTTTACCCAAATATACTGCAAATATACCGAAATATTTAATAATTGTGCTCGACTTTGATCTTCTGTTTAATATTGCCAGCTGGCACTAACCAAATAGGCACTACCAAATACCATTTGGTTAGTGCAGCTGGTTAGGACTCTCAGCTTTAAAACTGTAATTTTACTCGAATCATCCTTCAGTTCTCTACAAGATTGGTTGGTTTTCATGACCTATCTATTTTCAACTGATTGCGAAATAAGGCTAAAACCAAAATTGTCAACCATAAAAATCATTAAAAGGTACCTTGGTGGGAATGGAATGTTACTTCATTTGACAATTGGGTGCTGGCCACCCTTTGTGAACCTTGTTTTCATTATTTAATTTTACAATTTTTTTTTCAAAACTGAGATTTTACTTTCAGTAGTTCTCTGAATGTGAGAATTTTAGCTCTGTGTTTGGGACTCTATATTCTGTAAATTCTTGTAAAAGATTATTCAGTTCTGGGCTCCTGAGCGCTCTTTTCATGTCATATGTAATTCTATCTATTCTTCCCGCAGTGTATTTTTGTATTTGAATTTTTAAACTAAACAGTCAGGGAAATCTTCTCCAGCGCCTAAACGGTCAGAGTGTGACCCTCGGAAATATATCAAAATATACATTCTCATTTTCCCAAGTATACCGCAAATACACCGAATCGCAACACACTAATTCTGTTTTTCGCAATTCTTTATGCCGGCATTGTTTTTTCAATTATTTGTAGTAAATAGCAATTAAAAGTGTATAAAAATGTCTGACAACGATGATGACTTCATGTGCGATGATGATGAGGACTATGGATTGGTAAGGAAACATTTTAAAACAAGAAAAGATATATTTTCAATGACGTCGCTGGGTTGGGTGGAAATTATTTTTCTTTGCAGGAATATTCTGAGGATAGCAATTCGGAGCCCGATGTGGATCTGGAGAATCAGTACTACAACAGCAAGGCGCTGAAGGAGGAGGAGCCCAAGGCGGCGCTGGCCAGTTTCCAGAGAGTGCTCGATCTGGAGAATGGTGAGAAGGGCGAGTGGGGCTTCAAAGCGCTCAAACAGATGATTAAGATTAATTTTCGTTTGGTAAATACGTAAAATTCGTGTATCCGAATGTCTAATTAATATAAAGCTCCCCCAGTGCAACTACGACGAAATGATGGTGCGTTACAAGCAACTATTGACGTACATTAAGAGCGCCGTCACCAGAAATCACTCGGAAAAGAGCATCAACTCGATATTGGACTACATATCCACCTCCAAGAATGTAAGTGAAACACCACACAAATGTATTTAATAATCAATTTTTCATTTTCCTTGCAGATGGCTCTGTTGCAGAACTTTTACGAAACCACTTTGGATGCTTTGAGGGATGCAAAGAACGACAGATTGTGGTTCAAGACAAACACTAAGTTGGGCAAACTCTACTTTGATCGCAGCGACTTTACCAAGCTGCAAAAGATACTCAAGCAGCTGCACCAGAGCTGCCAGACGGACGATGGCGAGGATGATCTCAAAAAGGGTACACAACTGCTGGAGATTTACGCGCTGGAGATTCAAATGTACACCGTGCAGAAGAACAACAAGAAGTTGAAGGCGCTGTACGAGCAGTCGCTGCATATCAAGTCGGCCATACCGCATCCATTGATTATGGGCGTGATACGCGAGTGTGGCGGCAAGATGCATCTGCGTGAGGGCGAGTTCGAGAAGGCGCACACCGATTTCTTTGAGGCGTTCAAGAACTACGATGAGAGCGGCTCACCCAGGCGTACCACATGCCTCAAGTACTTGGTTCTGGCTAACATGTAAGTGACATCCCACGAGAAGAAGGAAACCCTCTTAATCCATTCTTCTTTTGTAGGTTGATGAAATCAGGCATCAATCCATTCGACTCGCAGGAGGCCAAACCGTACAAGAATGATCCCGAAATACTCGCCATGACCAATCTGGTTAATTCGTATCAAAACAATGACATCAACGAGTTTGAGACCATTCTGCGCCAGCATCGTAGCAACATTATGGCCGATCAGTTTATACGCGAACACATTGAGGATCTTCTGCGCAATATACGCACCCAAGTGCTCATAAAACTGATTAGACCGTACAAGAACATCTTTATACCATTTATAGCCAGCGCCCTGAACATTGAGCCCGCCGAAGTGGAGAGCCTTCTGGTCTCCTGCATTTTGGATGAGTAAGCAAATGGCTTTCTCCTCTTTAATGATTGATTAATTAATGCTTTTTCTACTCGACAGCACCATCAAGGGACGCATTGATCAGGTCAATCAGGTGCTGCAGCTGGACAAGGTCAATAGCAGCGCCGCTCGCTATAATGCCCTGGAGAAGTGGTCCAATCAAATCCATTCTCTGCAGTTTGCTGTCGTACAGAAAATGGCCTAAATACGCCTAATTGTGGCCTTTTAAACCCGCATTAAATTATCTAGAATATATCCAACCACAATCCTTTATTCAATGTCAAGCAGGTTGGACGCTTTTCTGTTCTCTCCCACAGCAATTGTAGATGCACAGGCGGAGTCTGTACAGCCCAAAGACACAAACGGAGAAGCAGCACACAAGCAGCAAGCAGCCACAAAGCGTGCCAATGGCCAGGCCTGGTCGAGCCCAGTCCAGGATGGGATATATAAAAGGATTGCCATCGCTGCAAAGTGAAAATATGAAAGAGAAAACCTTTAGGAATTGAATGGCATTTGTCACTTACAAATCATGTCCGTTGCACCAGTGGTAAACCAGCGAGAAAAATCCAAATGTAAGAATCACCGCCAGGGGATAGATACAATGCAGGATGTGTGTGGGAAACGCCAGCATGAAGCAGTCTAGGATCATGAAAATCGAGTTGAAGGCGTGCTCCCAGAGGTTGTTCAAATCTGCACCAATTTCGGGCATGGCTAAGGAAGAATATCTAGAGAGGATTAAACCATTTCAGCTGTGAAATGTACACTCACATGGGTAGAGCGCTGCCCAGTAGATCAACGTTACCAGCATCGAGAGCGCCACAGTTGTGAAATGGGAAAGCCAATAGATCTTCAGCGCCACGCTGCCAGGAGCTGCAAGGAGAGGTGGGACTCTCACGCAAGGAAAATCTTTAATGGTTTTGAATTCTCACCGAAATATGTGGGTTTGCTGAAGTAAATGCTGGCCACAACAGCACCATAGACGCTGGCAAACAGGCACAAACTGAAGCCCCAATGCGTGAGATAAATAAACCAAGTGCCCTCGTTGAACACCTTTAACAGACTTCCAATCACGCCAGCGGAATAGAAAGTGGCGAGCAGCCAGCGGTACAGCAGCCAGAGGACACTTCGTTCTCCACGCTGCCACTGGGAGCGACAGAACACGCCGGGATCCGCGTGATGCAGCGAGAACTTGGAGCGCCGTAACTCCTGTCTGAGGGGCAGACAACACGAATCCTCACTTTCCTTCCGCATCGTTTGAAGATTCTCCCTTTTCTGGTGACTCTTTCCGCGGTGAAGCTCGAACTGGCAGCACCACGCGAAGCAGGTGTTTTATAGCCCCACAAATCGGCTATGTTTAGGGGATAATCAAGCGAACAATCGGCCAATCGCGGCCCTTATCTTCCGGTACGACAAGATTTTATGTATATTTTGGCGCGCACGCCACTGATAAGACCCCCCATGGGCGCGTAGAGGTCATGTCTGGACGCCAAAAATCATTCATAAAATGTTAAAGGGTTCAATGGTCGTGGAAAGTTTTCACAGTATTTATAAGTGTGTATATCCCTGGCATTATTCTCAGCTGATTCATGGTAAAACCATAAACCTATTGGCACTCGCTAGCCCCACGGGTTTTCCCTACAGTCAGACATGATAAGAAGTCATAGAAACAATGTACATGGCACTAGGAATACACTCACAAAGCAAGGTGAATTTATCGTAGCAATTTGGGTATTTAATAGCACAAATTGGCTGACTAAGAATAAGCTTATGAATACTACTTAACATGGCTTTAAAATATGTGAAATGCTGTGCGTTTCAAGCGACCTGCACTGTTTCCGTGGAGGCTCTTGTCGAGGGTATCTCCAGCTGCTTTTGCCCACTGCAGCGGTTGTAGATGCACGTGCGGAGTCTATAGAAGCCAAAGACCAATATGCAGAAGCAGCTCACGAGCACAACACAACCAAAGACGGTGCCTATGGCCAAGCCTGGTCTCTCCCAGTCCAAGATGAAGTAAATGTAACGATTGCCCATGCTGAAATAGGGATTCAAAGTGATTAAATTCTGTTGAAAAGTAGACGCAGCCAAAACTCACAAATCAACGCCTCCAGACCAGAAGTAAATCAGCGAAAAAATGCCATAGGTAATGCCCGCGGCAAAGGGATAAACAAAGTGCATGATGTGCGTGGGAAAGGCCACCATAAAACAGTCCACGATCATAAAGATCGAGTTGAAGGCATGCGCCCAAAGGTTGTACAGATCGGCGCCCATTTCCGGCATGGCTATCAAGGAGAAATTTGTGTAATCAATTGACAGCCCGTGGAGCTACTCACATGGATAGAGTGCTGCCCAGAACACAAGCGTTATCATCATGGCAATCACCACTGTGGTGTAGTGGGAGAGCCAATAGATCTTCAGCGCCACGCTGCCAGGAGCTACAAGAGCAGAATGTGCCATGAAAAGAAACCCCTCAAATGGAGCACAAAACTTACCAAAATACGATGGTTTAAAAAAGTATATGGTGGCCACCACAGCGCCATAGGTGCAGACATAGAAGCACAGTGTAAATCCCCAGTCCGTGAGGTAAATGAACCATTTGCCGTCATTGAAGCTGCTCACCAAGCTACCAATCACGCCACCGGCAAAGAACCCCGCCCAAATCCAGCGGTACAGAAGCCACAGAATATTGCGATCCCCGCGCTGCCACTGCGAGCGACAAAAGACACCAGGATCATCGTGATGCAGCGAGAATTTGGAGCGCTGAAACTCCTGCTTGAAGGGCAGGCAGCAGGAATCCTCGCTGGTGTCCCGCATGCTGTTTGTGCTCGGATGTACGCGGCGTCGCTGGCGCTGGACTAGGGCTGACAGGAGGGACCACACCAGGCGGCTCGTTCGCTGGTAGAACACGGACTGTCGTAGCCACGCGGCATAACCGAATGATAGCCATGCGAATGGGCCATAATTTCCGCAAATCGTTTTGGCTTGAATCGGCTGGGTAATCGAGGAGTGATACGAGTTGACTGCTTATCAACCGTTTATGTCTAATTCAAACAGCGCGCGCACCGCACAGATAAGATCTCCAGAAAAATGCGAACGTGGTCAAGTTGGAGCAGGGCTATCCACTAAAGTGGGAACCCTTGGCTAGCCAGCACACAAGACCCAGGAAAACCAATCGATGGCCCGTAAATATTTAAACATGTTTTGGGAATTTTCGCACATGATTCAAAGTCAATAATAAAGCAATTGATGGCCGTGGCAGAGGTGGGCGGCTTTTCCTTGTGGACAGCACTCCAGAGGCTTCAGACAGCGATAAGGAGGCAGAAAGAAAACAAAGCTACACGCAAAATATCAGACAAATTAGGAACATGGTTGTGGGAATACCCTGGAGAAGTAATTCGCTTGTTAAAATGTTCCCCAGGGGCTTTTGGTTCACTTGAAAGTTCTCTGGAAGTTAGTTTTGCTTTTTGCGTAAATCTTTATGCCCTCCGAAAGTGTATTTCTGGCACATGTTTCCACCTTTCCTTGTAGCAAAATTTATCAATGTTTTTTTGGTGTGGTCTGCCTGGGCATGTCTAATGTGAAAGATTGTCGCTGATTGACGTTGTTTCCTCTTCTGATATCATCAGAGCTTTGACAATTGTGGAACTTGAACTGCTTCAAGTTTACCATTGAATGGAGGGCTTTTGCCATTAGGAAAGTCCGTTAGGTAATGATAAGGGTAGGAATAGTACTCATATGAATTCTATCTCTATGATGAATCATTGATTGTTTGACTATTACAGAACGAAGTTATCACTTGGGTAATACAGGGTATTTATAAGTGTTTACAGGATAATATTTCTAATGCAATTCAAGGTTAAAAACAGCGTAAACGTAAACACATGCCAGGCATTTCTGTTGTCTGATATTTGATCTGTAATCACACTTACTCCATCTAATGATATCTGAGAACGCCCCCTTATCCAATCGATCAAACAAACCTCTTGCCGCTGTCAGGCAATTTCATCTTAAGATTCTGATTTGAATTCACAGCGAAAGTCCCAGCAAAACTGAGTACCAATTATAATTAAGTATATGCAATAAAAAGAAGATAAATCAGAAGATGGGCGTGTCTTAGCTTTACAAACGTCGACGACACTTTCGACTTCGTCAATGGCAAGGTCAGCTGCAAGGTTAACGAACCTGTGGACCCGCTTTACCCCTGATAATTGGGAGGCTGTAATGCTGGGAATATATGTAAATTCCATATATATGAGAAATATATGCAAATATCAGGGAGGAATGTCAGTCAATGTGTAATCGATGCTCGGGAGCGATTTTATTAAATGGGTGTCGGTCTCGGGTGTTCAATTGATCCAAATTCAATTGCGAAAACGAAGTCAAATTGATGACCAGGCCATGACCTATACCCAGTCACACACTCTATCTCTATCTTGAGTTTGAACTCATATAAATCAATTCATTTCACTTTGAACTTTTATGGGCACGTCAATTTCTGGACTTTAAGCTGAGTTCTTGGAGGTTATCGAAAGCCAATTTAGCTGCAATTAGTCTGCGTTCAAGTACCCCATAATGGCTCTCTCTCTCTTTGTGGATTAGATAAGGTGTACGTACCATATAGTAGAAAGAACCTTACCTTTCCCCACTTTGCTTATCGTCTATTTATACCATTTGTCGCGCAATGTAGGTCAGAAAGAACCAAATTGTATGTACTATGTGTATGTAATTCTTGGCACAGCATTTTTTGGCTGCTTTTGAAAATATATTTCTCTCTCGATAGTGATCTTAATTGGTCGACCTCTATGGCTTCAAGTTCAGTGCTGGTTAACAATGACAGAGATCTCAGTTGCATGTGTGTGTGTGTGTGTGTGCTGTCAATATCTTGATATAATATCATCCATTAAACGATGGTTCTCACACCCAGAGAGAGACAGAGAGAGGCCCAAAGAGAGTCGTCTCTTTTGACTGCAGAATTGGTCCCTATAATTAATTGAATTTACGCTGAAAGATCTGTCGCTGTCGCTTCGCAGATCGGTTATGATCGTTTATAAAGCATGATATGTCTATAGTTTATTTTCACATTTCCCGTTAGGCATTCGATCAAAACAGTCCCTCGTTCTGCTGCAACGCGCTGCTACTGCTGCTGCTGCTGCTTTGCTGCCTGTCTGTTGTGAGTGCTCCGAAGTTCGTCATCGTTTCGGCTCGGGTTCGGGGCTCCCTGCTCGAGCGATCGCTGGGTTTCCCATATAAGTACCATATCGATCTGCCCAGTAGTCGTGTCCGAGTGCGCGTGCCAAGTGGAGCTACTATTTTTGCTAATTGCTGCTGCTAACTTCCCAACCCCCCAGTCCCAGGAGGGTTCAGTGCTTTTTTTCAAGATCACTCAACATCATCGTGTTCCCTCCCCCCCGTATCGCATTCTCTCTGTTTCCTTGTTTATCTTTCCTTCTTGCTCCCGCGGTGTTCGTGTCGCGTCGTAAACATAACTCAAAGCTCTGGTTTAGTCAGAGGAGTGGGGAAACAGCAAAAAAAAGGCCTTTTCGGGAACGTCAGCCAGTTGCCGGCTATACGCGACTCACGTCGGAGGGTTCTTCTGCCTCAAAAAATCATCTCTACAATAAAAAACAGAACAAACAAAAAATATGCTTTTCGATGACTTCTGCAAGAGCTTCAACAAGGAACTGCAGCGGGAGAATTTTGGATTTGCCTACAAACGCGTTCATTTGTTCTACCGATCGCAGGTGAGAAAGGAATATGTGAGATGTGGAATATCCCCCCCATAGTACAAAAAAACATCCCATATGGTATCAGAGTTCAAACAGCAGCAGTGCAGGTGTAACTATTGTAATTTCCAACGAACGTTGTAACTGCTGATCGTCGTGAGATCATTTTCCTGGGAAACTTTAGCACGTGTTTCGAAACGAAAGTTATGTGAGGCGGAAAGAGTGTAGGCCACAGATCAGCGACAAGCTGATCTAATCAACATTTATTATGTGATACAAATCAATTTGCAAATCAAAATTCCTGATGTTCGATGCAATTTCGCTTCGTTTATACAATCTACAGCAGATCAAATGTATTACATAAGGCGAAAAAGGTAGTAGTTCCCCATCCAACGATAGGTTGTATAAAAGCTGTCAGCTAAAAGCTAGAAACAAAAGCAAAAATATTATAAAAATAGCTCAGCTAACAGCTGAGATATCAAAAGTGCCAACAAATCATTTTAAACAAGTGTGTGAGCAGTTTAGATAAAAATCAACAAAAAGGAGAGTGCTTATTCCAAAAAACAACTGAGTTATAGATCAACATTCAAACAGAGTATTAAA
The DNA here is from genome assembly GCF_900245975.1 of Drosophila guanche. Taxonomy (NCBI): domain Eukaryota; kingdom Metazoa; phylum Arthropoda; class Insecta; order Diptera; family Drosophilidae; genus Drosophila; species Drosophila guanche. The sequence continues at coordinate 1,935,013 of NW_022995752.1, read as the reverse complement.
TATACAAACAATCAGAATTCTAAATCCACAAAAAACAGAGTTCACATAACACAGAGTTCACGAATGAATGGAAAGCACAACGGATCCCAAATTAAACCACATGCCTAAGAAGCAATTAACACATTTTAATTTCATAACCGAAAGCTTTACTACCAACTGTGTGGAGTTCTCATGGGAACAGAGCAGTAAATGATGAATGGGAAAGCAAAAGCTCCAGCCAAAAACTAAAACTAAATGATGACAAAACAACGAAAACCGAAAACTACCTTCCAGCTAATTATCTAGATAAATGCACTATAAACAAAAGCTGATAAGCACTGCCAGTGTTTTTTTGTACATTTCATTATATGATAACAAAACAACCCAAAGAGCATTTCAAAGTACAAATTCGGCGTAACAAGAAATGAATCATTTCGAACCCCCAAAAAGGGTTCGTGGAATGCGAATCATAACAGGAACCAGACAAAATATGTGATAGTACGGTTTACCCTTATCAGGCTTCAAACAAAATAAATGCCAGCTCATAAATAAAGTAGCGTAAATGTAGCGTAGATGCCAACGATTTGATTTCCGCACAAATTTTCCAAACTAATTGTTATGATGATTACGAGTGTTTATGATTATTATTATTACACTTGCGTAAATGGAGATTTTTGTTTTGTTGATTTGCTAAGAAAATAAAAAACAAAATGTGACTCGCTTTATGTATCTGCCACTGCTACGTCATTGTGTGATAAGCAGCAAATGTGGCAGAAGCTATCATAAATTAGTAAAAACTGCGCGCATTTTGTTTGTTTTATGACCGAAAAGGTGTGGAATATTTAATTTAGAAATTACACAACACAAAACACAACCGATCCGCCGTGTATAAAACAAGTGAAATCTGAAATCAGCGATAAGGACTCGTGGAAATTTCAAACAATGTCTAGGGGTTTTTAATTGGGACTTTTAAAGGTTATATTTAATATAATTTTGTACAAATTGTAATGATTGTAAGAACTGGCACTGGAATACGTATTTAAAATAATTAAATACAAGATCATGGTGTTAGGGGCAGACGTTGATTTGAACCCACCGGCGATAAGGATTTATGGGTACATTTGATTGCACAAGTGCAAGTTCTGCAATAATGTACATGACTCAGTACATTACTTTTACTTACACTGAACCTTCATATAACATTTAATCGTGTGTAGTTTTCTTTATAAATATCTCTCGATCGCTTATTTCATCGATTTTCTTTCCTTTGCAGTGGCAAAAGGAAGAAACGAATGCACTCTACTTGCTATATCGATGGATATGGGCATTGTTCTTTCTGGGAGTCTATATCATGTGCATTATCGTGCAGTTTTGCGATGGCAAGTTCTTCATTTACATGACCAATTGGGGCTATGGTTTGTGCACCATTACCATGCTCATAGCAGCGGTGCAGGTCACCTGCTGGCACTTTGATCTAAGGAACACCCGCAGTCTGGTGCAGGAATCGGGCAACAAAACGGAGACCACGAGAGGCCTAAAGATCTACTGGTGGTTGTACAATATGACCATATCGCTGGCGTTGATCATATCCACCGTGTACTGGGTCTTTCTGCATGGCAAAATGAGTGAGTAGTTCGAGAATTGAATTACATTATGTACTGTGTTGAATTACTTCAATTAATTTGCAGATAAACCCATGCGTTTTCCGGCCATTAGCGTTATTACCCATGGACTGAATACGGTGATGATGCTGATCGATTTCCTGATTGTGGCATTTCCGCTCAGACTGCTGCACATGGTCTACAGCATGGCTTTGGCGATTATGTTCTTTGTCTTTACCCTCATCTATCATCTTTGTGGGGGCACAGATGAGTAAGTGTCGCACCCGTATATCTCTCTCGCTTGTTGTATAATATTCATTACATTTTCTTTTCTCTGCACATAGATTTGGCAATCCCTATGTGTATCCCATATTGGATTGGAACAGTCCCACACGCTGTCTGGTGACATTTGTGGGCATCTTTGTGCTGATCATGTGCTACTGGCTGCTGCTCTTTGGTCTCCACAAGCTGAAGAGAATGTTTAATAGGGCATTCAGTGTGGTGTGGACACCGCATGCTGTGGGTCTCATCTGAGTACCGTCATAGCTTTAACAATCTCTAAGAATCACCAGCATTATACAACCTCAAGCACACCACTCACTCACTCACTCATATGTATCTATGGCGAGCTGCACTCTTACACATTCGCATGCATTTATTTATACATAAAATATACATCTAGTATTTGATACAATAAGTTTTAATCATTTGGTTCCTTAATGTCGAAGCTACATGCATACACAGCACACACGCATGCACCCATTATGTTATATCATATCAATTGGTTTAGTTAGGCTAGTTAATAAGCAAAGATCTTGTTACTATATGAATGACATAAATAGTAGATATTTAGTTATGAAATTTGTTGAAAAATACTCTGTGCATTTGGTTTGATTCTGAAATGTATTATGAGAAATTTGAAATTGTATAAAGAAAATAGCGGGATAAAATGAGATATACACTAAGAAATAACATGGAAGTAAATAAAAATCAAAGCTGACCAAGTTTTAAGTGAAGAAATCAAAAGCTGACAAGGTTTAAGTGAAGAAATCAAAGCTGAAAAGATTTTAGTGAAGTTTATTTAAGTAAATTGAAGATTAAAGTAACATTAAAGTGTGAGACATTTTTTAATTTTTAAGAGATTCTGATTCGAATGGAAACATGGAATTATATTAAGTTTTAAATTATGTTGCATAGAATATGGAAATATGAAAAAAGAACTATGCTATGGCTAATTTCTGTGCTTCAAAAACACGAAAATTCATCTACAGATATAATTTTCCAGTCTCGTAATTTCTAATGCTGATGGGAGTCTGAATATCAAAGTAAAATTAAAATAAGTTTTAATTAATCATAGAAGCTCTGGACGAGGACCGGTTTTGGAGGGTATGACCTATAAGTTGTGATGAAAACCATATTTTAACGGGAACTCTGAATCCAGGAATAATTTATTTTGATTTTCAAAATTTCTGCAAATATTTGAAATTTGTATACCCGGTACTCGCAGAGTAAATAGGGTATATTGGGGAATAACGGTTGTATGTAATGCACAGAAACGTTTCCGACCAAGTGAAGTATATATTCTTGATCAGCATCAATAGCCGAGTCGATTGAGCCATGTCTGTCTGTCCGTCCGTCCGTCTGTCCGTTTTGTTTGTCGGCTAGTTCTCAGAGACTATAAGAGCTAGAGCCACCAAACTTTGGCTCCGGACTGCTGTATGCTCACACTGAAACCAGTGTATTTCGAAAATGAGCCACGCCCCCTTCCGACCCCGCAAACGGGCGAAAACCCCAAAATCTACAATTTTGAAGATAAAAGAAAACATTCCGTAGGGAATGGCCATATCTATCAGATCACTAAATTCGGATCCGATTGGATTATTATTATAGCCAGAATGAAGAAATTAATTTGCAGTGGCTAAACCCACCCTGTCCCGCAGCTTTTGTTGTTCTTTTTACATTCTCTCATTCACACTCTGCTTCTGCTTCACTCGGCCCCTGCCTCTGCCGTCCCTCTGTCTCTGCCTCTACCTAATTTAAACCCACCCCGTCCCGCAGCTTATATTTGTTTTTTTTTTGTGTGCGGGCGCTGTCTCTGCCTCTGCCACGAGTCTGCAGTGTGTGGGTCTAGGGAAGGGCGTCGAGCTAAAGGAGCGTGTTGGTGTGAGTAGTGTTGTTGATGTAGATGACAGATGAAGAAAAAATTTAAAATTTGACAAAACACAGCTACGGTGCAGATGTAGTACTGAGTGCCGGGTATACAAGTTGTGACGCGTAAGAAGCGTCTCACACGTCCCTTCTCGTTTAATTAAGAATAGCTATCTGAAGCTGAATCTTAGCTACCACATATCCCGTGCGTTTATCACTTTTAAAATCTATCCATCAAAGAGATTTCAACTATAATGATATACGTATACATATATTTCAGTTTAGGGAACATCCAATTAAATACATTTCTTATCCAAGCGGCTAATCAATGTTTTTAAGAGGCTTAGAAATATTTATATACACCCAACTTATATACCCTAATCTTCAATTTAAAGTGGAACAGCAGGTTCAATGACACAGACAGAATTGGGTAACGAGCAATTCTCACTCTCTCACTCCAACCCAATTTTAAGACTTACCTTACTTTTGATTCTTATTCTGGTTCTGCCTTTGTGTAAAGCGTTTTCTTAGAAAATTTGGTAATTAGATTTCAAGACCACAGCTGTAAGAAAAGAACGGAACAGTAATCAGAGGGGGAATAGTATGAAATTTGCTTAAGCCACACATACGATCTATCCCCTTGTATTTCCCTCCGCCACTCTACACATTTGTCAAACTGTACGAAAAAGCCTTTTTGTTATTCTTTGCCAAAAATAAGCACACACACACACTTGCACATACAAACACTAATATAAACGAGTAATTAAGTTCAGACTTGATAAAAGAAGAAGCAGTCAGCAAAAACAGAGTAAAGAGTGCTGAAGCATCGCATCGTGTTTTATGGCTTTTATCGTTCTGTCAATATCTCGGCAGCAGCAGCGCAAAATGAAAGAACTAAGATGGGTATGTTTGTTGTTTAGAATAGAGTATACCCATTAGTTTGAGGTTGAAGCCTCATAATAGGAGCAAGAGTGGTCAGGCCATGGTTCATGGTGCAATGTTGCTCCGATTGGGTTGATTCTTAGTGGTTTATTAGAAGGAAATGTCACGGAAAATATGAATTCAACATGAGGTTCATATTTAAACAAGTACAAGTATAATTTATGTGTTCCCTTCGAACTCCATATACCCCACCTGTACCATCTAGCAGCTGGAGCGCACATAAAACACAGCCAACCCGCACGAATCGCTCACCAGGCGGCTGTGTTCGTGTTTGGCAGTCGTCGTCGCAGCAGCAGCAGCCGAGTCTTACGATATACGATGCCAGACTTTACGATATCCAAGCCAATGCACGAGAGACCCAGCCTGACTCCTACGATCAACTTCAAACCCACGAGCAAGCTTTGAGGGGGATCAACGATCATTTTTATGCCGTGCGTCGCAGCGAAAAGTCGTGATTTCGGATGGTCTGCACTACGAATATTTTATCTGATGGTTAGTTAGTGCGTGTCGTTTGTCTCTCTCTCCCTCTCTCTCTCTCTCTGACTGCCTTTTGGAGGTTCTCTGGTGCATTGGCGCGTGAATGTTTGTTTGTTGTTGTTGCAGCAGTCATCGTACAACTCGAAAATATGTCTAGATACCGTTATGCAAAGTTGTTGTAGCTGTTGTTGTTGCTGCTGTTGCCATTGGTGACCCAAATAGAAATTACCAAGCGGGCCAAAAAAAAAAAACAGTTTAGACAGACAGACAGCTCCAGGCCCCACCAGCCAAGCTCCGCGTATAATCCGCAATAATAAAATAATAGCAAAAGCAGAAAATAAGAGTTTGTGGCTAAAACAATAAAAAAATAAGAGTTTGTGGCTAAAACAATAAAAAATAAGAGTTGGTGGCAAAAATAACTACCTAGAAAAAATATATTCACTGTCTATCCAAATCTCCAGCGAATTTCTTGATTTATTCTTTGTTTTGTGGCCAGAGTCCCAGAGTGGTCTGGCCATTTGAATTGTTGATGTTGATGATGATGTGGTTTTCCAGTTGTCACGGCTTTCCGACGAAGAAATAAAGTATATTTATTCTATTTGAAATTTACTTAAATTGAAATTCTTTTATTTGCTTTGGTAAAGTTTCTATTTCGCTGGTGTATCGCATACGGATTGCCTCATTGTGCTCGTACACTTGAAAATTGCAGCCACGTTCCAACACATAAAACGTTAATGAGTAAACCCCACCAAATAGTGTGCTGCCCAACTAAAACTGAACAATTATAAATCTCCTGTGTTCAAAAAACGAATTTGGATACGAACTAGTTGAAGGTGAGTGTTACACACACATTGAAAATTTGTAAAAGGGTGCTAAAGGTTGTTTTAGTTATGGTAATCTCACGGGCTAATCTAATTTGTTGATTTGCACTTGAGAAACAAGTTTTCTCCGCACTTGTGCTAGCTGTTTTAGTTGCGGGAATCTCTATAAGAATTTCCAGTCCATAAATGACTGTTACTTTTAATTGTATTATTTCTCTTTTCAATTAAAGACACACTCCAAAAAAGTCAGCTTGAATAATAAATAATTGACTGCTTGAACGATCTCTGCCCTGCCCCCTACAACATTTCTATTGGATAACTTAATTAGCAGTCGATAATTGACTCAATATATAGCGTGGTAAATCGTAAAACTGTCAACTGTTTATGAGCTATAAAATGCTTCATAATGTTTCCCAAATGGAACAATTGGCGGTTATATGCGGTTCTTAACTTATTAATCACTTTACAACGCGTTTCTGTCAACAAACACCATATTATTTTTTATTGACAGTCTAATCGATAGCCAACAATTATTTAGAGGGTTCGTCACCCGCCCATACCACTCACCGTTTATCAATGGAATAATTAGCGTATGTTCCAAAAATGCTTACTAAATATAAACCACAAGAATTTAAATGATGCCGCAAAGATCCACTTGAGAATGAAAGTTTTTTTTGATTAGCATAAGAAATGCTTTTGATTTCACTTTTTGTTTGATTGAAAATTGATTGAACAAAAGATTGTGAATTAATCAGAAGACCAACCGCGTGGTCTGTCGCTGAGTTTATCTTATCATAGAGGAGATCTTGATAAGATCTTGGCCGTGTCTTTAGCCATTTTTGGCATTGCTCTGCCATTCATCCGAGCGGTTTGACTGCATTCAAGACGACAATACAAATTATTTACACAGCTCTCGTAAAGGTCAACGAGTTTTGCTGAGTACGACTTCAGGGGCCATAAACCTATATATCTTGTCGTAGATCCGAGAGTACAGTCAGTTTCACAACTGGCTTATCTAAAAGTAGGTCTGCAACGTTTACCTTCATCTGAAATACCATTTCGATACGCACTGTAGACAGACAGTCAAAACTGCTGTTTGCTTTTTTGGCCCCCTTTTTTTAGTAGCACAAGCGACAAGCGACCCGCCGAAAAAAAACGTGTAAACACAAGAAAAGACTCCAAAGTGAGTTGTGGCCAAAAACAGTTTGTTAACCATTGAGCACCGCACCAGCGCTACTTCCCCAGTCAAACACCTCTAGGTAGGTGGTGGGTAGACGCGTTTTCTTGTTGAAACATTTCATTAGCGTGCCGTTCGTGCAAGTTCAGGGACACTGAACATCATGTGTAGTGCTCGTATAATACCACCCAGAGCAGCGGTAATTATTTTGTTAGAAAAGTTGGCCACATATGTATAGCCAAATGAAGTTGTTTAAAGTGGAGTTTGAGCAGCAGCACGACTGGCAATATCTAATCAAAAGTGACGCCGCTTTATGGATATCCCAAGGTTGCCATAACCATAGTCATTCCGTAAATAAAAGTCATTATAATTCCAATGTACTAGTGCTGCCAGTCCATATTATAAATTACCCAACTCTTTTTGTGGGGTGTACGACCTACACCTCGATCTCAAAACTGAACAGCGAAGAACCTTAGGCTTCATTGCTTCGACCTTAGCAGGCTAATTGTCTCATATTTTGCTTACATTTATATTTTCAGTGCTGTAATTAACAAAGCAAAAGCCAATGCCAAAACAGCTGCGCGAAGGGTTCATATTACTGATGTTATATATCTATATATCTTTAGTCTAGCGTGTAATTATTCAATGAGCACGACAATAAAGCGGTGCAGCGAAGCGCATGAACTGCCAGCTAAATTGATATATAAATGATGAGCCTCCCCACTCAGACTATAGCACTCCATAATATTATATGAGTATACCATCAATGGCAGCATTATAAGCATGATTAACCAGACTCTTGACTGTAATTTTGCTGTAAATTTATGTCTGATTTATAAAGGAAAGCCTTTTCTCAAAGGAAATGTAAACCATAATTTAATCAGTCCCGCCATCAAATTGTGTTTCTTATTTTTCATTATATAAATCTGAAGTTGCAACAGTAAATTTGGAAATTCGAATCAAAGAGTAATGATTTTAGGGCTCAATATCCCCGGGCTCTGCATCGATTTTACAGCCTGGGTAAGTCTTGCGCAAAATCTCTTTGGCCTTCTCATGATCGGCCTTACCCAACACACCCGATCGGCCATAGAGTTTAATATATTTATTTTGCGGATCATAGACGAGATAGCCGCCGCCCAGGCCCTGGGTGCATAAACCCAAGCCATTTGCCTCCTTCTGTAGCTTATCATAGACATGCACTGAGGGTATATAAATGTAACTTAAATGTAGAGCCTCACGGATTCTCTTCAACTCACAATGGGACTTGGCTCTGGGACTGCTGCGGATCACCTGCTTGGCACTTCCCATCATACCATGGATATAGACATGGGACATTACATATTTTGATTTGCCTTTCTCCATCGTCACCACAGGAAAATTGACCAGAGAATGCACTGCACTGTCACAATACAATCGGGTTGCTATCCAACCCCCAATATCTTATTCCCCTGCTATTATATTCCAGATACGATTTTACTCACCCCGCATTAGAGGTCGCCAGGTGGGAAAAATCAGCTTTCGTGTTATATCCATATCGAGAAAATTATTATTTTGTGGGATTTTGTACTTTTGTAGATGTTGACGACACAGAGATAGGATTGGCTTTGAATGAAAAGGGGTTGGCATGACTTCTCCACAACTGTGTACTCAGTTTAGAACAGGAAAGCATTTTCCCAATGAGTGCATTAAATCGAAAAAAAGCAGGCCATTAGGTGCTGAAAAAGACTAGTGAGCCACGCCATTTAACTGATTTAATTAATACGTTTTTTAAAGAATTTTAAAAGTCTGGTATTTTTTTTACGCTCCTTCAACCAATTTTAGGTCAGCCGATTCTCCATAGATTTGTTATATTTAAAACACTTAAACGACGCTAAATTAAAGCATATGAACACAAAAGAATAAGGACCACACCATTTAATTTCTTTTTATAAGTTCTTAAAATCTTAATAGGTTTTATAAATTCTTTAAAAAAAGATTTGCCAAAGAAAAAATAATAATTATCATCTAACCATTTCTAAGCCCCATCTTTATAAAAAGTTAGTTTGGTTCGAAACGAAAAAGTCGTGTCGGGTAGAAAACTGATTTTATGCTGCAATCATCGGAATGTATTAAGATTTATTTGACTTTAAAAATTAAATTTCGGGTGAAACCTAAACCGGAACCTAAAGGATTTTCCATGAATTTATCCTGCAAGCAGGAAGTTGAAGGTTGCGCTTAATCAGTGTATCGCAGAACCTGCAGGTTTTGTTCGTTCACTGCTCAGTATAACCATTGGCACGTTCCTGTTTTTATTGTGATACTGTTTTAATTGATGTAAGCCTAAAATGTATATTCATAACTTTTCTAATATATTTTTGCATTGCTTTTCCAGATCGTGCTTAGCCCCATGGCATCAGCGCAAACCATTGGCATTGCATAATCCCTTTGGAGAACTCAAAAGTTGCATGCAGCAACCGGCTTACGTAAGCCAACGAACATCTTAGCCGGCAAATAGCCAAGCAAATAAATAGTTAGAGACTAAACAGCTACGCTAGCAAGATGAGCAAACTCCAGGTGATAGTCCAACCCGTGAAGAAGGAGTTCGCACGCAAAAGATGCGGCTTTGATCATGACACGCCCAATGATTTTGTCAAATCGCAGGTAAGATATAGAAATTCTAACATATAGAAAGAGACTCACAGACATAGAGAAAAACAGACAGATAGAGAGAGTCTCAAGCAACACCAATGAAAAACAAATACTGTAAAGTTAATAGCTCTCTGGATGTGGCCTTGAGGCACGCCACAAAACGCCTACAATGAACACGCACCTAAGAAGGAGGTGGATTATTTGTATTGCACTTGCTGCCGGGTCAATGTACATGAAGGTACATTTTTAAACTGGTCTTAGCAGTGCGGCACATACGCATTTGCAGGACGGTTATGGTAGAGATTTTAGTAGGAGACTACACAGAATTCCTTCTGCCAATAAATATCCAGACGAATGTAAATCCCAAGATCAAACTGGTTGTTCCAACTAGTCCATTAATATATCCTTGAGCGGCTCCATTGACAATCCCAATCCCAAGTGTAAAACAAAGTGGGCGTTTTCTTTGCTCGCTCCCTTTTTTTTTTCAAACCATTTTCTGTGTGGTCTATCCTTGAGCATATTTGATGACTTCTTCCATTCACAGTATCAATATAATGTGACCTCTCTCGACAGTTAAGTTCGCCCCCAACGTACACCGATTGTTCTAGCATTTTAAATGATATCATTGAAATATTCATAAGCGGGGCAAACCAGCACCAAGCCAGCCACAATTTAGATGGCTACTTGCCATGGCTAAAAGATTAGCCATAAGAAAACCCTATTATTATATGGTTCAGACAAATAACTTTTAATATTTGAATCAATTGAGTGATTTTTAATCTAATTATAGTCTTAGAACTAATCTGGAAATTTTCCATTATTTTTTTTTTGTAGTGGCAAACCTGCACCAAAAGCATTACCTATTTATTCTATCGCTGGTTCATGGCGCTGTTTTTTGTGGGCGTGGTCATCGAGTCCATGTGGCCGTTGGCAGATGATGAGACCAGCTATTGGCTGTACTTTATCTACATGACCAATTGGGGCATTTGGATGTGTATGCTGACAAATTTATTGGGTGCCATACTGGTGACCATTTGGCATTATCATCCAGAATATGCGGGTAAGTTTTTGGGTATATAAATTAAGTATTTAAGTAGCTAATTCTATGTGAATTTTCCAGATAAACTTTTGAATGTGAAGAGCAACTTCAGCTACTTTCGCTTGTACTGGGGCATGCACATTATAACTCTGGTTTTATCCATTGTTATAACCATTATCTATTGGACTATTCTCTATGATGGTGAGTGGGTTCTTCATATTAATTTGTGTAGCAATTCAAACATTTTTTTTTGTTTTCTTTTCAGCTAATGAGAGCACTTTGGATGCCACAAATGTGCTCACTCATGCCTTCAACTCGATTTGCATGTTCATCGATCTGTGGATTGTGGCACATCCGCTACGACTGCTACATATATTTCTGCCCGTACTATTCGGCGTAATTTATGCCATATTTTCGTACATCTATCAAGTGTGTGGTGGCATTAACAAGTGAGTAGAGGCAACCATTAGTTAGCAGCATTCGGCAACATTCAACATCATTCTTTAAAATATTTTCGCTCTACAGAAAAGGCAAACCCTATATTTATCACGTTATCGACTGGACCAAGCCACAGAGCTCCTTTATCACAGTTCTCGGGATTCTCATACTCTCCTGCTGCGTCTATGTACTGCTCTTTGCTTTCTTCAAGCTGCGAATGTTCCTGCATCGGCGTTGCCAGCGGGCAAACTTTGTTTTGCCCACAACTGGCAGCAAGATGAATGGATCATCGGAAGACAAACAAACAGGGAATGGCATACAGCATTCACCCTCCCGCATATCCATGGTTCTGGGCAATTTTGCTGGCTATGAGAATCAGGCCTATGCGCCCAGTGCGGGCGAGCAGTCGAGTAAAAAATAAATTAAGATACAATTTTATCTCAGCTTTAGTCGCTTTAGTCAAATTCTGTAGAATTCTAACCAGTGATATTATGTTTTATAGTTCATATTTTAAGTTGTAAGTAAATAAATGCTAGAATGTGGAGGATTGTAGGTACCATTTGTGTCGCAAGACAAACCAAAATTCGACTGTCCTCTGGGCCAAAATCAATATTTAAACGCGATAACAAATAACAAACTGAAAACTCTCATCGAAAATGCCATAAAATAATTAAACTCTTCATATGGTGAAAAAACATGTTTGTTCAGCCAGCCAAAGAGCCTTGATCCCTTTGGGAACTTTACAGTTGATGATCAAAAATTTATATAAAACAGTCACATTATAGTCGGGGGAGAGTGGTGGATGACTCTCTGCCATGGGGCGGCTACAAAGTTCTCGTGCACTGCCACATGCCACAGATTGAAAGAGTCAAATTTGGTTTGAGATGTGTAAACATTTTAGGCTATTCCACTAATCACCTTTGAATGACTTTATTGGCCCAAATACATAAGCCACGAAGGGGCCAATACACCAGGCAAGGACAAGGTAAATTCTGATTGGGTGAAAGCTATAAATAAAAGTAGAAGGATGGTCACAGATTATCCAAGAGAGAGAGAGAAGAAGAGTAAAGGGAAATTCTCTTCTGGACACTTAATAGTTGAAAATACCCTTTCAAGCTCCTTTGAACACCTCTATTTGATGCCCATTTGAAGACACATTCAACCTTCGCGATTGTCCTTAATCACAGATGTTTCGGTTCGTATTGCTTGACCCAAAACAAAGGCATGCACACCAGAGACCACACCTTGCCCTGGGATTATGTACATATTTAAGGCAAAAACACACCGTAGGCTTAATTAAGTTTCAAAAGGGCATTTAATAACCAAACGCCCCACCGGACGGACTCAAGGACGAGCAAGAGACACGAGCCTCGGTTACCAGTCCACAGTTCTGAGTCCTCGGTCCTCGGTCCTCGATGTTGTGGTCATTGCGAAGGCTTTACTTTACTCATAAGTTGGAAAAATTCAACCCAACGATTTGGGGTACGGGTGTTGGTGTCGGGTTTGGGGGTATGGGCCTTTGGGTGTGGGTGTCAATGTCAGTCTATGGGTTATAGTATGTCTGTTGGTATTATCTGTGTAGTGGGTGTTGTCTGTTTTTGTCCTTGTGTCGACGGGGCCACATGACATGTCCACAAATTCCAACAAATTAGGCGTCGCATCTGTGGTCGGCCATGGATCGATATGAGACCAATTTGATCGATATGTAATTTCCTTGAGCTTTGAACTTCCTTGCGTGTCCTTGCCTAAGCCTATGCCACCTCCAGAACCCAGAACCCAGAACCCTGACCATAGACCCAGCCACGGGCCCACTCGCAGACCCGCTACCTGACCCACTCTCAGACCCCTTACCAGCATTTCAAAAGCACCATACAAAATCAATAGAATTTTAATTGAACTGATTTCGGAAATTTTGACAGCTGTCATCTGTCAACGCTTTTTCCCTTCCACACAATGGGGAACAAAACTTAATAATTACAGTCAATTATTGGTGTGAAATATTAATTGAATGTATTCTGCCCTTCCTTTACGGAGAAACCCACAGGAGCAATATCGTCCCATCTTTCCACTTTATAGTTTTCTAGATGTGTGGTGGCGGCCATCAGGCTCACAAGAGAGTCTTTTTAGATTGCAACAAAATTAAATATATGTAGCTGAAGTCATGATAGGTGAACGCTTCTTGTTAGGACACACTCGGGGTCATTTAATTAGTTAAAATTAATAATTAATAATAATAATAATAGGAATGTCCTTCTCTACATGGAATGTAGGAACTGGAGACTTTTAAAAAGACTACTAATACAAATTTGTTTATCTAAGTTTTCAAATGAAATATTTTTGCACTGGGACAGAGTAAAGAGAAACTCGACTTGAAATTGTAAATTCAATATTCGTCTTTAAATTATTATGCACAACATTATTCCATTCTAAGTCTCGCATAAAACACAACACAATCAATTACTACAAAATTATACTATATTCAAAAATATTTAATTTAAAAATCAAATAAATTTTATATGATATATTTTCATATGGCTGATATTACGGATATTATATATCCAATCTGTAAAATAAAATAAATAAATTGTTTGAAATGTTATAAGTATTTTGCTTATTTATTTGTATTACATTTATTTAAAGTTTTGTTTTTGAATATCAAATTAACTTTATATTAAATATTTTCATAATAACTTGTAAATTCCCCTCTCAGCAAAAATGTAAAATTTTCATAAATTTTTGCATCTAGTTCGTTGGACTCACCTTTTTCTCTGTGTGTAGAAAATTATGTGATCCAAAAATAGACAAGTAAATCAAATTAAATAAACTACAGCCTAAATGCTTGGATAATTTAATTCCTTAGCGTTCGATATTCGATTCGATTAATCCTAACTGCCTGAACCTTGCTGTTGCCTAGTTTTTTGGCCTCTCGACTTGAACAGCTGCAAGTCAAAGGACTTATTTAGATCGAAAAAATATGAACAAAAAACACAATAGCCCAACAAAACAAAACAACAGAATGACAAGAACAACCAACATGGACGACGGGAAGCACCCATCACGAAATAACATCAGGGCAGGGCTGGGGGGCAGGGCTTTAAAGTATTCCACAAAGTCTGAACATGTGTGGTGCTGGAAGCTCTATGAGAAACGCACTGCTTGGCGCTGGCTCCAGGACACTCCACGCGGACAGGACACTTTGTTTGGAGCGCATAAACAAATGGCGGCGGTGGCGGCGGCCCCATGAATGACACAGTCATTGAAATGCCAGTAGAATGGTGCGTGAGTTTTCCAGAAAATCTAAACCGTGATAGATAAACCCCACAAACCACACACACAGGGACGCTCACTGGAAACGAATGTGAGGGGGAGCACGGCAACCCACTGGAATTCATAAAAAATTCATTAATTGGAAAAGCGCGCCTGGTCCGCGACCGGTTGACCAAGTCCAGTGCCGCGACTCGGATTCCGATTCGGATTCGGCATTCACACACTTGCTGCCGAGTCATTTGTCAATTTTGAAATTCAGTTTCGTTTCGGACGTTCATCGAGCAAGTACGTGCCAGACACCCTCCCGGAAATCCCAACGGAAATCAGAACACAAAATCAAAGAGCCACATAATATAACCGGCGGCAGTGGCAGACCCGTTCTCGTGCGTGTTAACAACCATAAGACCCGGACAACCCCCAACTAGTATCCCCGAGATACACAACAATAAACACATACTTATAAATATATATACAAAATATATCCAAAAGATATATATTAACCGTCGCGAACATGGACAGCCGCTGCTGTTGCAATGTGCTAAACATTTATGGAATTTTAAAGCAACAAATTTTAAATTGAACCACAGACAGACCGACAGACACACATATAAAAGCACCTGTTTACGATAATTGTTCTCGAAGTGCAACAGTGCAACGCGTTGCAAGCGTGTGTGTGCCGCCGGGCTGCATGTTCTGCCGCCGCTGCTGCTTCTGGTAGATGCGTGGTAGGGTAAACAGCATTGCGAAAATTCAGCTATACTGGCCACCGAATGGATAATGGGTATTTGTTTAGACACAGGTGAGTAATGTTGGCCCCGGTCCCTGCCTCACAGAGATTTGTAATCACAGATTGTTGCTTGGCCTCTCGACAACAAAAAATATATACAAATACCCCTAATGAGTCGAAGGGCACACAAATAAATGGGGGGAGAAAAGCGAACAATAAGCTCCGTGGGAGTGTGTCATAAAGGACATTTCATTAAGGTTTTCCAATGCAATGGACAGCAGAGACGTTAAATTAATTGGAGTCTATTTTTTGGCTTGCTTTCCACTGGAATTTGAGAGCTTGTTTAGCATAGTCTTAGGCGTTGCAAATAAACGGAAAAGGGAAGCAAGTCTACTAGTTTGGGTCTCGCTATCTTAAATTTAAAATATCAACTAAATATATTCCAGAAATCATTCACAGTTCCCTTGATTTCAAGATTTCAAATATCAGCAAAGATATTGCAGGAAATGTTTATAATTCCACAATTTGATGTCTGAAAAACCAACTAAATATATTTCAAGCAATATACAACTAATAACTGAATTGGCTCCTAGAATTTTCCCTTGCCGGGAAAATGAATAAAATTTATTAATTATTATAATTCCAACCACTAGTTCCTTAGGCTTTAAGGAACAGATTCTCCTTGGCCATAACTCTGATAGGAAACTCTGACATTTTGATATTCAATTATCCATTGCTCAAATCACAATTACCATTTAAAATGACGGCAATCATTTTGCAGAAACAATTTTCTGTGACAAAACAACGATTTTTGAATGAAGTCTACATATATAATAAAGGAATATCAGCATTAAATCCATAACGGTTAGAGGCGAACCCTGCTCAATGCTCTTATAATTTCAATCGGAACTTGGCGGCCTCGATATATCCTTGGACATGTACGTTGACCACCAAAAACCCCTAATACACATAAATCCTGAAAAGGCGCGCGCGTCACCCACAAAAGCACAAAAAACAAATGGGAAAAACGATACAAGGAAAACCATGAAAAGTGTCGCCACACAGGATGAAAAGGGATAGCAACAATAACAAAACATGTCAATTAAATAAAACTGCAGGAAAATCAATAAAAATGTCACAGAACTAAAGCCAGGACAAAGGGACACGGGACAATCGTGCGGACTGGACACGACTGGAAATATGCGAATATTGCCGCACGCGAGGGTGCACGATATAAGGGGGTATGGGGACTGTAGGAGTTTATCTATATGTCTCAGCTGATTTTCCATGAATGAATTCAGCGATGACGCAATTCTATATCCCATCGAGTATAAAGTCGGCTGCTATACAATTAAATAATTGTTAACCATGTTTTAATGATGTATTTTGTGCGATTTGTCAACCCACCAAGCACTCCTCGCTGCACGCCAACTAATTTCCTACTTCTGGCAAATTACTTCCGACCTCTCAAAGGGACTCGCAGGACTAATGCCAAACTAGCACGAGGGCCCAGGTAGCCGCCGCCGCCGCTAACTTGCCAACACATCCGGTTTCCGGTTGACTAATGGCCAAGCAACCCCATGCCAGGCTCAGGGTCAACTGTTGCTCGAATCAATCAGTCCTAGCAGAAAGCTTATAGTTGTTCTTCTGTAATTTTTCGTTGTAGATGCCAGCGCGGCACAAGATACCGGCGAACCAGGCAACGATTGGAATCATACACGAAATCGGAATGGCCAAAATTCTGGCGATTTGGAAGCCGCCGCTATAGCATCGGGGGCTACTACCAATGTCGTCGGTATCGATATGCAAAATGCTGGAAAAATCAAATTCGATCCGCCCAAAGTGCCAGTGATATTTGTTTTAGGCGGCCCCGGTAGTGGCAAGGTAACCCATTGCGATACTTTCATGCAGGAGAGACGTGGTGTAACGCACATCAACATGATGGATCTGCTGCAGCAATATGCAATGGGAAATGGTAAGAAATAATTAAGGAAAAACTTCACTTACGGTGCAGCATTCAAGTATTTCCTTTACAGACATGCAGGACTTTTCGCAACTATCATCAAAAACGGTCACCGAGGTTCTGATGTTGGAAATGAAAATGGCTCCAGCTGCCAAAGCATACCTAATATCTGGATATCCACGCTCCATGCGCGACGTTGTTGAGTACTCGGAGAAGGTAATTGTTTCCCTCTCTATATCCGTTTTTATTTATTACGAAACCACAACTCATATTTCATTGGTGCTGGTGTTGTGTCTTATTGGCGCAGTAAATTGCCGGCTGAACTATTTGAACTAATTAACTGGCAAGTGGGTCACACACATACCCACAAACAGTTTTGTTTATTCAGCCATAATTCCCATGAATTTAGAGTGTGTATCCTGACACGAGCGAGTGCTAATTGGATGATGATTGCATGCATTGTATTTTTGATAGTAACTTTCCCGTTTTCTTTGCTTTTCCTTTGCTCCCACAGATACAAGTCGTCAATGGCGTGATCTTAATATCGTGGCGCCAATCGGTATTGCAAAAGCAAATCGATTATGGTGCCAAATTGGGTCATGTTGTACTCTCCCTAGCCAAAATGGAATTGGAAAATTTCTTTAAAAATGTGATGCCAGTCGCTGATTATTTTGATCAAAGCGATATGCTATTGGCCGTAAGTAACACAACTCAAAGACCAATCTATGGATCTATAATTATTTGACCATTCTTCAGGTTAATGGCGAGCGTGCACCCACAGAGGTGTATAAAGATTTTCGCACCGCTGTCTTAGATATACTAAGCACGCTCGAGAATCAAGAGGCCATGATGAATGGAGTTACAGGTATGGGCAGAGGGATACATGATATACCCGGCAGTATAGTTAGCGTAGACACTGCACCTAGTCAAGCCCAAGCGACTCACATTGCAGACGACAACGAGAATGCCACAGAGACCGAGACCACCTTGCCACTGGCCATCGATCATAGCAATATGGCACAGCATCAGGGTGTCGGCAACACCACTACGACCAGTGCTGACGATGACAGCGGTGTGGTTGTCACACAGCAGCCAAAGCGACAAGCGGATTCCGCGGATCTGCCAGTTTTGCCACCCATTATATGGGTGATTGGTGGACCCGGCAGCAACAAGGCCACACTTTGCCTCAAGGCTGTGGGTCTGAATCCAGGCTGGGCGCATGTCAGGTGAGGACTTAAGACTGCCAGGACTCGCTTTATTTTAAAATTAATATCTGTTTTAATTTCTGTTGCAGTGTGGGTCGCATTTTGCGTAATATTACAGACTCTGCGCCACGTGCCAATACCGAAAGTTATGCGGTTAAGGAGGCTCTGGCTGCTGGCGATATGGCACCGGAAAAGTCATTAAATCAATTACTAGAATCGAATCTGCGCCAGCTGCTCGACCGAACGGGCATCATCATTGATGGCTATCCTCGGAATCTGCAGCAAGTGAAATACTTTGAGAATAAGGTGAGAAAATGCACAGTGGATTAAGCCAAGGAAATATAACGCCAAACTTTATTCCCCATTAGTACCAGCAACGTCCACCGATTATACTGTTGGACTGCTCGAAGCTGCAGCTGGGACGTGGACGCATAGACGATACAGTGTCCTCGTTTCGACGTCGATTGGAGCTATTTAGGGAGCAGACTTTGCCCATGCTCAAGACCCTGGATACCAGCAATCGCTTGCAGATTGTAAGTGATCTTATGTGTAACCCCAAACATCAATACATAATCCAAACCAATCCAAACCCTTAGGTGGATGGCGATACGGACAGTCCGTCGGTGCAGCGTGAATTTGAGCGTCTTATACGGAATCATATCCAACAGCTGCTGAACCAAGGCGAAGACACAGATGCCACCGCACCGCTGGGTAATCAAGTGCTACGCAACGAGCAAACGGATGCCATACTGCACGATCTGGAGACGAATGTCCCGGGGGCAGTGCCCACGATCAGTCATCATGTGAGCATGATGAATGGACATCTCAAGAATCGCAGCAGTGCCCGTGGCCAGTCCAGTGGCAAGCAACCCACACAAATGATGAATGGCCATGTGCCGGGTCGACCACCCACTGGACCTGTGCCACAGCCCGTGCCCGTGGACTTTAGGCACATGCTGGAGGAGGCCGAGCGATATCCGGTTGATTCGTATATGTAGATCTCAAATAGAATTTAATTGCAAGGTTTTATAATAGTTTTCTAATCCGATATAGTCTAAGGTTTGTTGAGGGACCATTTAGGTTTTGCAGTCATCAGATTCCGCGACAGAGTCCGAGTCAGAATTTAATTCAACATTTGATTTCATTAGACACGTATGAATAAGACCATTTTTAAAGATATCTAGTTGCAT
The DNA here is from genome assembly GCF_900245975.1 of Drosophila guanche. NCBI lineage: Eukaryota > Metazoa > Arthropoda > Insecta > Diptera > Drosophilidae > Drosophila > Drosophila guanche. The sequence goes on along the minus strand of NW_022995752.1, from coordinate 1,915,411 downwards.
ATCGAATAAACATAGGAGTCCAATGCAATGGAAATTCAAATAAAATCCCCTCTGGCATCTAATTATAAGTTATTCTGTTGTGGCACACGCAAAAGACAGAAGCCTTTTGGTGTCCAATGCAACTGGCAGCTAGATCGATGGAGCTCTTTCTACTTATCTCCCAGATGTCCGTATCCATTAGCTGCGTGAGCTCATTGAAGCTGACGGTGGCCTCAAACACGAGCTTATTGGGGAGGGCTTCCAGTTGCAACCGATAGAAGATCATATTTGGCTCGTCCTGCGGTGATCGTTCCTTTCTCTGGGCACCCCGAATGCCGGACAAGCGAAGCTTACTACAGCGATTCAAAAGACTCAGATCGCTCAGATACTGATTAATTCGCTGAATCACAAAGTGTGACATAGTCTGTATATTATCGCTGAGTGGCAGCGTTCTATACGCCTCGCAGGTGCACCAATGTGGCCTGATGCCTGCATCGTAGCAGCTTCGATTCTTGGGCAGAGCATAAAACAGGCTCTGACAACGAGAACAAGACCGAGGAAACTCAGGGTAGACATGAAGCGAGGCTACATGTTTCAACGTCATTTTAAGATCGTAGGGAGAGCTCAAGCGATGGCGATTTAGCTGCAGGGCCCGGGAAAATCCCGGATTGCGTTGCCGAAACCATTTTGGCAGAGTTACAAACAACATGGGCTGACGTTCCTCCAGCTGGTCATCGCGGAACTTAATCAAGTTGCCAAATCGCATGCCATTATCGCTGAACAGCACCACAATGGCCTCCTCGTAGAGTCCCAATACCTCGAATCGGTTTAGATAGTCAAATAGCAGCTCATCGGGCTGCGACGCTTCGGCATGAATCCAGAAAAAGCCAAAGAAGGGCTGCGAGCCCCTAACATATCGCTCGATCAGCTGCGCACAATAGTCCAGGGTCTGTTCCATGCCTCGTCGTTTCCTCAGACACCGCCTCAGCTTGGGCATAGCCAAGGGCCGTAGATAGTGGTCCACGGAGTGCCGCTGGCACATGCCCTTCTCCGGACGGTCTTCAGACATTGCAGTCACGTAGCCGGAAAGCTTAAAGTCCTGCAACACGAACGACAAACGATCCGGGCAGTCCATCAGTTTGTTGTCCCCCACTGTGTTGAAGCCGCGCATCTCGTGCCACTGCCTGCCAGCGAGAAAGTGACTTACATTGGGCAGGACAAGCCGCAGATTGCCACGCGACATGGAATCAATGCCCAGCAGCAGGACACTGGGCTGGCGATTGCTCAGCCTCGGCAGCTCTTCCTTGGGCTGCACAAACGACAAATCCTCAGAGACATGACGTGCATGCATGGCATAACTTCGATTAGACCTCAGGGCACACTGCAAACGCATTCCCTGCACATGCTTGGGCACCAAATGCTCGTCCCTAAACATCGCTGGCTGTCGTAGTCTACCATGGTCAATGACCCTGTAAGAGCATTCAACGATGGGCTTTTCTTCCCCCGACATCTGTGCTGCCACTTCCTGCTGAATTTTCAGCTGATATTGCTGGCGTTGCGGGTTCCACTTGGACACAATCAGACGAGGATGTTTCGCTGTGCAAATTTCTGGGGCACGTGGCCTTTGTCTTAGTGACATAACCCTCAACTGCGGCATCTTACAATTTTCCGTGTTCACGTCAAATTTTTCCACTTCATTTTCGATATTCTGATCGATCAGTTTCTGTATGCTAAGGTTACCCCCAATCAACAGAGCGTCGTAGGACTTGTACACCAAGCCAGAAGATGCTGCGAATACGAGAACCAGCAACCGACACACCAAATACTCCATTTCAACTGATTTCAACAAACCATTTTAACATTTAATTATAAAGCTGGAACATCGATTGGTTCCAGTCCGCCAACAGAATCTGTTTCACTTTTTTCCTCACCTTCCTTAAGATTGATTAGCATGCTCTGCCACTCGGGATTGGTTTTTCCTTCTTTAAAGCAGAAGCAAAACTTTTTGGCAATTTGATCTTTGATGCAGAGCGAATCATTGTGATATCTGTTCAAGCGACTGACATCTTCTATATCGAAGTCAACCAAAATCTGGAGTTCACTGTGGTAGTGCACCGTGGCCTCAAAGTGACCCTCTTGTGGAAAGGTACGAAAGCGCAGGCGATAGATCATAATGGTACCGTACAAGGTCTCCTTGTCATTATCAACACCCAAGAGCTTCCGCTCGGCATGATCCAGTTCCGCGAGCATCAGGCGATCGCAATGTCTGTTGAAATGGTGCACCAGCATCCAACGATTGATATAATACAGCGTCAGCTTAACAATATTGTATGCCTCTCCGTTCAGCTTAACGGAAATGAATTCGTTGCACGTGCACCAGTGATACCCGATGCAAGCATCCACGCAGCTGCGTTCCTGTGGCAATGGGTGGAAAAGAGATTGACTGGTTGGACAATTTGCCGGCGGAGGAAGATCTTCAGGTTTCGTTGCATTCAGCTGGAGAATGTGGCGCAGCGTGTTGTGTAGATCGTAGGGAGAAGACAGGCGGTTTCGATTCAGTTGGAGGGACTGGGCATAACTGGGATACGTTTTGCGGAACCAAGGGGGCAAGTAGATATGCAGCATGGGCAAACGCTCCTCCAGAAACCCGTCTGGCAGATCGACTAGATCACCGAACCTCTCACCATGATCGCTGAACAGAATCACGATGGCTTTTTCAAAGATCTTATGCTTCTCGAGTGTCTTCAGGTAGTCTACAAATAATCCATCCAGGCTGGAAGCTCCGTAATGATAGTCGTGTGTAAAGGTGCAGCTCCAGAAGAAGCCGAAGGCTGGTTGATCCAACTCCTCGATTAATCTTTGGGTGAACTGCATACAAAAATCGTACAGATACGAAATGGCGAGTCGTCTGCCCACACAATAGTTATAGAAAAATCTTCTGAAGGTGTGCATCGACTCAGTGAGGCCCGATAGAAGGGGGCGCAGATAAAAGTCGGTAGGAGCATAGCGAAAGTCGGGTTCGCTTACTGAGAAGACGGAATCTGATGCTATATCTTCCCCGTAAGCCGTCGAGTAGCCTGCTTCCTTGAAGTCCCTCCAAATCCAAGGACACGAACCCTGCTCTTCACATACCTTCTCTAGTTGCACTGGCTTTCCACCAGCCAAAACAGTGCACAGATTTGGAAACGTATTGTCCGCCACTTTGTTGTAGCCTTCCATCTCGAACCAGCCCAACTGTTGCACATATTCGGCAGTCTTTGGCATTGTGCGCCTAAAGTTCATCCGCGACATGGTGTCCAGGCCCAGCATAATAACACTGGGCTGCCTGGGCAAGGGATGGGACTCAGTCCGAGATGTCTGCGGGGTCACTTGCACGAGGGGGAAGGCATCCCGCTGAACTATTCTGGATGCGTTCTTTTCATCACGGCACTCGGCTATTATTCCGCTTATATTCCTATCCAAAGCCATGTTGTCTGTCATGTCGACGGGTGGCAGAAGTCTGTGGTTAATTCAATCAGTAATCAATCATTTAGATATGTGTCCTACGAACTTACACGCTGAATAACTTTCCGGTGGCATCTTTACCGCTTCTCACTTCTTGATAGCTGCAAGCTAGCCCAGTGATGTTCGGGTCCAATTCGACAAGCACTTCGGTATTCACATGCATCTTGTATGTCTGCAGTTTCAGATCAAAGCTCAGCGTAATCAGATCCGACTCATTTGTGCAAGTCCTGAGCTTGGCTGGAGTGTGTAGGGCCAAAGCCTCGCTGGAGAAGGGATCCGAGTAGGGAATCTTGCACTTGTGACTGTACACAAAGTAACGATTCGCTGGCTTGGCTGTTTTCCTTTGCTTTCTGTACTTAAACAGCAGATCATCATTGCTGCGTGTGGTGTCTAAGCTTTGTGCCGTGGTCATTTTGGAGGACGTTAGGGCCTGCTTCGACTTCCATTCGTAGTATTCCCGATTGAGCTCGTGCTGCAACTTGGCCAGCTGGTACAGTCTGTCCAAGCGTGATAGGTGTGCCGTAGTGTTCGCCTGATCCTTGCTATGAGGAAATGGGCCAACGGTGTCGTTATAGTCCTTGACGCGTGAAGCATAGTTGGCCCATATAAGAACCAAAAGGATCGCAAAGAAGATTATACTATATTTTTTTATTTTAATTATTAATTTACGTCTCAACATGTTTGTTCCTTCGTGTGTTTCGTGTTCCATATAATGAGTACTGTACACATTGGTGTTCAATTGTGATTGGTATGCGAAGGTTGCTGTGATTTTCAAAACTTAAGGGAATCAAATTTGAATTTGTTAAAGGAGATAATGGTCGCACTCCCTTTATCCAATTTCCCCCTAAAAATGATCTAATCATTTGATCTTTAAAATATTGCATCAGTTTACATTTTTCACCACATACATACATACATATGTATGTGGGCTGGGTTTTGCCAATTGCGATCCCTAGACAAAACACCAAAACGAGCAAGGGCGAATTCGCATCACTGCGAATTCCAAACAAGAGAGCAAACGCAAAGAGAAGACGAAGGAGAGCGAGATGAGAGCGAGAGCGGACAACCGCTCGGCGAGAGAGCGCCGAGGGGAGTTTCTATCCAACCTCCGACGTAAAAGGTTGTGTGCGAGACCAGACGACGAACGACGCAGATATCTAATTCTTGTACCGTTATACCATACTTAATCACTTATTAACCTTTACTTATAAACAATAAACATAAACCCCCACATTTTTGGAGGCTCGTCCCTGGGATTTGAAGTAAGATTTAAAGAAGGCTCCACATTTTTGGAGGCTCGTCCCGTGGATTGAAGTAAGATTTAAAGAAGGCCCCACATTTTTTGAGGCTCGTACGTGTGTGAAGGAACATCGTGTGAAGAATAAGTGAAAAACTATAAGTAACTGTACGACGACGACGGCGGTGCAAGAAACGTTATTTCTGAAAACGACGCGGATATTAACAAGTTTAAAAAAGCAGAGTAATCTAAATAGACGATTTTTTTTTTATCTCAGCAAAATGACGTGTTTAAACGAGTTAATTCCGAAAAGCCTACGAGGAGCAACGAAATCCAGCATTTGTGCATTACACAAATTTGTGTATGAGAGAGAAGGAGACAGAGGTAACCGAGGCCGGCTGCGCGAATTTAGTGGATTCGAATACGACGAAAACGACGCCAGATTTTAAGCGAAGCGCACATACATACAAGCGGAGCTGACGGACCGTGATCTTGTTTCAGTATGTGTGATATTGAGTTTAAATCAAAATGCAGAAAATTTGATGCTACACATATTTCGCAATCTGATGAAAGGCAAGCTGTTGACAAGCAACAACAACGACGACGAAAACGACGAAGACGACGACAATGATGAAGAGAATGATGAAGACGCAAACGATGAAGACGAAAACGAAGATCAAGAGAACGACGTGTTTCGCAGTGTTTGCGAGATACGCACGTGTGAGGGAGACAACTATAGCAACATGCACACAAGACGACAAGAAAATAGACGCCGAAGCAACGTACAAAGGGAAAACTACGATGAGCAGGTCGCACCCCGATTTGCTATAAGTTTTCGCGATATTGAGGAGTCTATCCGAATGTTTGACGGCTCTGACCAGATAGCTGTCGAAGAATGGATAGCAGAGTTTGAAGAGCAGGCTGAGTTCATGCGTTGGACTAATTTACAGAAACTTATTTTTGCGAAGAAGTCTTTGAAAGGCATTGCCAAATTATTTGTTTTAAGCGAAAAACATTTGAACTCATGGGAAACATTGAAGTTTGCGCTGTTGAATGAGTTTCAGTCGAAGGTAAATAGCAAACAGATACACATGCAACTCAACGAGAGTAAACGACGACCGAAAGAGAATGTTCTGGAATATTTTTATCGCATGAGAGATATTGCTGCAAGAGGAAATGTCGAAGACGACGCACTTATGCAATACGTGATTGACGGTGTCGACGAGATGGCATTAAATAAATCTATTTTATATGGTGCGAAAAAGATGTCTGATTTTAAGGACAAATTAAAAGATTATGAGAAAATAAACGAGAAAATAAAAAAGAGTGAGAAGACGGGAAGAGATAAGAAGATGTCGGTTGGACAAAATTATACCCAGACTGGCAAAAAAGACGTCGTGTGTTACAACTGCGGAGAGAAGGGTCATGTGTCTAGCAGTTGCTCGAGCAAAGAGAAGGGAAAAAAGTGCTTCAAGTGCAATCAGTTTGGGCACATTTCAAAGAATTGCAAGGAGAAAAGTGAGAAGGCAAACGAAGAAAAACAAAACTTGCGTGTAATTTTGAATAGAGCGGAATTGACATCCAAAGAAGTTTCGATTAAAAATATGAAATGTATGGCACTATTTGACACTGGCAGTAAATTCAATATTTTGCGCGAAGACTTTTACGACGAACTGTGTATGCCAAAATTAAAGAACTGCAGAGTGCGCTTGGTCGGTTTCGGAAGTGAAAGCAAGGCTGACAATATCAAGCCGATTGGTCAAGTAGAACATAGCATACGTATTGACGACGAAGAATATGTTTTGACATTTTATGTTGTTGCTGCTAAGTTCATGGATATTAAGCTGATAATCGGGGAAGAGCTTTGTTTGCACGCAGAAGTATCATTTAATCGCCATGGAGTAAAAGTTAATAAAATGCCAAATGAAAATAACGAAGATGCGTATGACGAAGCGTCCATAATGAAAATCGACGTAGCGGTGGACAATTCTGAACTGAATATAAACGA